>NC_000075.6:78627103-78983355 GCF_000001635.26 Mus musculus | reverse complement strand
ATTTTGCTTTCCATATGTTTTGAAAACTACAATCCACTTTGCTAATATAATATTGTCATACTGCATAATCAGAATATAAAAATAGTTCATATTACACAGTATGGACAAAACTAAAACATGAAGCCTCTTTCATGTGCACTGCTAATGATGATGAATAAATCCATTTTTTGATTTGCAAATATTCCCATAGACAAACAAAAAAATAGCTCATTTTCCCAATGCAGACAAGTGTAGACCAGCCTCCTAAATACCGAGGTATACTAATTGGAAAGAAAGAAATGTATTAAGAATCTGGAGTTCTTGAGAGTTCTACAGAATGCTAGTTTAATCAAATACTCGTTCATCTGTTTTATCAAGGAGGGGTGAAACAGTTAATGCTGGCTGAACTGGGAAAACAGAAGTTTCTATAATAAAGCGATTCTAGCAGATGTACAGGACTTCACAGTCTTTGCAGTTAGGAAGAGAGAAGGCTCTAAGCAGATTTTTTTGTCTTGGAATTTTTGTTCTCAGCTGACAAAGAATCAGTCAGACTTCAGAGTAAAGGACTACATTTCATTCTTGTGTTGGCAATTTTCTCTATCCTGCCAATATAGAATCCAGAAAACCCACTCCTGAAGATTTGTTCAAGACAAATAAAAACTATACTGGGACAAACACGTGTTTATTGCAACATCATTCATAACAGTCAAAAACTAGAATGTCCACTATCAAGGGGAGAAATAAATAATTCATAATATAGTCACATACCAGAACACCACTCAGTGATAAAAGAAACAAAATAAAATGTAACAAATGATAAGAATTATAAAACCTTTATAATAAATCAAAAAGGTGAGCAAAAGTGCAAACTATATAATTCCATTTAAATGAAACTTTAGACAAAGAAAAAAACTTAAGAGTCTGCAATATAGCAGGTATCCATAGCCAAAGGTCAGGGTAAGGGAATACCTGAAGAGGGTGACGAGAAAATATAAGGTCTTGATGGTATTTCCACAATTTTATACCAATACTAAAGCCCAAGCAATTGTGAACTTAACAGAGATTAAGTGTATGTAAATTGTACTTTAATTAAGCTTAGACAAATAGATAAATGATAGACTGATGATAGGTGAGATAGATGATAATTAAATAGATAGAAAGATAGATAGATAGATAGATAGATAGATAGATAGATAGATAGATAGATAGATGTAATAGGAAATCAGAAACAAACTCCCTTTAAGTGTTCCTAATAGTTCTTTGACTTATGCTCTACAGTGACTTATTCAAATGTGAGATTTTGTTGGCTGTTTGTTTTAAGTTAGCATCACCATCCCACCCAGTATGAACTGAAGCTGTTCAGTTATTATCTGTTCCCAAAGTAACAAAAGTAATGTTCCAAAAACATCACTGAGGTCAGTTACCACAACCATGGAATTCACAAAAGCACTGTCAACCAGTGGGTATAAAGGGAGTATGTTCTTGGTTAAGCAGTTCTGTGCTTTTTCACTTTCACTGAGTCCTACTGAGCATAATGGTCTTTTTGTTATCCTAGTACCTTTGCAGACACTATAAAAATATAATACTTTCCATCGAGGGAGCTGAAGTGTTCATCTGGTTTCTTTCTTTGTCTTCCTTTTGTTTTGTTTTTTAAGTCTTTGATGAAGTGTGGAACCTATGACTCACATCTCTAAAAAGCTGACTTTCTTTCTCTTATCTTCATTTATTTGAATCTTACAAGTGTTTTACTTTAAATACATAGATGATTCAGATAGATAGATAGATAGATAGATAGATAGATAGATAGATAGATAGATAGACATATATATGTAATTTTCCTATATTTTGAGTGATTTTTTTGTTCTCACAACTGCTCATGAAAGGTATTGTTTTTAATTGGACAAGAATCTTCTGTTTTTGTAACATAATATTTTTATTATTTGGGAATTTCACATCATGAATCATGCTTGCTTTCCAGTCCCCCCCCCCACCATGTCTGCTCTCCCTCCCTTCTGACCTCTCCCACACTAAAGAAAAAGACAAAAGAGGGGGCAAAGAAAAGAAAAAATCCACTTTGTGTTGTTCATAAGTATGTCCATAAGCATGCCCTAACTCGCAATGTCCAGCCCTCTAAGGAAAGCTGAGTCCTTCTCCACCCACACCCCAACCAGAAGCCATCAATTGTGGAGAGCTACCCATCAGCATTCCTATCATAATTTGTAAGAGTTCTCTTGGATGCCTTCCCTTTTCAGACTGTTACATTTTTTGCAAGTAGGGATGGAGGTAGTGATTGTCACAGAAGCCTTCTAGGTACCTCTTTCCCAACTGTGCACCTGCAGTCATCTATACCATTGCAGGAATGGCTTCCTTGACCTTTACAATCTGTGGGACCATGAATCCTGGGCTTTTACATGGTTTCTGGCTAGAGTACAGGCCATGAACACTCACATGATCTCCAGCATCAGTACAGGTCAAGGATCTCTCCTTAGTCTCCAATAGTAATGCAGCTTACTGACATCAACACCCTCCTCAGCTGAAGCACCAGCCACAGACCACCATGTCCTCCAGGAGAAATATGGGCCATGGAGGTCTTTCAAGGAGAACAATCCAATAAATGGACTGTCCATTTTGAACATCAGTCGGTCACTGTTCAGAGCCAGGGTGAGTATGTGCCTGAGCAGATTGTTCTAGGGCTGAGTCTGTGCAAGCTCCAGACTTCTACACACCATCCTGCAGACCCTACTGGGTGATGATCTGCTCCTTATCAACCACAGCCTTCTCTCAGAGCTATCACAGCTGTCAAGTCTCCACTTCCATCACACACACCACTTTGCTCCTCCATCTTTCCCACCTCTCCATCATATGTTTTTTTCATCGTAGGGCATTGGAAGCTGCAGTGTGTTGATGCCTTGTGCATCATTGTAATGAGTTGTTGGTCTGGCTCAAGGCCTCTGGTTTCTGCCACACCATCAACACTAGACCATGGCTGAGATTTCTCTCAGATATCTTGTTGTTGCCCAGAATCATGGAGATTCTGTGGCTCTGGTTCTGCAGGTCTGAGCCCTTCATACACTTCAGCACCTCATAGACGGAATAGATGTGTGATGGCTATTCCTGGTTGTCAACTTGAATACATCTGGAAAGAACTACAGTCTAGAAACGGAGGGCACACCTGTGATCCAAATCTTGAGACTGGAAAACATAGGCTTCTGACCTGAATCTTGACATGGAGATCTTGAGGCATAGTGGCCATGAAAAGCTCAGGTCCAGGCAAGGTTCACTCCTTTAATCCGAGAAAAATGAGGAAAGCAGATCACTGAGGTCAGGGTCAGCCTGGGACAAGGCAAGCTCCAGATCCAGGTATGGTGGTACACACCTTCAATCTCGGCCATACCTTCTGCTGGAGGCCTACATGAGGACATTGGAAAAAGGAAGACTCACTCTTCTTCCCCTGCTTGTGCTTGGTTGCCTGCGTTATCTGTTGGAACCTACTTCAGGATTCCAGCTTATACAGAAGACCAGGTGAAACAACTACCCTTTTAGACTGAGCAACTACTAAACTTTTGGACTTCCCATTCACAGCTGCCCATTGTTGGGTTAGTTGGACTACAGACTTACAATAAATTCTCTTAATATATAGAGACATTCCATACGTAATGTTATTCTAGAGAACTCTAACAAAAGATGTAAGGGTGGACCAACTCAAAAGCTTGAATCTGGACCTGGTTGGTCAACCTACACTCCGGCATAGCCAGCGAGGAATAGTCCCAACCAGTTGTGAATCTTCTGGTGCAAGTAAAAAAAAAAAAATTCCAACATACTTTACTCTCTAAATGACTACTTTTAATTTAGGCTCATTATAATTATAAAATTAATAATGAAGTACAAGTCTTAACAAAAATTTTAAATGCAAATATAGAAAATAGAAAAGAAAACTTAGTAGTAGTATATGTTGCAGAAGATAATTAACATCTGTCTCAATACTTAGTAATAATGAAATATTATGATGCACTTGAGGAACATTCCCCAACTTAAAAAGGGAAAGAAAACCTTATAGCTGACCACAATTTAATAGAGAACCCTCATCATAGGGCACTGGAAGCTGTAGTATGTTGCACTGAATTATGGAAAAATTATAAACATTTGCCAAAAACAATTTGGTCCTATTTAGCTTTCCTTTTTGTCTTGGTGTTGTAATTTTTGGATAACATAACAGCACAAGGAATTTTTATCTCTACCTTTATTTGTTAAAGGAATCAAATAAAGAAATTAAAGGCTTACTACCAGATGGATTCCACTAGTAGATACATAGATAAAGCTGTTGATGGGAAAAAAAGTGAATAAAAGATAGTTTATTCTGGAACCATTAGGGGTAACCATGGCCTGGGAACACAGATTTAGGTTACTCCAAATTCCATGTTGCAATGTGGAAGCAGTTTCATGAAGTGTTATAGCTTAACAGAACAAAGAAAGTCATAAATCAAGATAAGTTTAAATGCATTGGTGAGTACATCATAGAGATGGTTACCGAAAGATGGGAGAAGCTTTTCTCTAAGCCTCGGATATCATGTGATGACATTCTTAGCTTTGGGGTTAGTGGAAGCCAGTGGTCTGATAAATTACTAGATTTCAAGAAGGTTTTATCTTTTAATCATGGGATGTTAGTTCAGACACAGAAACATGCCAAGAATGGCTGTTGTCAGAGAGAGAGGCTAAAGCTAGCACAGATACCGTAATTAGACTCTGGACCTGCAGCATCCCAACCTCTCTACATGATGATAGTTTTAAACAGGCAATCAGTCTTTGCAGACATGGCTTCTTTCTAGAAATTTTAGTTCAAAAAACTAACCAATGTTAAGAAGATAGTAGACTAGAGGCAACTCTATGTGAGCCACAAAAGGAGATAGATAAAGGAAAGAAAGTGCACTCTCTTATAAACAGAAAGGGAGAAGGTATTTGGAAATATATTTAAAAGATAAAAGATCCTTCAATCCTTCTCCTAGATCTTCCATTTGGTTTCCTGGCCTCAGTATCATGGTTGGCTGTGAGTATCTGCATCTGTATTGGTCAGGTGCTGGTAGAACCTAGCAGGTAACAGCCATAATGGGCTCCTGTCAGCAAATGCTTCTTGGCATCTGTAATAGTGTCTGAGTTTGGTGTCTGGAGATGGGATGGATCCCTAAATGGTGTGGTCTCTGGAAGGCTGTTCTTTCATTCTCTGTTCCATTTTTTTTTGTCCCTCTCTTTGGACAAGAACATTTCTAGGTTAAAAGTTTTGAGATGGGTGGGTGACCTCATCCCTCAATTCGGGCAGTGCCTATCTATTTGAAGAACAATATCAACGAAACAGACCACCCAAAGCTCCCAGATATTAGCCACCAACCAAAAGAGTATACATGGAAGATTCCATGACTCCAGATACATATGTATCAGAGCATGGCCTTATCTGACTTCTATGGGAGGATAGGCAATTGGTCTTGTGGAAGATCTATGTCTCCAGAATAGGAATATGCTAGAGCGATGAAGGAGGAGTTGGTCAATGGATGGAGGAGCAAACTCATAGAGGCAAAGGAGAGTGGGGGAGATGGAGTTGGAATGGGGGGGTGGTTAGTGAGGGGTTACTAGGAAGGAGGATGTCATTTGGAATGAAAATGATTAAAATTATTAATAAAAATAGAAATAAATAAAAAAATTTTTTAAAGTAAAAGATCACCTAAAATAAGCAGGTGACTCGGAGAAGGAGCCTAATTACAGGCTTGGCTATGTAGTTCTTGCCCGGGGAGAGAGAGCAGGAGATTCTTTTGGAAAGTAAGATAAGGGAAAATACAGATGGCCCTACCTTCAAGACAAGTTCTAAGCCCACACAAGCCCAATTCCAGGTTTTGATGAAACAGTGATTGTTCTAGCAGATGGGTCAGTATTGCAGAGAAATCCCACTTTGTCATCCTAAATGACTTATAGAACAGCAACCAAATTCATTTTGAGAGATGAAGTGCTGCTAAAATGTGAGCTATATATGCATCTGAGATCAGAAAACGATCATGTGTCAGAGAGTATCAGTTTGATCTACCCCTCCCACCTCCCACTGGTTGAGGGAAGGCTGGGAGCAACAGTGGTGGAGAACAAAGGGTAAGAACCTGACAAGACATATATGTACAGGTGACAGGGAACTTGGCTCAGGCTGGAAGGACATGGGGAGGTAGCCAGAAACAGTTCTCATCAACTGAGAACCACCCTGAATTTTGATAGCTCTGAGTATGAGTCCTGCAGGAAGATCAAATTCTAGAGCCTGGCAGTTGTTGAGTACTTCAGATTCTGACAACTCTGTTCCAGGAATGTACTTGGTATCCACAGGAGCATCCATATAAAAGACTGATCTTTGAAGGGCCTTGAAAGTACAACACTGAATCTCCTTGCTGAGGTGCATCTCAATGTGCCTAGAGACACTCCTCAGCTAAAGTACTATCCTACCTCTGTGTATGATGTAAAAAGTCTAATCAGGATAAGAGAGCATTCCCAGCCCACAGACTGCAAAGTTATATGTGGCCAGCAGCAGGTCCTCTGGCAGACATCAAATGGTTGTCCGATACGGATTCAGCAACTAGCCACACAGAAGCAAGAGCCCACCCCTTGTTTCAGCATACCCATCACCCTCTAAGTTTATATTTGTATTTAAATTTTACTTTATCTTATTATTTTAATCTTAAATACACTTACACTTTAATTTTCTCCTTCTTAAATTTGATTTGGGTTTTGAACATTATTGCTATTTAGAAACCTTTTTTGTCTTTGGTTCTTCCTTTTTTCCCCTTTGCTGTCTATGTCCTTTCTCTTGCAAACTCTTGCTCCTTTTGCTTTGACTCCATGTTCCTCTCCATCCCTCTTCTTCTTCCTTTTTCCTTTACTGTTATTTCTCCCCTAAGTCTCTCCTTTCTCTGCCTCCTTCCTTTATCTCATTCATTGTCATTTGCACATTTACCAAAACACTTGGAACTTCACTTTAACTTTTTCACTGTTATGATCATTGATAATCTATTATTGGGCTTTTCTCAACTTTAAGTGAATTTCTGTATTTTTAAAATTTGATGTCTTTTCTATTAAAGAATCTGTTTTCTTTTTGCTGGGTGATACTGAAAACCTGACCATCAAGAGTAGACTGCATAATACAATCTCCCATTCCAAACTGAAAAGATATTCAAGCCAACAGAGACACAAATCAAACAGAGAAAATAAACAGAAAGACACAAGACATATAGGACTCATCAAATACTTTATCAACTAAAGAATTAAAAGATACTGGAATAAGTAAAATGCAACATGAGAATTTTTAGTTTTCTGGTTTAAAAAAAATCAGTGGCTTGAATGATTACTTAACCAGAAGAATTCATTCAGGACCTAGAGAGAAAAGTGGGTAACATAGATGAGAACAAATCAGTTAAAAGGATGCACAGGTCAGCAATAGGAATAAAATAGCAAAGTGAAAGAGAAATTCAAAAAGGAAATTGAGATGCTCTCTAAGGGTATGAACTCTGGCAGATTACCCATGACCTACGGGTCAAGCCCACACCCATGTACATATAGACAGCACTATTTGACACTGTGGGTAATATTAAAAAGAAATCAGCAAAAAACAATGAGGAAAAGAAAGAGAAGGGAGAGAGGGAGGGAGGGAGGGAGGGAGGGAGGGAGGGAGAGAGGGGGAGGGAGGGAGGGAGGGAGAGAGAGAGAGAAAGGAAATATATGAAGTTGGGAGGAAGATGTGTAGAGGGAACCTGGTTGGTATTGTTGAAATTTTAAAGTATGTTCATGTGTTAATACATCATACTATTGATAGATATTCAGAATGTCAAGAAGTTTTCACCTTAATTTCTGAAAAGGATGATTCTGAAATTGCACACTTATTAGAGATAATGACTATCTTGGAGATATCTTTGCAGATTGAAGTTGATGATGCTCTGACATATGCATCCAATAGAATACAACAATTTTTTAGGTATTATCTCATAAAGCATGCCTACATGTCACACAATCTAAAACTATCTAACTATACTTTAAAGGAAATGCTCATAAAACAGAAATGAGATAGGGGATCTCCCAGAGAGAGATTAAATGATGCTTTGTTGACATTAAATTTTCAAATGTCAATGAGACAGTTAACACATCTGCTAAAAAAATTACTGGTTCAACATCCTTAATCATCAGGGAAATGCAAATCAAAACAACCCTGAGATTCCACCTCACACCAGTCAGAATGGCTAAGATCAAAAATTCAGGTGACAGCAGATGCTGGCATGGATGTGGAGAAAGAGGAACACTCCTCCATTGTTGGTGGGATTGCAGGCTTGTACAACCACTCTGGAAATCAGTCTGGCGGTTCCTCAGAAAATTGGACATAGTACTACCGGAGGATCCAGCAATACCTCTCCTGGGCATATATCCAGAAGATGCCCCAACAGGTAAGAAGGACACATGCTCCACTATGTTCATAGCAGCCTTATTTATAATAGCCAGAGCTGGAAAGAGCCCAGATGCCCCTCAACAGAGGAATGGATACAGAAAATGTGGTACATCTACACAATGGAGTACTACTCAGCTATTAAAAAGAATGAATTTATGAAATTCCTAGCCAAATGGATGGACCTGGAGGGCATCATCCTGAGTGAGGTAACACATTCACAAAGGAATTCACACAATATGTACTCACTGATAAGTGGATATTAGCCCCAAACCTAGGATTCCCAAGATATAAGGTACAATTTGCTAAACACATGAAACTCAAGAAGAATGAAGACTGAAGTGTGGACACTATGCCCCTCCTTAGAATTGGGAACAAAACACCCATGGAAGGAGTTACAGAGACAAAGTTTGGAGCTGAGATGAAAGGATGGACCATGTAGAGACTGCCATATCCAGGGATCCACCCCATAATCAGCATCCAAACGCTGACACCATTGCATACCCTAGCAAGATTTTATTGAAAGGACCCAGATGTAGCTATATCTTCTGAGACTATGCCGGGGCCTAGCAAACACAGAAGTGGATGCTCACAGTCAGCTAATGGATGGATCACAGGGCTCCCAATGGAGGAGCTAGAGAAAGAACCCAAGGAGCTAAAGGGATCTGCAACCCTATAGGTGAAACAACATTATGAACTAACCAGTACCCCGGAGCTCTTGACTCTAGCTGCATATGTATCAAAAGATGGCCTAATCGGCCATCACTGGAAAGAGAGGCCCATTGGACACGCAAACTTTGTATGCCCCAGTACAGGGGAACGCCAGGGCCAAAAAGGGGGAGTGGGTGGGTAGGGGAGTGGGGGTGGGTGGGTATGGGGGACTTTTGATATAGCATTGGAAATGTAAATGAGCTAAATACCTAATAAAAAATGGGGAAAAAATTACTGGATTTTAGAAAGGTCTGTGAATTTATTAACATTCAGAGATAGAGGTAGATGTAGAGGTAGGGGTAGGGGTAGGGGTCGAGGTAGAGGTAGAGGTAGAGGTGGATATGGATATAGATCATTAACAACTTGCAACCAACCTCCCTTAAATAATGACAAACATCCTTCACCTACTGACCAATAATTACCCACCCTACTTGTTGGGAATGGGGCATTACACACACACACACGCACACACACACACACACACACACACACACACACACACACGATAACCTCAGAATGGAAGGCAAGAAATGTATTGCACTAGGGGAGAGACTTTGTATTTGTCTCCACAGGAGACAAAAAGCTATCGATTCCCTCAAAATTAATAGATTAAATTTTACCAAGGACAATCTCCTGAAAAACTTGGTTGAAGACATAAAGAAACCAAGAACAAAAAAAATGGGCAATGTGAATGCTGATTCCTCTACTGTGAACAGCTCTGAGAATGACTAAAAATGTCTCTGTGTAGCCAATAAATATTATTGGTTACAGAGTCCTCAGGACTTAATATGACATGCCATCCTCTCATAGGTCTTGGATAGAAGTTTATATCACAGTTTGGCTATACAGTCCAAATGGGCTCATAAAGCTTGATACATTTCACCTGCTCAAACAAAGAGTAAAACATCATCTTTAGCAGAATTGTACACATTGCACATTCCATACATGTGTTAATGCAGAAATGCATAATACCTTTACAAGTTTATATGTTTACAGAGAAAAAGGACAAACTACAAAGAAGACAAAACAAGTAGCCCACGTAATCAACCTTGCAAATTGCCTCCATGACAGTTCCCCCAAAATCTCCATCCAGAACAACTAAGATCTTCCACCCTCACAGACTTTCCCAGCCAGGACTTCCCCATCACACAAACTGGACAGCAAATATTGCAGCTAACTTTCTTAGGACTTGGACAATATCACAATTTTCTTAAGGGTACCCAAAAAAGAATGTCTCCCTCAGATAGCAGGAAGCAATTTTAAGAGAGTGATTCTCCATTATCAAAAAGTAGGGTGGCTAGTTGTTGGTGGTTCAGTGGGTAATGAATGTTTGTCACCTTTTGGGGGGGGGGGTTGGTTGCAAGCTGTTAATGGTATTGGTTAAAGAGAAATACATTAAAAGGGATTAGATTTAGGGAGCTCTTTTTTCTTTCTTTTCCTTTCTTCTGGCCTTTTGTCTCTCCTCTTTAGTGTTGGGGGAAAGGGGAAGAGAGGATGAAAAGAAAAAGAGGGGATTTAGGAATAATAGGAAAAAGGGTAGATTATTGAATCTACTTTTAAACTAAAGGACGTCAATAAGACATAATTTACATTGGTATGGATCTTTGTATATTGATACACAGTTAAGGTAATTTTTGTTACAACTTCTTGTATATATGTTTCAACTCTTGTTTTAGGTATTTTACCTATGTGACCCATTTACTGAAGTATGGTAAAGTTCTAATCCTTGAAAGCTCCTATTACGGACAGTTTAGGAACACTGAGAGTCAATCAAACTTGCAGTCATGTTAGGTCATGTTAGTTTAGTTAATTACAGAAATAAGTTATATTTAGCTTCCTGAAGATTTTTCAAAATTGAACAGATAGTGGATAGCTAGAAACAAGCACTGTTTGCCTATTCAGATATACTTTAAATTGATAAGCTTTCAACCCCTTTAGAGATCTACAGAATATGACATTAAGATGTTTCATTGATAAAAGGCTTTCAAGACAGTGAGACATAACTTCTCCTGGCACCACCCACACACTACTTCAAAGATGATAGTCATCAACAAATCTCCTTATAAAGTTTGATTCAAATGTGGCAAAGATAGCCACTAGGCAAAAATTGCCCTTGCAACAACTGCTGACAGAATGATGTCCAAGATATGGACAAATTGCACGCAAAGGAAGTCAACTGCCAAGCTTTGCCAGGATGAGGTAGGCAAGTCCTCACAATTCCTGCTTCACAGAAAAGTATGCCAGATATACTGGCCCAGAAGGTGAAGATAGATGATCCAATATTACAGAGAAACCTTGGGCGACTATCCAGGTACCCAGCAGCCTCTGTCATTTCTGTAGCTTTGAAAGCTGCTTGCTCTGTACTTTCTGTTTACTCAGGTAACATCTATCTTCTCGGGTTTCTGATGGGATTGAAGACTAGATAGCTATAATCTTACAATTAAATTTAAGTACTTTAGGAGCTAAGAAAATGTTTTAATGTCTAAAGAGATATTTATTATAGGTTGATATACACAAATTATGATAGAAAGTGATTTAGGTATAGAACTTTGAACTCACCAAGATAGAATAGAGAGTGGAGTACTTTCTCCAAGGTTGCCAAATACATATGGACTGAACAATTTCATAATTGTTCTTTTTTATTTTTTATTAGATATTTTCTTTATATACATTTCAAATGCTATCCCATAATTTCCCTATACCTCCCTCCACCCTGCTCCCCTACCCACCCACTCCCGCTTCTTGGCCCTGGCATTCCCCTGTATTGGGGCATATAAAGTTTGCAATACCAAGGGGTCTCTCTTCCCAATGATGGCCAACTAGACCATCTTCTGATACATATGCAGCTAGAGACACGAGCTCTGGGGATACTGGTGAGTTCATATTGTTGTTCCACCTATAGGGTTGTAGACCCCTTCAGCACCTTGGGTGCTTTCTCTAGCTTCTCCATTATAGTACAAAGTTTATTGATATTAGAGAAATAGTCTTTTATTGGACTAAAAAGGGAAACTGTTAGAGTGATGTTTTATGCACTGTATAAGGATTATTTTTGTATTATTCAAATGTAATTTATGTGCTGGCAGAACTCTGATTAAAGGCTGAATTTTGGTATTATCATTATTGTGAAGCATATGCTGCCTTAGTATTTTATTTAAAAAAAATTGTTCTCTTTCACCTTCTGATCAAATAAAGATCTCAATGGCTAGTAGCTGGACTGGAGAGTTACGATGGGACTTCTGGGCTGAAAGAGAGGGTCTCAGGTGGGAATCTGAGGCCAGAGAGACAGACAGAAATGAAAAAGCAGATGGCAGGATGAGACTAAAATTGGCAGATAACAGGCCACATTATCTGTGGGGATGTAGGCCAGGCCAGCAGATCAGGTTAGAATACCTGAGAATCTGCCCACCTATAGTGACCAAAGCTTACAATATATATTAATAAGTCTCTGAATCCTTATTCAGAACAAGGGTGGTCACAGACAGTTATGGTTATAGGTTGGAGTCGGAGGGGGAGAGTACACCATTAATATAATCAAAATAACTTGTTTTCATGTATAAAATTTTAAAAATAAATTATAATAAAAATTTTAAAGAAAAGAAAAAACATATAAAGAACATATATTCTTTGAATTCATCGAATTCATAAAACTTAATGAGTCAACTGAAAAAACTTTTCGGGAAGCATCACAACTCATCAAAAACATGTAGAGGAAAGAATGCAGATGTGAAGGATATGGCTGATGAAATATTATATTTAAACAATAGCAAAGGAAGAACAAGTTAGTATGACCCCAATATCCAAGAAGTTTTTATTAGCAGGACACTAAACCTAAGACTCCATGCAACAGAAGGATCTCAGCTCAACAGGAAAGGTTCAGAGATTAAGTTAATAACAGACTACAAAACTTTCCAATATAGACAAAGAAACAGACTTCCAAGTACACAAGAGGCATTTAAAACACTAAATAAACATAGCTCAAGAAGAACTCCTTCAACATGTCAAATACACAAAGTAAAGAAAAAATATTGAAAACCATAAAGTCAATACCCCAATCCATCTGCAAAGGCATAAACATCAGGATAACACCAAATCTCTCCTTGACAACTTTAAAAGTCTCTAGAAAGCAAACATGAAATGACATATTATAGTGTACAAAGCAAGTAAGTGCCAACCAAGATTGATGCAAAGAGCAAAGCTATATTTTAAATATAGCAGATAAATAAAGAGATTATAAGATAAATATAGACTATGGCTGTACTTAAACACTTAGCCAGCACTGCCAATGAGAGTAAAAGGAACATGGTGTAGAAACTAGAGGGAAAGACAGTCTTAACACAGGCGCATAAGAAAGGCTAAATTTCATAAGTGGAATAAATAAACAAAGAAAAAATAAGAAAAAACCCATCAAATCCAGTACAGTAAGTAAACAGCTTCCACCACTATAATGTGGGAATAGAGATAACAAATAATCCAAGCAAACAGAAAAACAACCGATAAAATTACAAGAACTAGTAAACACTCCCAATAATAACCTTAATGCAAATTACCATGATTCTCTGATGAGAACAGACAGACAGGTTTACTGGGCTAGAAAACAAGATATAGCTACTTGTTGTCTCTAAGAATAACAAATACTTTAGTGGCTAAACAAACAAACAAAAATTTCACCCATAAACAAGAGTCAAGCACAGTCTACCATATAAATGGAAGTCAAAATCAAGCTGGCATAACTAATCTAATAACTGATAAAGTCAACCTCAAGGGAACTTAGAGAGAATGAAGAAAAACAAATCACTGCATGCTAATAAGGAATCGCCTGGTCAAAAGGCAGAGCGGTTATAAATATATAGGGCTCAACTGTGGCGCCTCCTGATGTCACAAAATAAATGCTAATAAATACAACCAGGTAAGGTAGATCCTGGGGGAAATGAAAGTAGATGATTTCAACACACCAGTTTCAGTTCTGGCTAGGCCATCCAAACTAAAACAAAGAAGATGTAAGAGTTAAATTGCAGCAATGAATTTATCAGATAAATACAAAGTATTCTATCCAACAAAGACAGAATTGTCATTCTGCTCAGCAGCTCAAGGAACCTTTCTAAAATATATCACTTTCTGGGTTACAAATCAAAGTAATCAAACAAAACGAATTGAAATAAGAAGATCACAGAAACTGCACAAATACATGAAAACTTATACAATCTTGAACAGCAGAATGATTGAGTCATTGAAAAATGAGGGGGGGAATTAATAAAAGGAGCAAAGAAGGGGTTAAAAAAGACAAATAAGTTATTTGTCATAGATCAACTGACCATAGGTGTGTGGGTTCATTTCTGGATCTTCAATTCTATTCCATTGATCTACTTGTATGTCCCTATACCAATACCATGTGGTTTTTATCACTATTGCTGTGTAGTAGAGCTTGATGTCAGGGATGGTGATTTCTCCAGAAGTTCTGTTATTCTTGAGAATACTTTTCTCTATCCTGGGTTTTTTTTGTTGTTCTAAATGAATTGAGAATTGCTCTTTCTATCTCTGTGAAGAATTGAGTTGGAATTTTGATGGGGATTGCATTGAATCTGTAGATTGCTTTTGGTAAGATGGCCATTTTTACAATTTACCCTCCTCTTCAGGGCTCAGAAAACTTTATAGAAGAGAAGGTGGAAAGACTTGTGTCTTAGTTAGGGTTTTAGTGCTGTGAACAGACACCATGACCAAGGCAAGTCTTATAAAAAAAAAACAACAACAACAACATTTAATTGGGGCTGGCTTACAGGTTCAGAGGTTCAGTCCATTATCATCAAGGTGAGAGCATGGCAGTATCCAGGCAGGCATGGCGCAGGAGGAGCTGAGAGTTCTATGTCTTCATCCAAAGACGGCTAGTGGAAGACTGACTTCCAGGCAACTAGGGTGAGGATCTTATACCCACACCCACAGTGACACACCCATTCCAACCAGGTCACACCTATTTCAACAAGGCCACACCTTCAGATGGTGCCACTCCCTGGTCCAAGGATATACAAACCATCACAACTTGGTACTGTGAAGGCTCAATGCCAATGTTCTAGTGTAGGGGAATGTGAGGATGGAAGGCAAGAGTGGGTGGGTGGGTGGGTGGGTGGGACACACCCTCATAGAAGCAGAGGAAAAGGGTTGGGATAGGGGATTTCCAGAGGGGAAATCAGGAAAGGGGATAAAGCAGCTGATCTCTGTTGTTGAGTTAGGGAAAGACTAAAAGAAGCTGAGGAGGAGGGTGACCCTGTAGGAGGACCAGCAGTCTCAATTAATCTGGACCTCTGAGATCTCTCAAACACTGGACCACCAAACAGGCAGCATACACCAGCTGATATGAGGCCCCCAACACACATTCAGCAAAGAACTGCCTGGTCTGTGCTCATTCAGAGATGATGCACACAACCCTAAAGAGACTGGAGGCCCCAGGGAGTTTAGAGGTCAGGTGGCGTGGGGGTGGGGACGGGGGGCTGGGGAGAAGGTATGGGATGTGGAGCAGTAGGAGGGTAGATGGGGATGGGGAAATAAAATATGGAGTGTAAAATAAATAAATAAATATTTTAAAAAGAAACGTAAATAAAAAATAATCCAAAAAAGAAAACGAAAAAAATTAACTTTAATTCTAAAAGTATGAAGCTTTTTTTTTTAATCACAGTGTTTTGGAGAATTAAGGAGAAGGGTAAAAGAAATGTAAAACCAGCCTGTGATTTAGAGTAAAACCATCTCTAAAGAGAGGAATCAGCCAATCAGACAAAAGAAGAAAGTCAAAATTCATTATTGGATGACTACACAGGAGTAAACTATAGTGTAAACCCTGTAATAATACAAAGCAATTATAATTTTAAAATATATGCTTTAAGCATGAATGTGTACACACTGATATTTGAAAGAATATATTGAAGAGTGTCAGGTAGTTGGATCCTTTCATTGAAAAAAACTGAGGTCTTTAAATTTCTCCTCACTTTTCGTCATTCACATCACACACATAATTTTCCTGCAGTAAATTGTAAGACTTGGTTATGAGAGGGGGAGGGGAGACACCAAAGAAACAAGGCTATTTACACAACAGGACGGATGCACAGGTGAACTCATGTAGACTATGAGAGCATGCACCAGACCTGCACAGGTCTGCTCCACATGGGTCCCAGTGATGAGAGAGGAACTTAGATTCAAGGCCCCATCCCTAACCCAGAAGCTATCTCCAATTAATAAGCACCCACAAATGAACAATTAGTTTCTCCAATGGTGTTTTCACTGAGGATGGCAAGCCACTCCTAAGGGTTGGCTCCATTCACAAAAAGCAGATGGCCAATACAAAATGCACTTGGTAGTATTTGGGGAGGTATTTGTGTGCTTGTTTCTTTATTTGTTTTCTTACAATGCTTTGTCTAGGGTTTTTTTTTCCCCCAACAGATCTTTTGAACCAATATTATAGCTTCTGGGTTTGTTTTGTTTTTTTTTAATGAGTTTTCAGTGTGTGAGAATGTTGTCTCAGCATCCCTGTTTCTTGTGTTATTTCTTTATTTTCTATTGCTGTCTGCGATACTTCTTTGTTTTTTATTTGTGTTTGTCTGTTTTGCCCTATTCTGGTTTATTTGTTTTTATCTTACCTTATTTTATTAAATGTCTATTTATATTCCAATGAGAGAGAAAAAGAATGGATGTGGACTTGGGTGGGTAAGGAATTGAGCAAGATCTGAGGAAGTTAGAGGAAGAGAAACAATAATCAGAATCAATTGTATGAAAAACTCTATTTTCAGAGATTTTTTTAAGGGAAAAAATAAAATACAAAGGCAATCAGAAGAATCTTACTAAATAATCCAATGAACATTTCAAGGTCTTTCCTGGGAGGAGGGAGGGAATGAGCTAGGTAGAACTGGCAGTGCAAAAGACAGCTCTGGCAGAGAATAGCACAGGAACTTAGTATGTTGATATATATGTGCAAAAAACTGCCATGATGAAACCTGTTACTTTGTATGTTAGCCTAAAAATTAATTTTAAAATAATACAAAAGACTATGTGGATAGCATACTCAATAAATAATGCTTTAATCCATGCACACTAAACATTTTCACATCAGAGAAATTTATGTGAATACTTTTTTTGTGGGTGGTCCTGAAGATAGTACATAATGGATAAATCATACCATATGCCTACAGGCACCAGAAAATGCTCCATGATTTAGTAGAAAAACAACAAAATTTCCTTAATCTCTCATTAGATATGGAGGAGTGGAAGTCATGTACAGCATTGGCAGTGTCTGAATGACAGAAGTGGAGCGGGTGAGTCTGTACTGAAGTTTGGTCATTTAATCAATCATCCGTGAGGTTTGCGATATGGTTGCTGTTTATAAAAACTTTCAGAAAAGATGCTATTGCTGCTCCCACTTGGCATCGACCATTGTTCCACCTCCTCTGCGCTTGCGTGGATGCACGGTTTGCTTTGGAAGCAGTATGACCGACAGCAGTCACCACCAGCGGGTGGCAGTGAGACATAGACAGAGGCCTCATCCAAAAAGTAATGAAGGCCACGTTTATGAAAGTAAATGAGAAAAAGACATTGAAGGAATGACAAGAAATCTCATTTCCTATTGCAACCTTTAGAAGCACTTTCCGAATTTCTAGGAGAGATGGAGCTGGTTTTAGAAAACAATAAAAATAAAGAATAACTGGAAATATCTAGCTTATATCATGACAACCTGCCAAGAGAATCTTCCAGATTCGTTAGGTGGAAAGCCATCCTTCATTCTGGGAACTGCAAACTGTGGTCCCGTCTGAGAAACAGCTGGAATCCACATGTCTTATTAACCATGCAAAGCCTCAGAAAGAATTCAAGTCCTTTCCCTTGGTTTTGTTCTGGCTTCTTGGCCACCTTCACTGTTTTTCAGGCTCACCTAGGAATCCTGGACCCCCATTTCGTTCCTTAATAAGCCCTTTGTCTCAAGAGATTAAAAGCCCCTTTCTTGACTATATGCAGAGTAGGAGGGGAGAAGGGGGGAGGGGAGGAGCTCTGCAGCTGCATCAAGGGGTGCACTTCAATCTGAAATGAAAAATGAAAGCAGCTTTCACCTCTTGGAGGGCTCTTGGCACCTAATACAAACAAGTCACCCTGGGAAGTGAAAGATTTAGGTTAAAAAAATGGCTGTGTTTCCTGTTTGATGCTCACACACAGGCCACGTGGCCACATGTTCCTCTGCCCCACTGAATCTTTTTGTTTTGTTTTTTTAAATCATGGCTGTGCTCTGAGGCTGAAAAATGCAAACATTCCCATGCAACACTGAGTTTCTAAAAATCAACCATTTGGACAGAAGGGAAATTTACAGGATTATGCTTTATTTTATTTAGATACTTGTCTAGACAAGGAAGGCACAGTCTATATTTCTAGTTATGTAAAAATCCTTAGAGTCTTGATCACCATTCCCCCCAACAATTACCTAAATATGACTCTCACTCAGTTGCTACCTCATTGACAGAAGGCATGACTAAGTAGAAAGCACACTAAACTATGGAACCCTGGATATTATCCCAAGAGTTGCTGTTATGACTTAAAATATTACTGTGCTCAAGTTTACAAAATAAAACACAGGATGGGTATCTAACACTTCATTATATGCATATTTCAACATTTTCACATAAATAAAATTAAATAATCATAGAAATAGAATGGAAGCTAAAGTGAAGGCCATCTAAATAGAGCTGACCTTCACCTTCACTAAAGCACTGGACTGAAGGTTAAGATCTAGATACAACATTAACTCCAAACCCCACACTCTTCTGATATCGAATTATATTTAGAATTATAAGTTAGATCAATTAAGAAACATATGTAGAATTCCAATACTATTTTCTTTAAAATATATATTTTTTTAAAAAGCCAGGTTTGTTGGCACATGTCTTTAATCCCACCAGGGAGTCAGAGGCAGGCAGTGCTCTGTGAGTTCCAGGCCAACCTTGTTCACATAGTGAGTCTCAAGACAACCGTGGCTCCAGATACATAGGTAGCAGATGACTGACATCAATGAGCAGGGAAGCCCTTGGTCCTATGGAGTTTCGATGCTCCAGTGTAGGGGGACGCTGGAGGGGTGGGGCAGGAGAGGGTGGGTGAGTGAGGGAGCATCCTCACAGAGGCAAAGTGAAGGGAGGAGAGGGAGGTTGTGGGATGGAGGACTTGTGGAGGAGTAACCAGGAAGTGTGATATCATTTGAGATGTAAACAAATAGAATGATTAATAAAAAAGAAAAGAGGGGGGAAAAGACAACCAGGACTAAATAGAGAGAGTCTGTCTCAAAATAAACAAACAACACAAAAAAAGCAAGTTTCCAAGTAGGAATCATGAGAAGAAGGCAGTGGAAAGGGAGAAATAAAAATAGAGTAAAGAAAATAAAACAAACTCTTAAGGTCATTTATTAAACTACAATATGATTAAAATATTCTAGACTAGTAGCAGTTCTAAAATATAGCGCTTGGACCAGAATCACCTAAAAATTTGTCAGAAATGCGCATCTTCACAGGGTCTGCAAGATGGCTGAGTGGGTAACAGTGTTGGATAATGAGCCTGATAAACTCAATTTAATACCCAGGACTTATATGAGAAAAGGAAATATTCAGTTCCTCCAAGTTGTCATCACCTATACACAGAGACAGACAGACAGACAGACAGACAGACAGACAGACAGACAGAGAAAGAGACAGAGACAGAGAAACACACACAGACACACACACATACCTAAATATATCATGTGCACACACTGGTGCACAGACTCAAATAAATAAATGAAATAAAAATGTATGTATGTATGTATATATATATAAAGAAATAGGCATCTTCAGATCCTGTTCAGATAGCCTCTGACTGAGGAGCTAGACACTCTAAGGTATTCCCTTATAATCTGGAATTGACTGCAAAAAGTCCCCAGCCCAGCCAGCAGTGGGTGGCATCTCCTCCAAAAGGAAGTTTGAACTTTATTAAAGCATTTATGGTTGGACACATAGGATTGATCATCAAAATACATTGTAAATGGATGTAACAAAATAGTTGCAAACCCTAAGCCAGCAACTCTAAAGTCAATGGGCAACATGGTCTCTGGAACATTATAGACTGCGTCCTTGCTGTGAAGTAGGGAAATGCAAGCACTTTCTAAAAGTAGAAAGGACGCTGATATAGATGTCACTTGTGAGGCTATGCTAGGGCCTAGCAAACACAAAAGTGGATGCTCACAGTCAGCTATTGGATGGATCACAGGGATGCCAATGGAGAAGCTAGAGAAAGTACCCAAGGAGCTAAAGGGATCTGCAACCCTATAGGTGGAACAACAATATGAACTAGCCAGTACCCCCCGGAGCTCATGTCTCTAGCTGCATATGTATCAGAAGATGACCTAGTTGGCCATCATTAAAAAGAGAGGCCCATTGGTCTTACAAACTTTAGATGCCTCAGTACAGGGGAACACCAGGGCCAAGAAGTGGGAGTGGGTGGGTAGGGGAGTGAGGGGGGGGGCATGGGGAACTTTTGGGATAGCATTGGAAATGTAAATGAAGAAAATACCTAATTAAAAGAATAAAAAAAATAAAAGTAGAAAAAGAAAGGAAAGAAGAAAAATGTCCACTCGGTTTGAGATAACAGAAGAGGTAAATATGGATATAAGTGCTTCTTCTTTATAGAAAGATGCAATCTGTAGAGCTGAACATCTGCCTCAGAGAATTGTCCAAGCACCATCAAGAACCCAGGTGAGAGAAAGGGGTAAGGACTTGTATCCACAATCTCAGTGTTTCTGTGAAGAAATGAGAGGTAGAGGCAAGAGGGTATCCAGAAGCTCACAGGCCAGCTAGCCTGGTACATGGCAACCAATGAAGAGTGACCTCACATTGTGGAAGAAGCAACACCTAAGATTGTCTTTTTCTGATCTGCACACATAGACCATGATGCTAGAGTCTCTCTCTCTCTCTCTCTCTCTCTCTCTCTCACTCACTCTCTCTCTCTCTCTCTCTCTCATGTTACATCCATACAAGAAAGCCAACTGATCTCAAGACAACTTAATTGGTAGTAGCACCTAAAAGTAAATGCTTTCCAAAGAACTATAAATAAACTCTCTAGAAGCATGGTACACTTTGACTTTATTTTTGTGTAATTTGCACAGCCCTCTCTGATGTTCATCCATGTATATAAGTGGCCATTATTCAAGTTCTTAGGAAAACTTGGTGAATCTTTCATTTTCATCACTCAGAGTATGGAGGACTTGATCCTGCTTATCTTAGTCAGGGTGTCTATTCCTGCACAAACATCATGACCAAGAAGCAAGTTGGGGAAGAAAGGGTTTATTCAGCTTACACTTTCCACATTGCTGTTCATCACCAAAGGAAGTCAGGACTGGAACTCAAGCAGTTCAGGAAGCAGGAGCTGATGCAGAGGCCATGGAGGGATGTTACTTACTGACTTGCTTCCCCTGGCTTGCTCAGCTTGCTTTCTTATAGAACCCAGGACTACCATCCCAGGGATGGCACCACCCACAATGGGCCCTCCCACCCTTATAGCTGGATCTCATGGAGGCATTTCCTCAAGGGAGGCTCCTTTCTCCGTGATGACTCCAGATTGCGTCAAGTTGACACACAAAACCAGCCAGTACACTGCTTCTAAGCAGTTTCTGCTCCTTTTATCTTTATTCATATCAGTTTAAAACTGAGTACATGCAGGAATGATGACCTCCAAAAACTAAGTGGAATGTGGTTTGCAATGTCTGTAATCCCAACATGGGGGAGGTTGAGGCAGGAAAATTCCAAGTTTGAGACTAGTTAGTGAGTTCCAGGCTAGCCTGAGCTAAATACTGAGGCCTAACCTAAAATAAGAAGAAACAGAGAGGGAAAGAACTATCAGCGCCTTTTCATAAATTCTGAAAGAAGTTTTAAAAACTAATGCCCCAGTACAGGGGAACGCCAGGGCCAAAAAGGGGGAGTGGGTGTGTAGGGGAGTGTGGGTGGGTGGGTATGGGGGACTTTTGGTATAGCATTGGAAATGTAAATGAGCTAAATACCTAATAAAAACTGGAAAAAAAATAAAATAAAATAAAATAAAATAAAATAATAAAAAATAAAAAAAAAAAACTAAGTCAATAGAAATTCATATGTAAGTCTTTAGCTTTACATAAAACTAGTTGTTCAAGTACTAACATCTAATGTTTAGTTCAGTTAAAACTGAGATTAAAATGATACTGTTTTCTACATAACGGAGGGCCATGCCTTAAGACATTGCCTTAGAACTGTACATTGTGTAGCGATAGTCACTCAAAGTGACTCAAAAGGAAAACAACATGAAACTTACTGGAAGCTCAGAATAAATCCTGAAGTAATCAGACACCAAAGAAAAATCCATTCAGTGTAGATACTCAGGCAAGAAGATAGGACCTTTTCTTAAATAGAATCCATGTTCACTTCATCCTTGACTCCAAGTTCATCAGAAAGTTACGGTTTTTGTAATAAAAATAAACCATATTATTTCCTGGACAATTTTTTCATTTATATTTTTCAAGCACAAATGTTTTATAGATTGTTTTTCTGTGTATATACGTAAGCGTGTATGTGTGTGTGTGTGTGTGTGTGTGTGTGTGTGTGTGTGTGTGTGTGTGCCTGTGTTTGTGTGATATATGTGCTCATGTGGGTGTGTGCACAGGTGCACAGGGGTGCATGTATACATGTGAATAAAGGTCAAAGGTTGACATCAAATGTTTCCCTCTAATAATCTCCACCTTATTCTTCTGAGACAAGGTCTCTTACTGAGTGCATAGATTCAGCTAAGCTGCCAAATCAGTGCGTCCAGGGATCCTCTGACACTTCATGCTCCCAGCACTAAGTTGCAGAACTGCACTGCCATGCTGACTTTTAAATGGAAGCTGGGACTGTGAACTCAGATGCTCATATGTGCACAGCAGGCATTCTACACACTGTACTATTTCCTCAGCCCCTGTATCACTTCGCCAGCCCCTGGCTGCTTTCATAGTCAAAACTATCAGCTTTTTTTTAAAGACCATAATAAACAGAGAGAATAAATGCTAAATCTGCTTCAAACAGCTTTGTAAATGTGTTTAAGGTTTATGAGAATGGTAGCAACTTCAACATCATGTGTTCCCTTAATCACAATAATCATATTGCTAGATGGATATGTTATTTTATTAGATTATTTAGATTAGATTCTTAAGACACTAAACAAAAAAATTAGAATGTTCCATTATCTAAATATTTCACACTATTTACCCACTTGAATATATCAGAAAAGAGAGCTTAAGTCCCATGTTGAATTACAGGTATCAAGAATGAGTCAGCTCATAATTATTTCATCATTAAAATCAAATTTCAAATATAAATACCCCTCTTTTTCAGATCAACTGAATCACCAATTAATCTAATTTGATGAACTGAGCAGCCTACAAGTAACATTTGAGCATTTTACTCTGTCAGGTGGTAACTAATGCAACCTATTTAAAAAAAAAAACAGGTTATCTATTTGATGGGACATTCTGTACGAAGTTCTTCCCATTAAATTGATAATTTTGTGATTAAATACAAAACTCAGAGAAATTCTTTTGTTCAGGGATTTCAGTCTAATATCTTAGTCTTTTACTTATCACTGTAATAACTGTGTTATGAATGTTTGCTCCGCAGCTGTTGGAACTGATTTAGAATCTGCAGAAACACTAGAGATGGGGGTGGCTGGTGAAAGGTAGGCCTTTCAAAGTTATGATAAAGCCCAGTGACTGTCTCATTCGCTTGCTTCCACACCTGTCACCGTGTGAGCATGCCTCTTCCACATGCTCCCACTCCACTGCTACCATGATAGAGTCAAATCTCTCTGAAGCCATAAGTGAAAATAAATATTTCCTTCCTCATGTTGCTTCTGTCTGGCATTGTAGGCAGAGCTACGCAAAATAAATATCCTAGTCTACAATGCTATGTATTGTATAGGGAGCTCACTCTTAAAGCCAGATTATTGTTATTGGATCACTGTATAGAATAAATGACTTACAGATTGCTATTCAACGAAGTATTTTTAAATTTCAAATAGTCTCATTCAATTCCCAAAATGTGTTTGTTCTCTCTGGTCTCTTACATTAATTCATTCTCTAAGTGCTTGTCAGACACTACACTTTGTGTTCAGCAGGCTGAGTCACATGTAGCATTGTCCTAATTTGTGCCATGGAACACAGAACCCAAGGAAATTGTCATATTTAGAGTGACAAGGGCAGCTTCAGCATAAAAACATCTTTGTATGTAAGTTTAGAAGCATTCTCAGCCAAAGTTATGGTCCATAAGTTATGTAATTAAACACTTTGATGAAGGTATTATGATCAGAAGCATGTGTGTTGTATTGTACTATTTCCTTTTTTTTTAAAGTCACAGTACGTTAGAATTCTAAACTTCACAATGTTTTTCTTCAGACACTAAATTATTGTGGTATTTTAAAATTCTTACCAGGAAATAAATTTTAGAAAGTATTGCTGGGTGCTACCTTTTCATTATTGAGAGAACTGCCAAAGTGGTACTCATTCTCCCTTTTACATTACATTTGTGTTTATTTATTGTGTATAGGTGTGCGAATGTGTCACCCAGCACCCTTGCGGTTAGAGGACAACCTGCAGGAGTCAGTTCTCTCCTTCTACCTTTGGGTCCTGAGGTTTAGACCTGGCTCAGTGGGATTGGTGATCAGCACATTTACCTGCAGAACCATTTCATCAGCACAGCACTAATTCTTCAAACAGTGCTATTCAATTATCATAAAGGTTATTACTTTCTATCCTTTAGGCCAAAATCACAAATAGAAGATAGAAGATAATCTTATAAATTAGACAATCAACATTATAGTGAGACTGAAGTCACTGGAGAAGGGCATTTGTGATCTTTATATTTAATGAAGTATCTGAAGTTTGGAAATAATGCCAAAACTTCTTTCATGGAAAAAGAGTGCTTCAAACATTTTATGTTCCTCTTTCCCTCCCTCCCCCTTTCTTCCTCTCTCCCTCCCTCTCCCTCCCTCCTTCCCTCTCCCCTCTACCTCTTGCCATTTAACTGTATCTTTTGAGAAAATCACTTAATCCTCTCTCCCGGTTTTTCTTTCCCCTCTTCCATCCCCCTTCTCCCACCTTTTCCTCTTCCTCCTCTTCTACTGCGTTTTGTTCCTGTCCTACTTTGCTCCCCTGTTGTTGTGATAAAATATTGACAACGGTGAACTAGAAAGAAAGGAATTTATTGGCTTACAGTTACAGTTCATCATCTAGGGAAACCAGACAGGAACCCAAAACAGGAACCTAAGAAGCAGGCACTGAAACAGAGGCCATGAAGGAATGCACTGACTGACTTGCTCTCTGGGCTTGCTTAGTTACCTTATACAGACCATGGCCACTTGCTCAGGGATGATACCTCCCACGGTGGACTTGGCCTTCTGTATCAACAAGCAATCCAGAAAACTCCCCACAGACATACTAACAGACAGGTCCAGTTTGATGGAGGCAACTTCTCAGTTGAGAGTCTCTCTTCCCAGTGTGTCTAGGTTTATGTCACATTGACAAAGCCTAATGAGGACAGTCCCTGTGTGGTGCCTTAGGAACTATGAACAGATGTCAGTGGAATATGATTTAAGAAACTTAGTTTATCATCTGCCTTTGTCATTTGCCTTGAAATCTAGTTATTTTTGTATTCTTTACTCTTTATATGAAAACCAGAAGTTCTAAAATGTTCTTGTCAGTCATTGAAATTGAACCTGTTGTTTGTACTTGAGGCACACAGCACTCGTCTGTGTTGTATTTGAGGAGGCTGGCATTGGTCCATGTTGTATTTAAGGAACTCGGCATTTGTCTGCATTGTGTTTGGGGTCCTCAACATTGTCTTGTATTTGGGAGGGGACATCAGCTTCAGTCTGTGTTGTGTTTGAGAGATTCAGCATTAATCTATATTCTGCCTGAGGGGCTCAGCACTGGTCTCTGTTGAATTAAAGGGGTTTGGCCTTGGTCTGTGTTGCGTTTAAGGGACTTAGCATTGGTCTGTGCTGTGTTTAAGGGTTTCGTCATTTGTCTGTGTTGTGTTTGAGGAGCTCAGCATAGATCTGTATTGTGCCTGAGGAGCTCAAAACTGGTCTTTGTTCATTGGTCTGTGTTGTATTGCTGGGTTTGGCATTGTTTTGTGTTGAATTTAAGGCATTCAGCATTGTATCTGAGGGCTTCACCATTGGTCTGTATTATATGGGGGGGGGGGGGCTTCTATTGGTATCTGTTATATTTAAAGGACCCAGCATTGGTTGGTGTTGTACTTGGGGGGTCTCATCATTAGTCTCTATTGCATTGAGGGGGCTCAGCATTGGTCTATGTTGTCCCCATATCCTCTCATATGCATGCTGTTTACAATTAGTGAAGTACTGTCAGTATCTCCTGTGCTCGGGAAAGTAATGCTTGGATTCCAATCAATTCACTGTTACTGTTTTTCATTGTTTCAAGGGTTCCTGTAGTCTAAGCTAGGCCTCCTGGCAAAGTGGATGCAGATAAGTTTAGAATGTGTTCTACTGTGTGGCTTTCTACTTCTGTCACAGGCATTCACCGTTCCTTTTTTAAAGGACAACCCATTCCTGTGCAGTCAGGGAGGCAGACCTCACATGGGTTCCAAGTCAGAACTCTTTTGTTATCTTTTAATTTTCCTGTGTAATACTTTTTTCTGGGATGTATATATACCACATTTGATATCTCTTCCCCTTTCCATGACCCATATCTTTGGAACTCATCACTGCCAGCTATTGGGCAATTTTTCCTTTCCTTTCAAATCTCCTTCCATATCATTTGTTGTACCATGCCTCCATTTTAAGGATAGTTACCCAAATTATACTCAAGAGCTCTACATCTGTTTGAAATATTCTTTTCTTCCATTTGTTTGTTTGTTTGTTTGTTTGTGTCTTGATTTACAAGCTAGGAGTTCTCTGCTAGACTCTGTAGTTCCCCATGGCTCCATCCTGTTCTTCAAAAGTTCTCCAGGAAAATGATCCTTTATGAAATATATAGATTGGATATCTTTTCCCTCTAGCTTTTACTTAGTTGGCTAATGGAAGATATAACAACCTTTAAAATCTACCTATCAGAACTCTAACTGCAGGAAATGATATTTTTTCTGACATCCCCAGTTGGTACAATCTAAAATAGATCATGACATCTCTGTTAATGTCACACTTCCACTGGACTACACACAGGCAGCCACTGATTTCATCAGGGAAACACATTTCTGAATGATCTCAGCCTTCCCTGGCAGATGACTTTAGCTAGAGAGTTTTTCAATAACTTTTCCTAAAATTCATTGAAACTGCATAGTTGGGCCTGTCTGCCAAATCTTCTTCTCTTCTTTCCCTCCAGAAATGAGATGGTTAATAAAATGGTCCAGAATGGCTTATTAATGAAACCTCAACAGACTTCCCTAATTTATGTCACAAGTATTTCTAGAATAGATACACTACATAACCAATTCCATGTGGGTATCTGCTTCTCAGAGCACCTTGTCTAACATGTAGGATGAGAGAAGATGGTTGGGTACTAGACCTGTAAGGTCCTCCTTGCTGCTCCAGGTTTCTCTCCCTTGAGCTACAGTACTGTTGGCTTACCCACTTAATTGGCACAGGTCTTGCTGGGCTCTTGTAGCCTCTCAATCAACAAATTCTTTCAAACATAGAATTAGTAACATTTCCCTTCTATCAGCATTAATTTTGCTTATGTAGTAGCTTCTTTTTAAAAGCTTTGAGCTCTCAGGAGATAGGGAATATTCTGCAGTGTCACCAGGCTCTCTGATTTTAATGACAACCATGGGATGTTAGTATGTCAAGCCATATCAGCTGCAGGCACAGGACTATGATAAGAGCACGTTAACGTCCAAAAATTTGTAATAATAGTTGATTGACTATGAGATAACTAGTAATAAAACTTGGTGTTGCTAAATGTATGGAAATACAAGGAATCTAGTGCAGTAACCTAATTTCAGGTTATTGGAGTTCCCAGACTCATTGTTGAGTTAAGTCTGAACCAGGTCATGTGGCTTCTTCAATAAAGGATAAATCACATTGACAAAGCATGTCACATAATAAAAGTTATCATTCTAGGAAGTTATTTTCTACTTGGGCTTTTCTCAGGATATATATAAATATAGAGATAGATAGATAGATAGATAGATAGATAGATAGATAGATGATATAGAGATAGTGACATCCAAGTCTTTATACCAACAGAAAAGTGTAGTCTTTACCCCTCATCAAGGTAACTTCTCTTTGCCCCAGAAAGAGACCACTAGAGAAACTACAACTAATCAATATGCAGAATTCGAGAGCCTTGTCCTGATGGATACATGTCTACAAGCTCAGGGAGCATTGCAGAAGAGGGGACAGATATATTGTACAAGCAAAGAATGTTTTCTGTGAGGTTGTGTCTCTTAGTACTTTCAGAAACTACACCCATAAGGTCTCACCAACATAACTACATGTTGGACAAACGTGAGCTGAACAAGGATGACACAGATGAACATGCTAATCTGGACAGGGAAAAGCTATAAGCCCTCAACTTACATAAACAAACAACCATAGGCCACGGAAGAATGTTGGGAGCAGAAGTGATTTTCCCCAAGAAATATTATACAAATTGGTTGTTCAGTGCCAAACTGTCAGTCCTGAAAATATACATTATAAGTAAAATTATATAAACTTTGTAGGTTAGATCTCAGTATGTTTATATGTGAGTATATATTTGCATACAAATGCATTCATAATAACATCAATGGAAATAAAATATGTATCCATAAGCCTAACCAAAGAGCTTAAGAAAGTTTACAATGAAAACTTTAAACCTCTGAAAAAAAGGTGGGAAGATATGGATTGGTAGAATTAATAT
Source organism: Mus musculus (assembly GCF_000001635.26). Taxonomy (NCBI): domain Eukaryota; kingdom Metazoa; phylum Chordata; class Mammalia; order Rodentia; family Muridae; genus Mus; species Mus musculus. The sequence goes on along the minus strand of NC_000075.6, from coordinate 78,954,307 downwards.
TGTGAAAATGACTATTCTACCAAAAGCTATTATAGACTCAGTGTAATCCCAATCAAAAATCCTCATCTCTTTCTTGGCAGAAATAGAAAAAAAAAAAAGATCTGAAAATTTATAAGAAACCACAAATGACTTGGGATAGTCACAACAATCCTGATCAAAAAGACCAATGCTGGAGAGATTATCATCCCAGATCTTAAGATATATTACAATGCCATGGTAATAAAAACAATAGGGTCCTGGCAAAAATTAAGAAAAATTCAAATGATTTTTAAAAAATAAAGATTTCTAAAATAGATGAGCAATTCTTAAGAGTGTAGATTCTTGAGTTCATTCTAAGCTAACTCATTTTATTATTCTAACACAAGCTACCCTAAGCTTGTCCCATGGAAGTACTATCATTACCAATAACCGCAGGGCTTCCTTCATTCTATGATGCATTATGCTGTGTTTAAGAGCAAAGATTTCTAGGTATGCCAAAGAAATAATTAATTAACAATTACTTTTAAACAATATGCAGGAATTGTATACATCTGGTCAAATGTTTACATTGATATAACATACATGCAGTTACAGCTATTTCCAAGTTCTGAGCATAATACTCATAGGTGAATAATGATATAGCCAAGGAAATGGAGGAAAAAGAAAAATATGAAATGGACAGAGAGAAGAGAATAATCACATATGTGCTTGTTTGGGAACTATGTAACCCATAGTGTACGTTATCAACTCTATCAGCTCTCTTCACAGAGTAAAAACCCTTTTTTTTTTGAACAAGGAACTAAACTGAAATACATTTAACTTACCAAGTACAATGAGAAAACAATGGCAAAGTCAGAATTTAAAGAAGCAATGCCAAAATATAGAACATATATACCATAGACATTATAAACAATATTTATTTATTCATTCATTCAATCATCCATTTTTTTTACTGTGAATGAGATTTGGGGATAAAAATTCATCCTATGCTTTCTATGAGATATTGAAATTATAGAAGCTTAAGAAAAATAATTTTTAAAATTAAGTATTATCTATAATTATAGACTTTACTAACCACATTTTACAACACTCTAAGCACCCACCATCATTGGATGTGTATGGAGCCAGCTTGGAAGAACCTAGATCATGGCAGCTCTAGAGCCTAGGTCAGAACCCATGTCCAGCTGTGCATAGGACAGGCTACTTGGCCTCCCTGAGTCTTTTTCCCACCTCTGGATGGGTAAATGGTAATAGTTTCAACATCACAGGTTGTTTTACAATTAAATGAAATGTTCAAATAAATAATTTAGTATTCACTTCAACTTATAAGTATTCCAAATGACTGTGTATTCATTTGGCCTAAAACACTTTTATTGCATTTATCTGGTGTGGAGGAGGCATGTGACTGCCATGGTGCACCTGAGAAGGCCAGAAAACAACTTGCAGGAGTTTCTTTCTTTTTTCCTTCCACCTTGTGGATCCTGGGGCTCTAACTCAGGTTGTCAGGCTGAGCCATCTTACCTGCCCCTAACTCTTCTTCAAAAGGGAAATGTTTTCATGAGTTTTGACTAGAAGAAACATTGAGTTTTTCATTAAAATATAATTCCAAATTATACCCTATTAAGAGTCAGCTTTCAGAGTTAAAACTGTTCTGCAACAAGTAGGTAAGTTTTCCATAGTTCTTCTATCATACTGGGCCCTGCTCACACACGTGGAGCCCATTACTTGGGACTATATTGGATTAAAGGCCTTCTGTTGTGCAAGCCCAATTGTGTGTGTGGTTATAAACATTCCTTTCCTCTAATTCCATCTGCATTATAGTCTGGGCAGTGTCATCGATGACATTGCTAAAACTAGGTCCAGATGGAAGCAAAAACATTTATTAGCCTGGTACGGGAAATGCCATGAGAGAAACATCGAGTGTGACACATGGTAGATAGGAGAGGTTCCCTGACACTATGCCAGGTTTGAACGCTGCTGTGTGTGTTCCATAGCTCTGCTTTATGCCGCACTTTTCCATCTATTGCAAAATATCTCCTTGCTAGCCTTTATGAACTAACCAGTACCCCAGATCTCTTGACTCTAGCTGCATATGTATCAAAAGATGGCCTAGTCGGCCATCAATGGAAAGAGAGGCCCATTGGACAGGCAAACTTTATATGCCCCAGTACAGGGGAACGCCAGGGCCAAAAAATGGGAATGGGTGGGTAGGGGAGTGGGGGGGGAGGGTGTGGGGGACTTTTGGGATAGCATTGGAAATGTAATTGAGGAAAATACGTAATAAAAAAAAGAAATAATTAACTGCTAGCTCTATACTATCATCTGTGTGTCTCTAGCAATAGGACAGGAAAATAAATGAAATAGTTCTTAGAATGCTGCCTGTAAAAATCCAAACTGGAATTTTAATATGAAGTGTATGTCACAAAAATAGGACACCAATAAATACTTTTTATTAAATTTATTTATTTATTCCCTTTACAACCCAATATCAGTTCTTCCTCTTCTCCTAATATCCCATCATGTAAATCCTCCCTCATTTCCCCTTCCCCTTCTCTTTTGAGAAGGGGAAGCCCTCCTCTGGGTGTCCACATCTGCCACCCCCAACACATCAAGTAATTGCTAGACTAGACACATCTTCTCTCACTGAGGCCAGACAAAGCTGTTGATTTAGGGGAATAGCATCCATGGGCAGGCAGACAGGCAACAGGCTCAGAGACAGCTCTTGCTGCAGCTGCTTATCTGCTACATATCTTCAGGGGGCCTACATCCAGTCCACGCCCACTCTTTGGTTGGTGATTCACTCTCTGGGAGCCCCAAGGGTCCAGGTTAGTTGACTCTATGATCTTCCTTCTTCTACAAAACTCCCCAAGCTCTATCTAATGATTGAGTGTGAGTCTCTGCATCTCTTCCCATTGGCTGCTGGATAGAACCTCTCAAAGGACAGTTATGCTAGGTTCCTGTCTGCACACATAATGGAGTATCATTAATAGTATCAGGAATTGGTGCTTGCCCATGGGATGGGTCTCAATTTGGTCATTGGTTGGCCATTCCTTCAGTCTCTGCTCTATATTTGCCCCTACACATGTTGCCAATACTTTAAAGTATGAAATTTCTTATTTTTATTTATTTTTGTTTTAAAGTATGACATTTTATTAATTTTTGAAAAATGTAAACATGCATACAAAGTGTTTAGATTATGTTTATCTCCCACTTCTATCTCTAATTACTCTCAGATTTATCTCCCTCTGATTATAGTAGCATACTGATCCCAATTTGTGCTGCCTATGGTTTTGGGTGTGAGACCATCCCTGGGACCATGGTTGACCTACCAGAACCCATACCCTTAGGAAAAACAAAAGCTATCAACTGCTATCAGCTCCTCAGCTAGGATTTTGGGCTCAAGAGCCTCTCTATGGCAGAATGTTGATGGTTTAATCGTACGAAGGACTTATGCAGCAACCACAACTTCTGTGAGTTTATAAGAATGATGGACTCATCATTGCCAAAAGATACTCTTTCCTTTAGATCCTCATCTGGCTCTTACCATCTTTCCCACAAGCTCCCCTTTTCTCCCCACTGGTCCCTGAGCCTCGTGGGGACAAATGTGGTATAAAGATCCAATGTGTGGCTGAGCATTCCACAGACAATTGATCTATGGGCTTTGACCAGTTGTGAGTTTCTTAATTAACCACCATCTACTGCACAAAGAAACTTCTATGGTGAGGTCTGAAATCTGTATTTATCTATGGGTATAATCTATAGGTATTAATCTATGGGTAAAATCTATGAGTAAATGGCATTTTTGTTTCCTCAGAGGTGAGATAAGATGAGAGCCATACCCAAGCTGTGCAAATACTCTACTTGAATTGAACCCTGCATGTTTTGTTCTCAGTTCTAATTACCCCTAGGCCTAGGCCTGGAAGTTTCTACCCTACATACAACCTAATCTTCCAAGATAATTGATTTAATCTGGATTCTCTTGCCTTCTGACTGAATTGCTCTTCCTAGCCTCATACTAACTTTGGCAATATGTTCTAATCTTCTGGCTTCTTTTCACTCTTTCAGTCTTGACCTGTGTCTAGTTTGTTCTCTCTGTAACCATATCTGTAAATTTGTCCCAGTAAAACTGGTATACACACACTCATACACCACTCTCTATCACTGTCTTAAGTGGCTTCTCTTTTCTGTGATATTCTTGTGTGAGCTGGACTCATTTCTGACTCATTCTGTCAAATCTTTCTCTGATTTATCACTTTGTCTGCCACTCAATTAGAAATCACTTTCAAACATGGCTGCTTCCTTCTACAAACCAAACTTAACTTCACTATTAGAAATTGAAGGTGTGTATTATTCCATCCAGATCATACAGACCTAGAAGGTCTTTGGATGTGATCCCTTGCCACAGCAACCATGTTGCTGGAATAAAATTCCTCTACAAATTCAAATTTAGAGGTAAGTTTGAAGTTATGTCCATTTAGCAATGTAATAATAGTAGAGCCATCCTGGGGCTTATTAGCAAGAATATGATTTCTCCTTTGGTCTTAAATCCAATCATAAAACTATTTGTTATTCCATGTCTTAGTTACTGTAGTATTGCTGTGAAGAGACACAGTAGTCCATGTAACTATTATAAAGAAAGTATTTAATTGGAGGCTTGCTCACAACTTTAGAAGATTAGTATAGCTGGCTCTTGCTATTTCTTGTTCTCACTCTTTATCCTCCAAGCTTCATCCCCTATCATATCACTAGATAGGAAAAGGGAGAGAGGGGGAAGAGAGAAAGAAAGAGGAAGAGAGAGGTCTGAATCTAATTTCTTTCCTTTCATTTCTTCTTTGAGCATGACTACTAACAAACTGCAACCAAACTCCCTGAATACCAGCAACCACCAAATCCTACCTCTCAGGGCACTAGAATTTATATACCTAGTGAAAAGTTCCCAGAATTCCAAACATCACAGAATTACAGAAACTATCTGCGGCTAGCAAAACCACACCTCTGCTAGAGCACAAGGCAAATCATAGTCAGCTGCTGTGGACAGCCCAAAGCAGCAGTATATCATCACATCTGGAATTAAAGTGAAAACATGTTCTTATAATATTTCTGTATGTTTTAAAAGAAACCAAAATTCAAGAATTGTCACTACAAGTTAGTCCATGATCATCAAGGCAAGAAGCAGATAGTCATGGCAATAGCTGAGAACTTTACACCCTATTTCCCAGGCAGCAGGCAGAAAAAGAAACACTGAACCTGCTTGGCAAGGGCTTTTAAAACTTTAAACTCCACCCTCAGGGACACACCTCATCCAACAAGGGCACACCTCCTAATCTTTCCAAACAGTTCAACGGAGACTAAGTATTCAACATATGAGCCTATGCAGGGCATTTTCATCCAAACCATCACACTCCAGGAACATCTTTGCCACCATTGCACCCATTGACATATCTTGCCACACTTGACACTATTGCAGCCCCAAAGTTCACAGCAGGGTAAGACTGCCGATGCTGTTGGTCCCCAGTAGCCAGTATAGTGCATAGTATCTTCCAGTGCTACAATAGCTAAATAGTGGCAAGGACGATTCCTGATAAGGGTTAATCTGATTTCTCCATATCTTATGGCAAACCAAAAAAAAAAAAAAAAAAAACAAACAAACAAAAAACAGAAAAACCAAACCAGTGTGTTCTCAGCAATATGCAGTCCTACTAAGTTATGGTGAGCAACGTATAACTTCTTTAAAAAAAATTATTTCCTTTGTAGAGTAACTAATTAAACTCTTAAACTCTTTTATATAAGTGTGTGTGTGTGTGTGTGTGTGTGTGTGTGTGTATTTAAGATGCTTATAAAATAGTAGGCTCCCATATGGCTTTTTTCTTTTTTTTTTTTATTTTTTTCCACTTTTTATTAGGTATTTAGCTCATTTACATTTCCAATGCTGTACCAAAAGTCCCCCATACCCCTACTCCCCTACCCACCCACTCCCCCTTTTTGGCCCTGGCATTCCCCTGTACTGGGGCATATAAAGTTTGCAAATCCAATGGGCCTCTCTTTGCAGTGATGGCCGACTAGGCCATCTTTTGATACATATGCAGCTAGAGACAAGAGCTCCGGGGTACTGGTTAGTTCATATTGTTGTTCCACCTATAGGGTTGCAGTTCCCTTTAGTTTCTTGGGTGCTTTCTCTAGTTCCTCCATTGGGGGCCCTGTGGTCCATTCAATAGCTGACTGTGAGCATCCACTTCTGTGTTTGCTAGGCCCTGGCATAGTCTCACAAGAGACAGCTATATCTGGGTCCTTTCAGCAAAATCTTGCTAGTGTATACAATGGTGTCAGCGTTTGGAAGCTGATCATGGGATGGATCTCTGGATATGGCAATCACTAGATGGTCCATCCTTTCGTCACACTTCCAGATTTTGTCTCTATAACTCCTTCCATGTGTGTTTTGTTTCCTATTCTAAGAAGGGGCAAAGTGTCCACACTTTGGTCTTCGTTCTCTTGAGTTTAATGTTTTTAGCAAATTATATCTTATATCTTGGGTATCCTAAGTTTCTGGGCTAATATCCACTTATCAGTGAGTACATATTGTGAGAGTTCCTTTGTGATTGGGTTACCTCACTCAGGATGATGCCCTCCAGGTCCATCCATTTGGCTAGGAATTTCATAAATTCATTCTTTTTAATAGCTGAGTAGTACTCCATTGTGTAAATGTACCACATTTTCTGTATCCATTCCTCTGTTGAGGGGCATCTGGGTTCTTTCCAGCTTCTGGCTATTATAAATAAGGTTGCTATGAACATAGTGGAGCATGTGTCCTTCTTATCAGTTGGGGCATCTTCTGGATATATGCCCAGAAGAGGTATTGCTGGATCTTCCGGTAGTACTATGTCCAATTTTCTGAGGAACCACCAGACTGATTTCCAGAGTGGTTATACAAGCTTGCAATCCCACCAACAATGGAGGAGTGTTCCCCTTTCTCCACATCCTCGCCAGCATCTGCTGTCACCTGAATTTTTCATCTTAGCCATTCTGACTGGTGTGAGGTGGAATCTCAGGGTTGTTTTGATTTGCCATATGGCTTTTTTCAAAACCACATTACTATTAACTATTCCTCTCCTACCCCTCCTTCCACCTTACCTCACATCCTTCTCCCCCTTAAACCTCCTTTCTCATTATTCCCCTTTTTCTCCTTTGTATCACCTGTGTTTCACTATTCTCCAAAAGTACAAAAATATTTTCAATGATTATTCTACAAATAGTATTATTTAATTTCAACTAGCCCTAAAATTTTTTTGACAACTATGGTTTACCTCTCTTTCTGAGTCCATGAAAGAAAACATGCACCAGCACCCTCATAATCAATTAGAGCCGTTTACCTATTCTGGTTAGTAGATTGTAAACAAACATGCTTCGATCCCTGATCAAAGCACTGAGTTACAGGTGCACGACTCTCTGTCTCTGTCTTCTTCATGAGTTTTGCATGGGTCAAATAAATGCTGAGGAAACTGTTAACTGGTATCTCCTAAGATGAGGCTCCAGAAAATGATAAGAGAATACAGCATCCAGTTCTGTTAAACCATTAAGGTTTGAGGTACATGGCTAAAGTCTAACCCAAACATTCCCGCTCAGCACAAGCTGAAACTGGTACTTGTGCCAGATTAATGGAACAGCCTTGGAATTCTTCTCATTTAAATATTTAGTGAAAAATAAAGTCATCTAAGCCTAATTATCTGCTATCATCAAAAATAATACTTCTTTTGTATCATTTTATTGATATTATATATTGACACAACAATATGGAGCTACTCTTGGGCTCTCTTCATAAAGATGCTACCATTCTAGGAAAGTTTTGTCTGGGTGTGGGCAGAGTTGCAAATGACTGTATTCTGCATTGCCTTTCGAGAGGTGTCCTTATAATTTATTTACTATCAAAATATTCACTTCAGCTGATACCTTTGAATAACTACTTACTAGCCAAGGAACTCTAAACCCTTGCTTCAAAGTCTTCTTTCTCCTCGCTGTGACTGTCATTCTGAACCATCATATCACAAACAAGGCCCACAGAGGGTAGTCATCACCATGGTTCTCAGAAACATCAATAGGTTATATAAGTGGAAAAATCTTACTTTCACTAGTGGTGTGGAAGGCTAAAGAATTACAAAGGATAGGTTAGAAACCACAAAGAAGCAAGCAATATCTAGATTTTCTCATCCAGCTATATAAGCAGGATTGTTCTCTGGAGACTAAAACATTGGGCCTTTGTATGTATTTGGAACATTTCCTTTCTTAAAACTATGAGTGGGGTTCTGGGAAAAGAATAATAGGTGTGTGTGTGTGTGTGTGTGTGTGTGTGTGTGTGTGTGTGTGTGTGCCTGTGTGTCTGTCTGTCTGTCTGTCTGTCTGCCTGCCTGTCTATGTGTGCCTGTGTGTGTTATGTGTGACTTTGTGTCTCTATGTGTGTTTGTATATGTCTGTGTGTTTCTGTGTCTGTGCCTTTGTCTGTGTCTGTGTGTGTATGCCTGTGTCTTTGTGTCTGTGTCTGTGTCTGTGTATTAGAGAGAGAGAGAGAGAGAGAGAGAGAGAGAGAGAGAGAGAGAGAAACATACCCAAAAGTGAGAAATAGAAACATGTACAACCTGTAAACAAAAAGAAAAGGTCAATTCAGTGCTTGTCAACCTCCTTATATTTTTAAACAACCCAGAATAAAAGTCTAAAACTTGGGAATTTCATTTTATATATATATATATATATATATATATATATATATATTCAATTTTAAAAAGAAGAATAATAAACCATCAGTTACAGTATCAACAGCAATGAATTTAAAATTTTTCATCACATATTTCATGGCCTAAAATAAATGCATTTATACACATATGTAATCTCACAAAAATAAACCATATAATTGATCTTCAAATGGTTATGATTACCTAAAGAGTCACTAGGTTTTGGTCCACATTAGAAGCCTAAAGAAGCCAGGTTATGATATTGGTGTAGAAATATAGCAACAGCAGCAACAACAGAAAACAGGGAAGGTGAACTCACAAGAAAGTCGTGATTGCAAACAAGTGAACAAGAAAGCCTTTTGCCCTTTGACCCCCTTAGTCCTGCCTGCCATAGGAAGGTGCTGTCTACATTCACAATATATATTCCTACTTCAGTTAGCCTGATCAAGAAATCTCTTGCAGGTCTCTCCATCAGCTTGTCTCTTAGTCTTACACGCGTTCTCGCGACCGGCCAGGAAAGATGCAACAAACCGGAATCTTCTGCGGCAAAAGCTTTATTGCTTACATCTTCAGGAGCAAGAGAGCAAGAGCAAGAGAGCAAGAGCAAGAGAGAGAATGGCGAAACCCCGTCCCTTTTTAAGGAGAATTATCCTCCACCTAGGACGTGTCACTCCCTGATTGGCTGCAGCCCATCGGCCGAGTTGTCGTCACGGGGAAGGCAGAGCACATGGAGTGGAGAACTACCCTTGGCACATGCGCAGATTATTTGTTTACCACTTAGAACACAGGATGTCAGCGCCATCTTGTAACGGTGAATGTGAGGGCGGCTCCCCACATCTTAGTCCATTCAGGATCCAGTCAGGTTGACAACCAAGATTAACCAATACGTACATGTTGACGTAAAACTAAGTGCCACTGCAATTGTTTTGAAACTAAGAAGTATGCATGTGCATCCTACTCTGCTCTTTTAATGACAACTTTATGCATGTTACCTTAGCATAACTATTAACAGTGCTAATACTTCATCATTACCAAAAGCTAGAAATAATCTTAAAATTTTAGTGGCTTAAAATATTAGGCACTCTAGACTTTTCAAGAGCACATTTGACAATAAAAGAGCAAGCTGCCTGGAACCAAATGCCCTGAAATTCTTTTCCAACATCTGTAAACTCTCCATCTAAACTCCGAGGCTAAGAGCAGGGTCAGATTGGGGGAGCACGCACTGCAGTGCACAGGTGCTTCCTTCTCTTGCTCTCAGATGATAGTCCTTTTGCATTCCACACACAGCGTGGAACTTCTCTCAGCTCCCAAGGTGCTGACAGGTTTTAGCCTTTTATGGGCTTTTCTGTGACAGAATTCCATCTAGCCCACTCTGAAGTTAGGAAAGAGGTGCCTAAATTTTCAAAGTCTTGGACCAGAAGTAGCCCTCTGATGCTGCATAACAGTTATTGGTTTGTATCACAATGTACTTCAGAGGCTGGCTTTTCTCCCCAGAGTATCATTTTAATGTGACATGTTATGACAAAGAAGGGAAAAAAATCAGTGAAAAATGGAATTGCACACAACTATGAATGTAACTTTTTTATTGAAGGTTTTAATTTTTATCCTAGGAGCTTTAGCTTTGTTGGAAAACACACACCCCTAATTTCTGGCAAATCAAAATGGAAATTTCAGCTGTTGTGGATAATTTAGCCACTCTGAACAGTTTTTTGAGACAAACAGACTGCATCCAAAGGACACAAGAAGGCTAACATTAAAAAATATTCCATTCTAGGGGAAATGGAGTGTGTGGCTAGAGCAGAGGCAGCCACAAGTGAGCAATGGGAGCAGTGTGAAGCTGGTGAAGGTGCATAAGGCTACAGAGGAGGAGGTGGCTGGCCCCCAAGTAGCTACAGAGCAGCTGGCAATGCCAACTGTAAGCACCAAAGCAGTGGGAGATGCCAATGAAAGATGGCTGCCCAATAATGCTCATGCCTCCCAAGCGGTGCATGTAGGACACCTGGTTGATGAGAGTGGAAGGCAGCCTTCTGAAGATCTTGTAAGAAATTGGGCCATCAATTTTGCAGTGGTGATGCCTAAGGAAAGATTAACCCTGGGGGAGTTTGAGGATGCTACCATTGTGCTGCAGTAAACTAAGCATCCATTGAACTAATTTCCATTGCCTGACAACAGTGTTTGTCAGTGAAACTATTAGCTAGACTCTCGCCTGCCCTAGGACTCTGTGGACTCCAGAGGCTTCACCAGCATGTTTCTAAGAACATCCTGAATCCTATATATCCCATAACCATGGATGCTCTCTATACACTATCTGCAGTTCTTGTACTTCTGGTCATCATGGAGCCAGACACTGTAAAAAGTACCCATTGGGCCCAGGGCTCACTCTCTGGGGAAAGCCTCTATTCTGGCATACGGAATCCTCAAAGCCTGAATGTATTCAAGAGTGAGAAGGACACTTGGAACTATACAAGGCCTAACCTCAATGATCCCTAACTGGCAGTAATCTTAAATGATAGAGGCAGCTTCTGCTCATGAAAGTATATGGAGAGCTTTAGGGTAAGTATCATGGCTATCACTAGGATGAAAGACACAAGCCTCCACCTCATCATAAAGTGAGAAGAATGAGCCCACCTGTGGAAGGGTCAGCATGGGCATCCTAGCCATGATGATCCCCAATGTGGCAATTCCTCTCCCTCTAATGTGGGCTCCATGTCTACAGGCCTGTCCTCGTTGTCATGATTGTTTATGGCATGGACCACTTTGTGATTGAGGCTTTAATGCTCCTGCTTTTATTGCAATGTAGAGAAGGTGAAGTGTTTAGAAAGCAAGCCAGTATGCCACCTTGGGAGATGGCTAACAGCCACACCCAGAACCCAGGCATTACTCATCTCAACAAAAACAGTATTTTCCAAAAGACGATTGCTCCTTTCCTCAAGCACCTGACATTATTCCTGGCCAGAAATACTAGAGAGAAGAAAGTGCTGCAGGTGTGATGACTTCAGAGTCAGGGAGCATGCAGCCAGGAACCACATCCAGTGCTCCAACAATAGACTGCACTTCAAAGCCCTTGAAGCTTACCCAGAACTCCTTGGAGACCAGGAGACCAGAGTGAATACCTCTGAAAGTATTCACACACAAGAGCAAGCACAGCTTCTTAGCTACTGATGTGGATTCCAGGAGTGATGCTCTAGAGCCTGGGCTTCCTGAAGCATTACCATGTGGAAAACATAAATGACGGTCCCCTTACACCCCGAGGCATATCCTTTGTACATCTTTTGAACTACCTAGGTGCTGGGAAGGACCCACCCCTACTAGTAGGAACCATTTTTCTTTACTTTATGCAGTTGCCTTTTGTTTAGGTGGGTAGGGGAGTTAGATGCACAGCTGCAGTCGTCTCACACTCTTTTTCTTAATGTGTCCTTAGTAGAGGCTTCACCCTGGTAGAAATCCTGAAAGTCTGCAGGGAGAAGGGGAACAGTTACCTTCCAAGATACAAGCTTCACTTGAAAGAAGAATGTTGAACCTGTGATTTTTTTTCTTCTTTATGCATTTATGCTCTCGGTGTTTAGAAAAAAAATAACTATTCTATTTTTATTGCAAGTATGCAAATTAACAAATTTGATCTTACTTAAATATTTGCCAATACTAAGGACTTCCATAGACATAGCTACTCTTTTCATTTCTATTTATAAGCATACTGTGACATACTCTCTTTGCAGACATGACTCACCACCAAAGCCCACTGTGGCATTGAAGAAGGACTCAGTGGTAACATAGCAACAGCTGCAGCAACACTGAGCCATCAGATAGTGATGTCTCTCCTTGCTATTCTTCTCACATGCCCAGAGAGACTAGTCAACCTTGACCTTAGAGAATCAATGTATGTACATTCCTTGCTCTTACCTTTGCTGTGATGACATAGAGCATAGAGATATCAATGGAACATCAGGCTGTATTGACCACTGTGTTTTAATTCTTACAAACCTAGAAACATGATTCACCAGTTTTTATAATCACTTGGCAGAATTTTTCAAAATTTAGAACTGTACACCAAGAACCACAAAGAAGATATTTCCACGTGGAGGTACTCTCTAGGCTTGGCCTCCTTAGGGCTAACCTGTGTTGCTGCTTGCTAACTTGGGCCCTGTGACATGACAAGGCTTCCTGGGAGATCAGAAGGCCACAGCACTTCAGGTGAGTATCTGCTAGCTTAACATTCCAGGAATTCCTTCACACAGCTTTAAAATCAGGGGCTCTCAGTTTAAAAGAAGGCGAAAGTATCTATTCTCATGTTACAATTTTCAGTATAGTATACTACTTCTGGTTAAATTTATCTCCTTTTACTAAACTTATTCCAAAAACAATACTCTCTCTTCTGATTATGATGTTAGATATCAGGTAGTTTTCTTTGTCTCCAGTTTGGAGAGCTCCTTCTTAATATATATAAATAAATCTTGTTTTTTAAGAAAAAAAAAAAAACGACTTTTTGAACAAGTAAGTGCTGTATATACAACTATCCCTTACACCTCCCACCCTCCTTCCTCTTGCCCCTCCCCCTTTCTGCTAAGTTAGTCCTGTGTCCCATTGGTCAGCTTGACTCCTACTTTCATGTCACATACACATACAGAATTTTATGTACCTATATAAAGTGTAAGAATCACAAATAAGAGAAAACATACAATACTTATCTTTATGAGAGTGTATATTCATTTAACATGATTATGTCCAGTTGCATCCAATTTCCAGCAAATGACATGGTTTTGTTTTCTTTATGGCTGGAAAAAAATTCCATTGTGTATACACACCACACTTTCCTTGTTTAAACAGGTCCGTTCTCCTGTTGCTGGACACCTGTGTTGGTTTCATGACTTCGCTGCTGTCATAAACAGTGATGGTCTCTGCCATGGTTTAGCTTGGAGTCCTTCAGATAAACACACAAAAGTGATACAGCTGTGCTGCAGATTTAGCGACTGTAGCTTCTTGAGTTTGTGTCGGGGTCGAGTGCTGTATTCCATGGATTTCTGTGTCTGTTTTGTGCCATGGCATGTTGTTTTCGTTACTAAGAATGTGTATCACTTGAAGTCAGGTGTGATGCTACCTCCAGTGTTACTTATTTTGCTGAGAATTGCTTTGACTATATGGGGTCCTTTGTGCTTCTAAATAAATTTCAAGGTTTTTTTTTTCTTTTTTCTATTTCTGTGAAATGTGCCTATGGAATTTTGTTTGGGATCTAACTGAATCTGTGAATTAATTCACCAGATTCATGACCAATAAGATCTTTCTGGGATTTTTTTGTGTGTCTTTATTTTCAGATTTTTAAAGTTTTGATTGTAGATGTCTTTCACATTCTCAATTAGGTTTACTCCAAGATCTTATTTATAGGTTATTGGAGGGTGATGGCTTTCCTAATTTCTTCTCGTTCTGCTCATCACTGAGGGAGGAAAGCTACTGATGTCCATTGACTTTTCCTACCATTTTGGTCATGATGTTTCGCTTTAAGAGCTTTCATGTGGCATATTTAGTGTCTCTTAGGTATACATTCATATCATATGCAAATAAGGATGCTCTGACATCTTTCTTCTCTATTTGTGTCCTTGCACTTTCCTCTTCGTTATATTGTTCTACCCAAGACGGCAAGAGTTATGCAGACTCAGAATAGAGAAAGTAGGGCTGGAATGTTGACCTGTGACAAAGGGCAATTGCTGCCCTTGCAGTGGAACCATATTTGATTCCCAGCTCCCGTATGGTGACCCACAGGCATAAATACTTCCAGTTCCAGGAAAACATCTCCCTCTTCTGACCTCCACAGACACCAGGTACATATATGGTTTATAAAAAAAAAAATACTCATACACAAAACATAAAATAAATCTAAAAAGAATCTTAAGAGTGGGAAAAGTCTTCTCTTGTTCCTACTCTTAGTGGAAAGACATTGAGATTTTCTGCATTCCATTTCACCTGGGCCGTAGGTTTGTTTGAATACAGTGTCTGTTTTATGGAGTTACGTTCCTTCTGTTCCTAGTCCCTTCAACTTCTTATCAGGAAGGGATAGTGGATTTTTTTTCAAAAGTTTTTTCAAATCCATTGAGGCAATTATGTCATTTTTTTCCTTGAGCCCATTTATGTGATTATATTTCTTAATTAATTAAGTCCATTTATTAATTTGCATATATTGAACCATCTCTAAATATCTGGAGTGAAGCCAACTTGACAATAGTTAATGACCTTTTTGGTGTGTACTTAAATTTGGGTTACAAATATTTTATTAAAAATTTTGCATCTACATTCATCATGAAGGTTGCTCTACAATTTTCTTTTCTGTTGTCTTTTTGGGTATTGATGTCATGCTGGCTTTGAAAAAGGAGTTTGGTGATATACCTTCTTTCTCTATTTTATGTAACAGTTGAGAAGGATTTTGGTGTTAGTGTGGTAGGTCTGCTAGAATACAGAAGTGAATCTATCTCGGCTTATGACATTTTTTATTGTTGTTTCAATATCACTGGTTGTTGTATATCTGTTTAAATTGTTTATTTTATACCAAGTATGATGGATAGTTTTATGCCAACTTGACACAAGATAGAGTTATCTGAAAGAAGTGAACCTCAGCTGAGAAAAAGCCTCCATAAGATCAGGCTGTAAGGTATTTTCTTAATGATTGATTGGGGAGGACACCGTTGCGGGTGGTGCCATTCCCAGACTGATGGTCCTAGGTTCTATGTGAAAGAAGGCTGATCAAGCCATACAAGCTAACCAGTAAGCAACACTTCCCCCTGCCCCCACTCCCCATGGCCTCTGCACCAGCATCTGCCTCCAGGTTCCTGCCCTGTTTGAGTTTCTGTCCTGACTTCCTTCCATGATAAACAGTACTGTGGAAGTGCAAACCAAATAAGCCCTTTCCTCCCCAAGTTGCTTTTTGGTATAACATTTCATCACAGCAATAGGAAACCTAACTAAGACTATAAGTCACATGCAATTAGAAATTCACCCATTTCTTTTAGAATTTCCAATTTAGTAGAAGGTAAGTCTTTATAGTATGTCCTAATGATTCCCTGAGTTAAGTTGGTATCATAAATTAGCAAAGGGCATTATGTCCCTTTTGTTTCTAATTTTATTAGTATGGATCTTTTCTCTCCTTTTGATTAATTTGGCTCAGGGTTTGTTGATCTTGTTATCTATTTGAAGAACCAATTTTTGCTTCACTGATTGTTTAGGGGTTTTGTCGTTTTTTATTAATTTCTGCCCATATCTTAGTTATTTCTTACCATCTACCAGTTTTTCCATTAATGTGGAGCTTTGTTTTATAAAATGGAACATCTCATATTTGGTCTCCATATTTGGTACACTTGATGGGTGGTTCTTTTCCTGGTTTTTTTTTTTTTTTAACCCAATCTACTAGTATGTTTCTTTTGTTGAGGAATTGTGATATTTAATATTCAAATTTACGATTCTTTTGTATGTGTACTTGATGTTTTGCTCTCCATCATTTGTTTAACAATTATATTATTGTTATTTACTATAGCCTTAGGGATTCTTTTCAGTATTTTCTAAATTAGTGGTTATGAATTCTTTTAGCCTGTTTCTACCACAAAAATCTTTTCCTTCTTCCATTATGACAGACAGTTTTGCTGGGTATAGTAGTTAGCATTTGCTGTATAGTAGTTGAGTTAGCATTTTTCAGAGCTTGAATTATGTGTAAAAGTAGTTTTTTAATTCTGATGGGCCTACCTTTATATGTGAGTTGTGTTTCTGTCTTACAGTTTTCAATTTTTTTCCTTTGTTCTGTAGAGTTGGTGCTTTAACTGTAATACGACATAGGGAATTTCTTGTATTGTCTTCCCTATTTCATGTTCTAAATGCCTCCTGTACCTGGCCAAGCATCATGTACCAGAAATGGGAAAATTTCTGCTCTGATTTTATCTAAAGTGTTTCTGATGCATTTAGCAAAAAAGCACTTTTATGCCAGTGGTTCATAGGTGTGTTATTTTCAGAGTGCCCAATAGATCTAATGTGTTCCATTTGTATATTTTTATTCATTTGTCATTTCCTCTGAATGTTCCAAATTTTCTACCTCATTTTTAACCTCTGATAGTCTTTGCTCTATGTGTGCCACTCTGATGAGACTTTCCATAGAACACTGTATTTTACTTATTGAATTTTTAACCTTCCCATGTTTCTGGGGATTTACTTATATTTCTATCTCTTTATTGAATTCCATTTCCACATCTTATATTGATATTCTTATTTCTATAAATTGTTTGTATTCTGCAGTTCATTAAGTTTCCGTCTGTAATTTCTTTGAACATGTGGGGGGAAGTCTGCTGACATTGGCTCTGAGTTTTCCAATTGTGGAATTGTATCCCTTTCTATCAGTGCTGCTATAGCCCTGAGTCTGCCTCTTTTTCCATGTTTTAAAATATGTGTTAAGTTTAGATGAAAATGTTTCTAAGCCTCTCTGGATCTGACAGTCTGCATTCTCACTGGAAATAAAGACAAAGTCGAGAAGCAGCCTGGGGACTCAGAGTGGCAGAGCCCCCAATCGCAGTGGGAACGCCGGGGAGCCACAGGATTCTACATCTCAAGAAGACAGAACCTTGTGCCTGCCTGCCCAAGCCCCTTGCCCATGATCTTAGTGGCCCCACCAGTCAGAGACTCAGACCTTCACCAAAAAGCCACTTGTTGGTCTCTAAAATTTCTACCTTTTCCCAACCCATCCGGGTGAGTGAACCCAGGGTGTTGTTACACCTGAGTGTGAGGACTGGTTGGTTAGCAACAAACAAGAGCCTCCTGGGGCCTCTGGCAGTGGTCTGAAGCTGCAACCATCAGGAAATATGAGTGAGTTTTGGCACAAACTGGGCTGCTGCGTGGTCGAGAAGCCTCAGCCAAAGAAAAAGAGAAGATGGACTGACCGAACCATGCTGGGGAGCCAATGAGCTTTGTCCACCTGACTCACATCGGCTAGGAGGAGATGGGGGCTGAAGATGGACTTGCCATAACAGGTGCAAGAGCAGATGAGATCCAAGAGAAACCGTGACAGACCGTGGAGCAATTCTAGGGAAGCAATTCTAGGGCCTTGTAGCTCCCATGGGACTTGTTCTACAGTCTTGGAGTTCCCATTCTGTGTCCAGCCCAGAAGAAATGCCATCACCAGACCCCTTCAACCGGTGACCCAAGCCCCCCACCCAACAAGTGCCTCAAAAGGAAAGGGAGCTGGTCTCCCTCTACTCCTTCTGGCCTCTGCCCCTCCTGGAGATGGGGGTCAAGGCAGCAGGACTGACCAAGTGACTACTGGTGGGCCAGAGGAGCTCAGCTGAAGCCTTGCACACCCTCGATCTGAGCTGGGGATTCTCTGGGAACCTGAACTAGGTTCCCTGCTCCTGAGGTCGGGTGCCTTTATTCTCTAATCTTCTTGCCTTTATTCTCTAATCGAGGCAGGCAGGAGTGGGAGCCACAGCTGAACCCCGAATTTGCTACAATTCTCCCTACTTCCCTGCCCTCTCTTTCCTTCTGGAATGAACAACGCAGAGGTGACGGGGCGGGGGTACCACTGCCCAGTCCGCTCTGGATTTCAGACCTTAAGGTCACAACCCCGCCATGTCTCTCCCCTGGCACCAGGGTCTTGCTCCAGTTAGGCCTCTAATCCCATGATTCTGCAGTATTAATAGCTTCCCAGAAATATTTTTTTAATTAAAATTTCAATTTGAGTTTTTTTAATTACCCCATCCTGCTATCTCTGTCCTTTCCCCGTCCCTTTAAGAAACCTTGGGTTTCCCATTGAGTAAGAGTTAAGGGGTGGATCTTAATTTGACCATATTCCATTTAAGACTTGGAGTCCTGGTCTACCCTCTGTCAGCACCCCTGCTGGCTCAGGTGAAAGGAAGAAGAGGGTTCCAGATAAAAAGCCAGGATGTAGCAAAATTAGCTGTATCTCAGGGTTGACTTCCTGTGAGGGTAATGAGATAAATAGATTGAAAGCGCTCTTTGGAGGACAGGCCCTAAGATCCTTTATGGAAGTGTGGCTTTTCAACTTGAACACTTGAAAATAGTTTGGACAGTTTGGGCTGCACAGTTCTTTGTAATGGAGGGCTGTTCTGCACAAACTACAGCATCTCTTCCTGCTCCCCCACCCCCTGCCCAGTGTGGCAACCAGAAATATCTCCAGAAATTGCCAAATGTCTCCCAGGGATGAAATTACCCACAGTTGAGAGCCACAGCTTGAGAGTCAAGGTATGTTTTCCTTAAGTGATTTCCATACGGCCCCCCACCCCCAGTCTGGTGATTCATCTTGAGCCATGCGTGAGCTAGCACCCTCATAGCTCAGCAGAGCTGCACATCCTTAGTTCAGATGTGTTGCTTGTACTCCCGTCTCTGTTCTTGATCTCTGCAAGAGGGCCTTTCACTAGAACGGAGTAGGTATGCTGGGATGAGAGGACAGTTATGCATGCTGTCCGTATTTGCCTCTCTGCTCTAGTCTTTGAACCCAGCATAAGACTCAGGGGCTTTGGAAGATCAGGTGTCACCACATGGCTTTAGATGGGAAAGCACTGTAGAAACAGTCTGTAGACCCTTTGTTTTCTCAGGTGTTGTCATTCTGGCCCTTTCTTTGCAGACTGATTAGAAAGGCAGAACAAGACAGACAAGTTCCTCCCTGTTCCTAGAAAAGAGGGCTGGGGTCTCATTAGCTCTGTTATAGGAAGCTTGTTTTGTGGTAATGGGTCAAGGTTTTGGAAACTGATCCGCTCCTGGTGACTCCATCCATCCCATTAACCCTTGCCTAGTGACTGAGACTTTCATTTGTCCAAAGCTCTGTGCTCCATATGGCATTTTAGGTTCTAACACAGGTCATGGATGTCCATTTGGAGTTTGCTTCCTTGTGGTTCAGGCCTGCCTCCTTCAAGAGAGTTTACCTTGTGGCCCTAGAGGAGCTTACAGGCACAGAGGACCTTTGCCCCCTGGCAACATGTTCCCAGGAAGGCCAAGAACATCAGGTCACAGTAGCCAAAGGTTGGTCACTGTGTGGGGTTAACTGGAGAGGGCATGGTGTGGGTGATAATAAAGACAAAGTCTCTAATTTCCCTTAGCTATTTAAGCTAAAAGTATTCATGCCATTCATCGCTTCTTATAGCTGTTATCCAGTTTTGCCCAGTTTATTTCCAGAACACTCTGGCAGATCATATCTATGTGTCAGCCCCTATGTTCTGGGGGGGGGGGTAATTATTCTTTCTTTAAGGTACCATTTATTGAACTAAGGGAAGATGATGAAATTGAATGTATTGCTTAGTTTCCTGTTGCTGTGATAAAACACCATGATCAAGGCAACTTATACGAGGAAGAGTTTGTTTTGACTCATGGGTCCAGAGGGCTAGAGTCCATAATAGCAGGACAGAGGCAGCAAGCAGCAACCATGACAGCAGGAGCAAGCATCTGAGTGCCCACATTCTGAACCACAAGAATGACACAGAGAGAAACTGGAAATAGCAAAGATCTTTAAACTCTCAAGGCCCTCCTCCTCCAGTAACATAGTTTATCCAATAAGACATACATCCTGAAACCTCCCAAACAACTCCACCAACTAGACCAAGTGTTCAAATACAGGAGTCTATAGAAGACAATCTCATTCAAACCACAACACTAAAGGGGAAAAAAAAGGAATAACTATAAAGTAGAAATGTAAAGTTTAGAGTTAATTGTAATTTTAGGAAGTAATGTATAAGAATTGACTTTATCCTGATAAACAGCTTCAGTGAAATAGCGGGATATAAAATTAACTCAAACAAGTCAATGGTCTTTCTCT
This sequence comes from Mus musculus, assembly GCF_000001635.26. Lineage (NCBI taxonomy): Eukaryota > Metazoa > Chordata > Mammalia > Rodentia > Muridae > Mus > Mus musculus. The sequence goes on along the minus strand of NC_000075.6, from coordinate 78,933,820 downwards.
ACACAAAGAATAAACAGGCTGAGAAAGAAATTAGGGAAACAACACCCTTCTCAATAGCCACAAATAATATAAAATATCTTAGCATGACTCTAACTAAGGAAGTGAAAGATCTGTATGATAAAAACTTCAAGTCTCTGAAGAAAGAAATTAAAGATCTCAGAAGATGGAAAGATCTCCCATGCTCATGGATTGGCAGGATCAACATTGTAAAAATGGCTATCTTGCCAAAAGCAATCTACAGATTCAATGCAATCCCCATCAAAATTCCAACTCAATTCTTCAACGAATTAGAAAGAGCAATTTGCAAATTCATCTGGAATAACAAAAAACCTAGGATAGCAAAAAAGTCTTCTCAAGGATAAAAGAACTTCTGGTGGAATCACCATGCCAGACCTAAAGCTTTACTACAGAGCAATTGTGATAAAAACTGCATGGTACTGGTATAGTGACAGACAAGTAGAACAATGGAATAGAATTGAAGACCCAGAAATGAACCCACACACCTATGGTCACTTGATCTTTGACAAGGGAGCTAAAACCATCCAGTGGAAGAAAGACAGCATTTTCAACAAATGGTGCTGGCACAACTGGTTGTTATCATGTAGAAGAATTCTAATTATCCATTCCTATCTCCTTGTACTAAGGTCAAATCTAAGTGGATGAAGGAACTTCAAATACAACCAGAGACACTGAAACTTATAGAGGAGAAAGTGGGGAAAAGTCTTGAAGATATGGGCACAGGGGAAAAATTCCTGAACAGAACAGCAATGGCTTGTGCTGTAAGATCGAGAATTGACAAATGGGACCTAATGAAACTGCAAAGCTTCTGCAAGGCAAAAGACACCGTCAAAAAGACAAAAAGGCCACCAACAGATTGGGAAAGGATCTTTACCTATCCTAAATCAGATAGGGGACTAATATTCAATATATATAAAGAACTCAAGAAGGTGGACTCCAGAAACTCAAATAACCCCATTAAAAAATGGGGCTCAAAACTGAACAAAGAATTCTCACCCGAGGAATACCGAATGGCAGAGAAGCACCTAAAAAAATGTTCAACATCCTTAATCATCAGGGAAATGCAAATCAAAACAACCCTGAGATTCCACCTCTCACCAGTCAGAATGGCTAAAATCAAAAATTCAGGTGACAGCAGATGCTGGCTAGGATGTGGAGAAAGAGGAACACTCCTCCATTGTTGGTGGGATTGCAAGCTTGTACAACCACTCTGGAAATCACTCTGGCGGTTCCTTAGAAAATTGGACATAGTACTACCAGAGGATCCAGCGATACCTCTCCTGGGCATATATCCAGAAGATGTCCCAACCAGTATGAAGGACACATGCTCCACTATGTTCATTCTTACACGCGTTCTCGCGACCGGCCAGGAAGAATGCAACAAACCGGAATCTTCTGTGGCAAAAGCTTTATTGCTTACATCTTCAGGAGCTAGAGAGCAAGAGCCAGAGCAAGAGCTCTATTGCTTACATCTTTAGGAGCAAGAAGCAAGAGCCAGAGCAAGAGCTCTATTGCTTACATCTTTAGGAGCCAGAGCGCAAGAGCTCAAGAGTGCAAGAGCAAAAGCAAGAGTGCAAGAGAGCAAGAGAGAGAATGGCGAAACCCCGTCCCTTTTTAAGGAGAATTATTCTCCGCCTAGGACGTATTACTCCCTGATTGGCTGCAGCCCATCGGCCGAGTTGTCGTCACGGGGAAGGCAGAGCACATGGGGTGGAAAACTACCCTTGGCACATGCGCAGATTATTTGTTTACCACTTAGAACACAGGATGTCAGCGCCATCTTGCAACGGCGAATGTGAGGGCGGCTCCCCACAGTTCATAGCAGCCTTATTTATGATAGCCAGAAGCTGGAAAGAACCCAGATGCACCTCAACAGAGGAATGGATACAGAAAATGTGGTACATTTACACAATGGAGTACTACTCAGCTATTAAAAGCAATGAATTTATGAAATTCCTAGGCAAATGGATGGGCCTGGAGGGCATCATCCTGAGTGAGGTAACCCAATCACAAAGGAACTCACACAATATGTACTCACTGATAAGTGGATATTAGCCCAAAGCTTAGGATACCCAAGATAAAAGATACAATTTGCTAAATGCATGAAACTCAAGAAGAATGAAGACCAAAGTGTGGACACTGTGCCCTTTCTTAGAAGTGGGAACAAAACACCCATGGAAGGAGTTACAGAGACAAACTTTGGAGCTGTGATGAAAGGATGGACCATCTAGAGACTGCCATATCCAGGGATCCACCCCATAATCAGCTTCCAAACGCTGACACCATTGCATACACTAGCAATATTTTGCTGAAAGGACCCAGATATAGCTGTCTCATGTGAGACTATGCCAGGGTCTAGCAAACACAGAAGTGGATGCTCACAGTCAGCTATTGGATAGATCACAGGGCCCCCAATGGAGGAGCTAGCGAAAGTACCCAAGGAGCCAAAGGGATTTGCAACCCTATAGGTGGAACAACATTATGAACTAACCAGTACCCCGGAGCTCTTGACTCTAGCTGCATATGTATCAACAGATGGCCTAGTAAGCCATCACCGGAAAGAGAGGCCCATTGAACATGCAAACTTTATATGCCCCAGTACAGGGGAACGCCAGGGGCCAGGGCCAAACAATTAGGAATGGGTGGGTAGGGAAGTTGGGGGGGAGGGTATGGGGGACTTTTGGGATAGCATTGGAAATGTAATTGAGGGAAATACGTAATATATATATATATATATATATATATATATATAATTGACTTTATCAACCAGAGTCACTGAAACTTATAGAGGAGAAAGTAGGGAAAAGCCTCGAAGATATGAGTACAGGGGAAAAGTTCCTGAATAGAACAGCAATGGCTTGTGCAGTAAGATCGAGAATCGATAAATGGGACCTCAAAAAGTTGCAAAGCTTCTGCAAGGCAAAAGGCACTGTCAATAATACTTCTCCTGGACATATATCCAGAAGAGGTCCCAACCGGTAAGAAGGACACATGCTCCACTATGTTCATAGCAGCCTTATTTATAATAGCCAGAAACTGGAAAGGACACCAACAGACTGGGAAATGATCTTTACCTATCCTAAATCAGATAGGGGACTAATATCCAATATATATAAAGAACTCAAGAAGGTGGGCTCCAGAAAATCAAATAACCCCATTAAAAATGGGGCTCAGAGCTGAACAAATTCTCACCTAAGGAATACCGAATGGCTGAGAAGCACCTAAAAAATGTTCAATATCCTTAATCATCAGGGAAATGCAAATCAAAACAACCCTGAGATTCCACCTCTCACCAGTCAGAATGGCTAAGATCAAAAATTCAGGTGACAGCAGATGCTGGCAAGGATGAGGAGAAAGAGGAACACTCCTCCATTGTTGGTGGGATTGCAGGCTTGTACAACCACTCTGGAAATCACTCTGGCAGTTCCTCAGAAAATTGGACATAGTACTACCGGAGGATCCAGCAATACCTCTCCTGGGCATATATCCAGAAGATGTCCCAACCGGTATGAAGGACACATGCTCCACTATGTTCATAGCAGCCTTATTTATAATAGCCAGAAGCTGGAAAGAACCCAGATGCCCCTCAACAGAGGAATGGATACAGAAAATGTGGTACATTTACACAATGGAGTACTACTCAGCTATTAAAAGCAATGAATTTATGAAATTCCTAGGCAAATGGATGGACCTGGAGGGCATCATCCTGAGTGAGGTAACCCAATCACAAAGGAACTCACACAATATGTACTCAGTGATAAGTTGATATTCGCCCAAAACTTAGGATACCCAAGATATAAGATACAATTTGCTAAATGCATGAAACTCAAGAAGAATGAAGACCAAAGTGTGGACACTGTGCCCCTTCTTAGAAGTGGGAACAAAACACCCATGGAAGGAGTTACAGAGACAAAGTTTGGAGCTGTGACGAAAAGATGGACCATCTAGAGACTGCCATATCCAGGGATCCATCCCATAATCAGCTTACAAACGCTGACACCATTGCACACACTAGCAATATTTTGCTGAAAGGACCCAGATAGAGCTCTCTCTTGTGAGACTATGCCGGGGCCTAGCAAACACAGAAGTGGATGCTCACAGTCATTTATTGGATGGATCATAGGGCCCCCAATGGTGGAGCTAGAGAAAGTACCCAAGGAGCTAAAGGGATCTGCAACCCTATAGGTGGAACAACATTATGAACTAACCAGTACCCCCGGAGCTCTTGACTCTATCTGCATATGTATCAAAAGATGGCCTAGTCGGCCATCACTGGAAAGAGAGGCCCATTGGACTTGCAAACTTTATATGCCCCAGTACAGGGGAATGCCAGGGCCAAAAAGTGGGAGTGGGTGGGTAGGGGAGTGGAGGGGAGGGTATGGGGGACTTTTGGGATAGCATTGGAAATGTTAATGAGGAAAATACCTAATAAAAATATAAAAAAAGAATTGACTTTATCTAAATGATTTGAAACATTTAATTCATAATTTGTCAAGACATTCTCAGTGTTAGTAAAATAATCTCAGCAATACATAACTCTGTATGGTGACTTGTTTCTCAGAATTAGAAGTAACAGGTTGATTCTTTAAGGAGACCTTTATCAGAGCTGACATAAAGGGACAGACTATCTTCCAGGCCTTATGCTACAAAGAACAAATGACAGGTATGTCCACATAGTAGCCAACATTTCAGAGCTGTAATATACAGGCATAGTCATGAATGTTATCAAGATTTGCAATAAAGTCAGTGCTCAGGGTAATATCGTCATACTTAATCAACTTGTGAGCCATCAGATTAACACTAGCAAGTATAGTCGAAACAAATGACCAAGTGGTTAGTGCTCTGTATCTGAATGTTCAATCCAGGTAGTGTAGATGATGATGAAAAATCAAAGTTTACAATCATTCTATTAAATCAGAGAACATTAGGCTACAGTAACAAATAACCTCCAGATCTCTGAGGAATAAAGAATGTTATTTCTCTCTAAACCCGTTATAAATTGAGAGGAAGCTCGGTGCACCATAGAAAAGTTCAGAGACCTGTCACAAAGATAGAGGTTATAAGCCATAATACCAGAGGGAAATAGAGAGTTTGCAAGCCTTTGGGGTCTTTGCACTGACACCTGAGTGTTACATAGCAGAGGTGGCATAGTCAGCTTTGTTCCCCATACACTTTATATATTTGTCACATGACCTACTTAAGTAAAATGAACTATTCATTATATAACTACATAATATCTTACTATATAATCACAGTGTTACTTTAGATTTCCCTAGTAATTAAAGGTTGTCAACACATTTTCCAGCAAGTTTATTGATAAATCTTTCCTGATGAGCTGCTCAAAATGATTGTACCCTTCACTTTTACTGGTAGGTTCGACTTACTGTAACATACTAGACTAAACTAGACTAGACTAGACTAGACTAGACTAGACTAGACTAGACTAGACTAAACTTGACTAGACTATATATGTTCTAGATACAAGTTCCTTGTGGAAAAAGTGTTTTTTCAATACTTCACAAGTCTGCCTTAGCAGACTCACCTTTGTCCACTTCAGGAAAATACTCTGCCACATGTTTGCCCCAGCAAAACACCCTCCCACACAACTGACTCTCCAAAGAACCCTTAAGTTTCCACTTCAACGTATGCATGTATGAAATTCTCAAACAATAAAAAATCAGACGTGTAGCTTTTGACATGCACTACTATTCTCCATCAAGAATAAAACTATACTAACTGCAATTGACCCACATAGGCCATAGACCTCACAATTGACTATTCTACAGTTTGCCTTAAATGCTTGTGTGTTACAGAAAGAAAGAAAGTACTGTATGTCTTTCAAGATTATCGTAATGTTCATTGTTTCTTGCACTGTTCAACTTTCTCTGTAGCTCCAAGTCTCAATCCAGCATTTGTCTTCAGGCCTAACATGTCCCTCAACCTTATTTGCAGTGCAGGTCTGCCAAGGGTAAATCTGTTAGATTAGTTTTGATTGGAAGTATATTATTTTCACTTTCGCTTTTCAGGGTACTTTCACTGGATACAAAATGCCTCATTAACAAGCTTCTGTCTTTGGTTTGCTTCTGAACACGCTGCCTTTCTGTCAGCTATTCTGACGTGCTTCTGATCACAATTAACTCTAAACCCCTCATTGTTAACCGCACATAAGTCAACTTTCTCAAATTGTCTTGAGATTGTATTGTATTGCATCCTCTACACCTTTTATTTCAGCAGTTTGCCTGAGATACCCATAGGTTTTTGTTTTCGCTTTTGTATTTGTTTTCCTGTCTTTTTTCTATGTTTGAGATGGGGTATCACTGTCACCCAAGCTGGTCTCAAACTTATACAAGAGTGATCTTCCTGCCGCACCTCTCAAGCACTTGTGGCCACATGTATCAATCACTGTATGTGCTTAAGACATACTTGTCCTTGGAACTTTCTGAGTTTCTTGAACTTACCAGTTTGTGTTTTTTACCATTTTAGGGAAAAAATCATAACGGTCTCAAATACTTTTTCTTCTTCATTTATTTTTTTTCCTTTTGCAGTACAGGCTATATTCACTTTGAAATGGTAAACTCTTCAATGCCTCCCTACAACTCACTAAAGCTGTAAGGTTTTTGTGAGATTGATTTTAAAAGACTGCCCCGCTCTGTTGATTGCTGGTCATGTTCACTGACTCCTCCTTTTGCAATTCATAATCTTAAATTAAGCAATATCTATTTCATATATGTTATATCAGATAACAAAATCCCATCTTTACATTTTTATTTTCTCCCTTTTCCTGGTCTCCATTTCTCTTGAGATTATTCATATGTTCAATCATAATGAAACATAGTTCTTTCTGCCCATAAAAATACATGCAATCGCTTCAAAATATCTTTCTGTTAATTCTGACACCTAAGTCATCTTATTGTCTTGTTCTTCCATGTGTCTTCAGTTGGTTTCTGTCCTGTAGACATTGTTTATAATAATCATCTTTCACTTTTCTGGCTTACTATGAAGACCTCAGAGTTGAATTCTCAGCCACCTCTGATCAGTCTTTCTGGCCATCAATATTGGTGCTGGCTTATTAATTCCTGGCCATCCTTTTCTCCTTGAACAAATTTGCCCAATTATTTATAGGCTTGGCACTCCATATATTTGTTGTATTTAAAATATTTCACAGAATGAGCTTCAGTGTTAAGACCAATGGGGGAAAAAAAAAAGTATAAAACCACCCGAACTAAAACTTCTACTTTAATGTCCTCATTTGTATTCTTGGCTGACTCTGGTCATAAGAAAGTTGCTTTCCTGACCTCTGTCAGTCAGCTCTTTTGGGAGAATGTTCAGGAAAGCACTGTATGGTGGTTGTGAATGCTTCCCAAGCCCTGCCCCTTATGAAGACATTTCCTGCATGATCGGAAAACTGCAATGAAGACAGTGCCTGCTATGTTCTTCAATAATAAAGTTGGAGAACTCCGTGTTTTCTTTTCATTGCTACCTGGGGAGTTTCTGTGAGAGTCAACTTCAGAAAAAAAACAGGTTTTCATCAAGTAGAAACTGTGTTTTCCTTGCCAGGAATCTTAATGCATACATCACCAAAATTGGATCTAAAGATAAATGTGGGGTCCAGCTCCACAAGACTCTATCTAAACATTCTCTATTTATCACCGGCTTCCAGTGTTGCTGCAGAGTGGTTTTGGCCACTTGAGAGTAGGATCTGGGAATCGAACTCAACTTTTAAGAGAACTAATATATGGAAAGTCTTAGCTTTGTAGAAATTTGGCATTCAACGTGATCGTCATACAATGAAACCATAGTACTAAGAGAAATGTGAACACAACAAAAACTGATTTATAAACCCTTTGCTGGGACTTGGAAGCTGACTGTTACAATTGGATAACTAATCAGGAATGATGTAATGAGGTTTCCTGTCCAGTGAGTTAAAAAAATTTTAACAAATCTGCTCATGTGAAAATCTACTAAAACAATGAGAATCTGTCGAATAAAAGCACAAAATATAAATACAATAGGCTACTTCATAAAACGTAATAAGTAAGACATAATAGTAAATAAACTTTCTCTGTAATTGCAGTAATAAAAATATTAATTTAATTAATTATGAAGTCAGAGGCTTTGAGAAATAGGACATGACCTGCAACGTGGACTCTATCATTTACTAGGCAGGTGAATTTTAGCCCATTTTTTTGCACAGCTTCTCTGTCTGGCATTTGTAGTGACTAGTACCACTACATGGTAGAGTGGTTAAAATGTTGAGATGACACGACTAAACGCATGAAATCGTTTAGTCCAATGGCCAGAATTTGATATGTGTTTAATAAATGGTTTTTTCAAAGGGCTATATCTATCACTAAAAGATTGCTAGGGAATTCCAGGTTATTTATTTTCATCTTGAACCCATAACTTACGTTTGGTAACTGGGCCAGATAGGAATATTGTTTCCATATTTCACTCAGATGTGAGTCATAAAAGCATGGACCCGTGGCACTGAGTATTGCAGGAAGTGAATACTCATGGAAGAGGAAAAAAATCATAAAATAGCTGCTCAAACAAAAATGGGGCAAGAATAATCATGAGGACACAACAGACATTTACGTAATACTTTGAGAGTATGTGATCATTTTATAAACATTTGAAAGATACATGAGATTCGATAGCACCATGGACTTCAGCTGCCTATGCAGTTGAAACTATTCTTTGAAAATAGAAGTTATGAGATTTTATTTCTATACACATATTTCTCCTCATTTCTGGCAACCTACCATTGCCAACATACACACAGACAAACATGTAAACACACACATACACACACATGCACTCATACAGATGTACAGAAATACACACGTGCTCACATACGTCCACACACACACACATGCATGCACATATGCACATACTCACACACACATAACACCCAAACAAGGGAATTTGTATCATGGAAGTTCAGGACGCTTGTGGCTGTTGGTAAAATTATCTAATAGGAAAAATACTACAATGACTAATTTTTCTTACAAGATAATGTCTTAGCAGGCACCTCCAATTTTATCAATCATCTTTTTACTGAATAAAGATAATGTTATTTGTTAAAAAATTTAAAAACCTGAAAAAGGAAGGGGTGAGGTTAGCCACACAGTCTGGATTTTGCCTTGAATGGATATGATAGATTTCACTGAACATCATTCATACAAACCTCTCACCTAGGCACTGTACACAAGTCCTACAGGCGGGTGATAGGTCTGTACAAGAGACAATAATTTTATAATTTTCAGAATAGTGTACTGTCTAGCATTTACTAAGTGCCTAATACAAACAACATAGTATAATAGTATAATCCTCATAATAGCTCTAGAACAAAACCATCATCTTTATTATATGTATAAGGAATGAACAGAGAAGTCAAGTAAGCTATTCAAGATTACATGGAGAATTTTCTGTGGGAGAGCCAAGATTTTCTGAAGAAAGTCAGGCTTCCTGTGCTGTGCTTTTCCCCTCTTCTAGTTTGTACAGATATTATACTCTCAAGGTGTTATAGTATGCCTCTATCTAAGGTATTTATATTTTGGGGACTCTAGTGAACAGTGTGATGATAAACTCTGAATATATGCATTAATTCGAAAACCAAGGTGCTGTGGGTTATATAATTAAAACAGAAAATACTTTGAGAAGGGAAACACAGCTCTCTCCGGCTGAAGCCAAGGACTCTGTGGCACCACAGAGAACTAGGCACCAACAGGCATGCTGGGCCACAGGCACATGCTGACTCAGTCAGAGTGATCTTGTAATATGTGGTCTTGGTAAAGCTCTTAGACCAGATAAGAAGGCAGAAAGAGCTTAAAGTGGGTAGGTGACAATGATGAGGGGACAGTAGTAGAATGCTCTTTTAAATGCTTTACCATGACTGAGACAGAGAAAGAGTTTGTAAGCAGCTCTGTTTATCAGTGAGTGCTTTTGTTAGTGGGGTTAATTTGGTGGCAGGCTGAGGAAAATATAGGAGATGAGAGTGAAGAGCCAAACAATAGATTGTCATCGAAAGAAAGCCACTAGCTTAATGGAATGCAGATGCACTGGACGGAAGTAATTTGGAAGCAAAGAGGAGAAAGAACACTTTCCAGTTGGTCTGATTTGTCTCAAGTGTGAGCCAGGATTACTTTCTGAGAGTCAGTTTGATAGGTGGAGACGACAGGAGGAAAAGAAGGTACAAGCAGGTCAGCCCTCCCTGAGACAGGAACACTGTCGACTGCTGGGCAGAGCTAGAAGCCAGTTCAAAGTATTCCAGCTTCAAAAAGAAGCCAGTTGTGCTGGCTCGAAGGTTTTCTCAGCACTGTTTCCTTGTTCTGGAGATGGTGAAAGCAGGAGACATAACAGCACGGAAGGTGCCAGTGCCCCTCAGGCATTTACCAGATGCCATCCTCTCTTTTTTTCACATAATGATGTTAAAGAATCTCTGACTGGAAGGGTGAATTTCAGACATGGAAAATCAGGGAGAGAGTTGGATGGTTCTCCAACCAGGTGGCTATGATTTTAAGTCATCCCTGAGATGGAGAGGGAAATTAGCAGATAGCGATCAAGTCAAGGACCTAGGAGAAGTGACTTAGAGACAGTTGTGGGACAATAGACACCAGGGAAAACACTGGATTTATTACTCCAAAAAAAGAGACAATTTCATTGAGAACAGCCAGGAGAGATGTTGAACACAATAGAGTGTCCTGGGCTTGGCTGAGGAGTTGCAAAGCGTACCTAAGAAGCTTAGGGGAAAGGAAGGAAGGAGGTTGAACTCAATTTAGCAACAGCCAGAGGAGTGTAGGAAGGGTATCGTAGGTAATAATGTTCAAGGAGGATGCTTGGAAATTTGGGATAAACTAAGCCAATATAAAGCACAGTTCAGCTGTATCAGTTAAGTCCTCACAGGACTCCTAATAAAACTAACAACTAGCATGCTAGGATGCTCAGCTTGGTGGCTCTAAGTCAGATTCCACAAGGAAAACAAGGATAATTTTAGGTATCTTTGTCAGGAAGAGAATTTTGGATCATTTAAAGACTAAAAGAATCTTGCAAAGTATAGGATATATAGAAATTGCAGACAGGAAAAGAATAATTCTCAAGACTTAAAACCCATCACCCACCACTTTCCCAGTCAAGAGAATCCCTGTGTGTCTCCTGGGCTCCTAGGTCTGGTCACTGTCTCTCACTGACTGACTCACCACTTAACATAAGTGATGGGGGAGTCTGTGAGATGTAGATAAGTAAAAGAGGAAGATACTGAATTATCTTCAAGATACCAAATACCACCAATTTGTATGTGTTCATATTCTCTCCCTCTCCCCCTCCCCTTCCCCCTTTCTCTTCCCCTCCCCTCTTCTTCCTTCGTCTCCCTCCCCCCCCCCATATTAGCCATCATCTTATTAGTTTTCAGGTACCTGTTCTCACATTCTCTTGGCTGCTGCCTCTCACTCTAAGTTTCACACTTGGTACCTATGCCTTCCTAAAGTCATCAACCTCTTCTATAAGTTTCCCTCACATCTCTTCAAGAAGCTGAGTTGTGACCTTCCCCCAGAGCATCTCTTTATTAAAATGTATGTAACTCTTCATTAGCTTAACAGCTTTGCTATTAATAGTCTCCACAAACCTAGGACATTTTTAAAACAGAGACTATATCATCTTAGATATTTGTGTGCATGCATGTGTGTGTGCGTGTGTGATTTCAGAACCTTTTATTCTGTAAGTTTCCAACAGTTATGACGGGGAAGAGGAATGGAGGAAGGAGAGAATGTATGAGAAGGGTAGTGACAAGCCTTCAGTTTTATCTTGTAATTAGAGTTTGATTGATATCTGAACACATCTTCTTGTTTGTAAAGAAAATCCTGTCATATTTATTTAAAGTGGTTTTGTTTATATGTCCACTAACATAAAACTAAGCTGAAAACATATACCTCCTAGAAGAAAAATTGGCATCTATTCCCCACTTGAAAAAATAACTTTACAAATTTTAACCTTTGAAAGTTGAGATATCCAATTAGTAGGATAAAATAAATTCACTACTTATAGTCTCCTTGCTGCTCTATCTATGTGAAAAGAAAAGTCACATTATCAAATACAATGAATCTGTGTTTTTCCCAAGCCCGTGTATAAAGTTTTAAAGAAAAAACATTTATGGGCCCAGGACTCGGGAGACAGAGGCAGGCGGATTTCTGAATTCGAGGCTAGCCTGGTCTGCAAAGTGAGTTCCAGGACAGCCAGAGCTATACAGAGAAACCCTGTCTCGAAAAACCAAAAAAGAAAAGAAAAGAAAAAAAGAAAGAAAAAGCATTTATAGCTGATCATAAAATTTAATGTAACAAGTTTCTAGGGGCTGCCAACATACCATGCAGTGGGTGGCTTAAACATCACATTATTTAACTATTTTCTCAGTCTAAAAGTTGAAGCCAAAGGTTGGATTTCAAAACATCCAGACTCTGCAGGAGAACCTCTTGCTGCCTTCAGGTGTTTCCTTTGCATCTTGACCTCTCCTTTTAAAGCCATCAATTTCATCCTGAAGATCCATCGCATCCACATAACACCATCTGAATCAAACAGCTTGCCAAATGCCCCCTTATACACAAGCAGCACAAGATCAAGACTCAGGGTTTCCAATCACAAAAGAGCACACACGATATGCACTCACTGATAAGTGGATATTAGCCCAGAAGCTCAGAATACCCAAAATACAATTTGCAAAACCATGAAACTCAAGAAGAAAGAAGACCAAAGTGTGGATACTTCAATCCTTCTTAGAAAGGGGTGGGGGATACCCATGGAAGGAGTTACAGAGACAAAGTTCAAAGCAGAGACTGAAGACATGACCATCCAGAGACTGCCCCACCTGGGGATCCATCCCATAAACAATCACCAAACCCAGACACTATTGCAGATGCCAGCAAGAGCTTGCTGACAGGAGCCTGATATAGCTGTCTCCTGAGAGGCTCTGCCAGTACCTGACTAATACAGAAGTGGATGCACACAGTCATCCATTAGCAGAGCACAGGGTTCCCAATGAAGGAGCTAGAAAAAGTACCCAAGGAACTGAAGGGGTTTGCAGCCCCCTAGGAGGAACAACAATATGAACTAACCAGTAACCCCAGAGCTCCCTGGGACTAAACCACCAATCAAAGAAAACACACAGAGGGACTCATAGCTCTAGCTGCATATGTAACAGAGGAAGGCCTAGTAGGTCATCAATAGGAGGAGAGGCCCTTGGTCCTTTGAAGGTTCTATGCCCCAGTATAGGGGAATGTCTGGGCCAGAAAGCAGGAGTGGGTGGGTTGGGGAGCAGAGGGAGTGGGGAGAGGATAAGGGATTTTCGGAGGGGAAACTAGGAAAGGGGGTAACATTTGAAATGTAAATAAAGAAAATATCTAATAAAAATAGAATTTTTTTAAAAGACTCAGGGTTTCAATAAACAAATTTTGAAGGAATGTATTCAAGCCACAGCAGCCAATGTGCTAGGATGTTCTCAGCAATCTGTGCATATGCCAATACAGGAACTACTGACTACATTTTTATTTAATTTATTTATTATTAAATTTATTTAAATTTAATCTTAAAATGATCAAAAGAAAGTGACATTTAAGATTTATTTCCACAGGCCCAGTATCACTTCCAAGCACCCAAAAGATGTGACAAGTGACCAGTATCACCAGGCCACCCAACACAAGTCAGAATGGTCCCATAATAGCAGTTCCATTGGTCAAAGTTTAGGCTAATGCTTTATCAAACAGGAATATCTCTGAAATCAAGAATATCAGAGAGGGAAAAAAACTAAGAATTTACCAATAAACAAGCAAAGTGTTTGCTTCTCGTTTTCTTCTCTTTTAACAATAAAGGAAATTTTTACCGTTTACAAAAAAAATTGAAACCGAAGTGGACAATAAAGAATTGTATTTGTTCTGATTGGTGTAAGGTGGAATCTCAGGGTCATTTTGATTTGTGTTTCTCTGATAACTAAACACTTTGAACATTATTTCTTTAGGTGCTTCTCAGCCATTTGAGATTCCTCTGTTGTGAATTCTCAGTTTAGTTATATACCCCATTTTTGGATTGGGTTGTTTGGGTTTTTTGGTGATGAACTTCTTGAGTTCTTTGTATATTTTGGATATTAGCCCTCTATCAGATGTGGAGTTCGTGAAGATTTTTTTCTCAATCTTTAGGTTGCTGATTTGTCTTATTGACTATGTCCTTTGCCTTACAGAAGCTTTCCAGTTTCATGGGGTCCCATTTAACAATTCTTGATCTTAGAGCATGAGCCATTGGAGTCCTGTTTAGGAAATTTTCCTCTGTTCCAATGAGTTCAAAACCTCTGGTGACATCACATGTTGGCAAGGATGTAGAGAAAGTAAAACATTCCTCCACTGATGCTGGGATTGCAAGCTGGTACAACCACTCTGGAAATCTATCTGGAGGTTCCTCATAACATTGGAAATAGATCTACCTGAAGACCCAAAAATACCACTCTTATGGGCACGTGTTCTACTATGTTCATAGTGGCCTTGTTTGTGATAGTCAGAAGCTGGAAACAACCCAGATGTCCCACTACAGAAGACTGGAAATAGAAAGTGTGATTCATTTACACAATGGAATACTGTTCAACTATAAAGAACAAGGACATCCTGAGTTTTTCAAGCAAATGGATGGAACTAGAAAATATCATCCTGAGTGAGGCAACTCAGGCCCAAAAGGACATGCATGGTATGTACTCACTAATAAGTGGATGTTAGCCAAATAAAAGTATAGAATACCCAAGATGCAGTCCACAGAACTCAAAAAGGTCAACAAACAGAAGGACCTAAGTGAGGACACCTCAGTCCCACTTGAGAGGGAGAAGAAAGCAATCACAAATGGGGAGGGAGGGAAGGACCTGGGAGGAAACGTGGATGAAGGAGAGTGGGGGTTGTGGGGGAGACCTGGGAGGTAAGAGACTCCAAGGGTCCCTTGATGAAATGCCCGACAGTAGGGAGAGGGAACTTATAGAGCCTACCTCCAGCAGGAAGACAGGACATCAAGTGAGGGAGAGGGTTGCCATTCCACAGTCAAAACTCTGACCCATAATTGTTCCTGTCTGAAAGGACTGCAGGGATGGAAATGGAGAGGAGCCTGAGGAAAAGAAGGTCCAGCAACAGGCCCAAAGTGGGATCTAGCTCAAGGGGAGGGCCCAAGGCCTGACACTATTACTGAGGCTATAGAACGCTCACAAAAAGGGGCCTGTCATGACTGCCCTCTGAAAAACCCAACAAGCAGCTCAAAGAGTCAGATGAATATACTTGCACCCAACCAATGGACAGAAGCAGCTGGCCCCTGTAGTTGAATTAGGAAAAGGCAGAAAGAAGCTGAGGAGGAAGGTGACCCTGTAGGAGGAACAGCAGTCTTAGTTAACCTGGACCCCTAAGATCCCTCAAACACTGGCCCACCAACCAGGCAGCATACACCAGCTGATATGAGGCCCCAGACACATAAACAGCAGAAGACTGCCAGGTCTGGGTTCAGTCAGAGAAGATGACGTAACCCTCAAGAGACTGGAAGCCCCAGGTGGGAGTTTAGAGGTCTGGTTGGGTGGGGATCCTCCTGAAGACAGGGGCCTGGAGAGGAGGTATTAGATGTGAAATAGTCAGAGGGTGGACTGAAAGGGGGGGGGAATAAAATCTGGAATATAAATAAATAAATAAATAAATAAATAAACAAACAAATAAATAAATAAGAATTTTATTTGCTTACATAATTTTTAAAATCCAATAGGATTCAGTCATTATTTGATCAGGATTCTTGTTTCCTTTTTCCTCTCTCAATTTCAAACTCTACTATTAGTTTAACCTTGAGCCAAACTTTTCTCCACATTTACAAAGGCCAGCTGCTGTTCTAGCTCTCTCACATCTGCACCCAGTAGGGAAAAAGATGTTCTCTCCATCCTGCCTTAGAATGAAACTCCCTATTCCACATTGCTTAGCTCAATCTTGAAAGTTTCCCAGTAAACCATGTGAGTAGTCGCAGTACTAGTCACCAATCCGGTCTTCAGGGCAACTGCGTCGAGTAGAACCAATTGACTTAGATCTATGGGGACTCCCTTGAGAATGAGAGTGGACTCATCCATACCCAAACCAAAGAAAAACACCTGCTTCATTACTGTGCCATGGGGAGCTCACCTCTTCAGAAGTAGCTTTGTGTGCTTGGAAGAACCTGGGCAGACCTGCAATCTGTGCCCTGTGCCATATGCTGATACAGGAACTACTAACTCCTGCCTCATGACCAGTCCTGAACCGGTCAAAGGCCAGCCACAGCAGTCAGCAGGCACTCTGACAGCTCTAACCAGATGGTTAGACATTTCTCAGGCTATGTTCCTTATTTTTGGCTCCCTTCACCCTCTTAGTTCACCCAGGAGTCACCCTGACTTGTTTTAAACTTCTCTCATTGTTGTCTTGAGATTTATCCACACTTTCCCATCAGCACACTTCTGAAGCAGGTTTCCAAGTATTCCACAAAGTTTAACAGTGAGGAATAAACAAAGAGAAAGTGATTTCAAGATAATTAACCAAACTTAACTGCCCCCTGAATACCAACCTCAATAAACTGGAAAATATAATGAAATAAGTTATATTCAGAATAACAGGAAAATTCAACTCACAAACCCCTCATTTCACTTCTTTCTGCCCTTAGGCAAGCTACTCAAACTTTTTACATGAAAGCACTCTCACCTGCAACATAGGATCTATTTTTAAAATGCTAGGATTAAATTAGAAAAGGAATTTAATGAACCATTTAAATGTCTGGAAATCAGTGATTAGACATGAATGTTATTATTATGATAGAGTAATAATGGCTATGTTTAAATTCCTTACAATCAGACTAGCAAAAAAATGAGTTTTACCTATACAAATAAATTACAAAATGTTCCCTAGTGGATATAATAAACAAAGTCAGTTAGTGGTAAAGCACAATGAATCATAGTTTTATTAAGCTACAAATATCTGTAATTAAATATGGGTAAATTTCATATATGAGAGTGGAAAAGGACATTCCAGATATGGCGGTGATGTTAGACTACTTAAAAAGAAAGCATCAATTCTTAAAATAATTGGAGGTGATTGTGGGTTACCTGACTTCAAACTCCAGCAACACCATCAGTCCTGATACAGTTGCTCAGTGCATTATTTTTTCCTGCTGGACACCTATTTACATTGACTTCCGGTTCTACTTCCGAATCCACCCCCTTCTACTCACACACAGACCTACACAGGACATCTCAGACCACATTTCCCAGACATACTGACTTCTGAGCTTTTAAGCCTGATTTAGGTTCCACCAGTGTAATATATGGAAGAGAAGGCATGAGGCCAATCCACTTAATGTCATTAAGTCCCCTTGATCAATATTTGGAATCATAACCTTTGCTATTGAAGTCCTTTTCAGAAAATGCATACAAGTGCAAACATCTTGAAGTATGCTCTCTACTCCCACAGTTTAGATTTTCAGGTTTCATACTGGTTTTAATCCATTCTGGATTTATTTTTGTGCAGGTTGAGAGTTAGAGATCTGGGTTGATTGTTATACATGCGGATATGGTTTCCCCAGCACAATTTTTTAAAGATGCTATGTTTATTCAATGTATGCTTTTAACAACTTTTTCAAAAACTTAGGTGCCTGTAATTGAGTGGGACTCTTTCTGGGTCCTCTATTCTATTCCACTGACCTATATGTCTGGCTCTGTGTCAGTAAGGTGTGCTTCTTACAGACAACAGAAAGTTGGGGTGTGGTTTCTTTTTTTTTTATGTAATCAGCCAATCTGCATCTCATTATTAGTACAGTGAGACATTTACATGTTAGATTACTGTTGGGATATACTGAGTCACTCCGCAGTTTGTTGTTGATTCTGGTTGATTGGATTGATGATGGATCCTTACTTTCTCCCTTATTAGTTTCAGACATTTACTGGTTTCCTGTGTTGGACATGATGGATTCTTTCCTAGCTCACTTTTTTTCAGTCATCCCTCTCCTGAAATCTATTCTTTTCTGCACTTTCACGATGACATTACCTTTCTCTCTCAGTTGTGTGTAACAGTACTAGGTATCTTAGTTGTCAAGAGCCACCTAGGAGAAGCTAAGAACTAGTAGGTGATCTTCCTGAGATGGTTTTGCCATGAACTAAAATCTATGATGGATTTGCTTCTCTAGGCAAGGCCAAGAAGATTAAATCTGAGGAAAGATCCCTGCTATTAATATGCTTTTCCTGTTATTAAATATATAACAACCACTAGATATTGACCCACCCTTTTGAGCAGATTTCTACAGACCTACAAAGATGTTCTATATTATAGTGATGCTATTTAGACAAATAGACAAGAATTCAATAGAATTCCTGACTTGATTCAAATAATAAAAAGCTTTTAGAGATGGACTTAGTTGCTAGAAAGATATAATAAAGTTAAAATCAAGAATAGAATGTGCCCACTCCTCATAATATTAAGTAAAGGCTGCTAAGTGAAGTAATAAGAAATACAATGAGCTTTCATAATTACACTAAAAAGGGAAATAGACTTGGGACAATTTTGTGTTCAAGGAAAAACATTTAGGTCCAAGGATAAAGTCACAGGTGTGCACTATGATAAGGGCAAGGCCATGTGAAAACTGTTGCTTTGAACTTATAATGAGTATATTATAATGAAACACTGCTTTGAACTTAATATCAACATCTTTCTGTAACTCCCATTCTATGTAACATTCTATCTCTGAAGTAATTTTTCTAGAGAACTTTTTATCTAAGAATGTATAAAAAGACCAGAGAAAAGAAAATTGTTGGTTGAATGATTTGGCTTGGAGAGCTTTGCCCCAACCATCCATCCATCTATCATTTATCCATCCATTCATCCATCCATTCATCCATCCATCCATCCATTCATCCATCCAAATGTGTATATTTGCTTGTCTATATGTTTGTGTGGGGGTATATATGTATATATGTAAGCATGCATGAATACTTGTATAGTTGATTGTGACAGACAATTGGGCCTGGCCAGACTGTGGGTATATGAATGTTTAAATCTGTGTGTGTGTGTGCATATTTGCCTGTATAAAGCTTCTTAATTCTTTTCCTTTCCTTCCTCTCTTGTTCACAAAAGGTTAACCAACTTAACCAGAGAGGCTTCTGGCAGACCCACCAGAGAAAGGATCACCAAATCCTCTTATTGATCCTCCTGCGTTTTACTTTGAGGTGCTAAACACTAGAGACTGATGTTTCTGGCCTCCAAGAGACTGGGGCAGGTCAGCTATACAAAGTAACTTAGATGTAAGACAGGTAAATCATTTATTATAGAAAAGGCAACCCTACATATCTCACAAGTCTTACCCCACTGACATTTCTTCCCCCTTGGCTTACCTCAGGAGAACCGAGAAAGAAGAAAGGCCTCCTGGGTGGGCACCCGGTACTTAGTGATCATAAACCATTTTTGTTTGAGCTTGTCTTGAAATTCGCTAAATCTTTGTCAGTTTTAAGAGATATCATTGCAGGATATAGCAATCTTATTGGGCATTTATTTATTTACCTTTAAGCTTTAAAATAGACCATGTCATACTTTCCTGGTTTTGACTATTGTTTATGAGAGTGGTGATGTCATTCTGACATATTTGCTTTTGTGGGAGAGTCAATGTCTCTCCTTCGAATATTTTAATTTGTTGTAGATTGTTTTCTTTATTGTGTTTTACTTTTTTTTTTTCAGCTTTGCACTTTTGACGTATTGGCAACCTTCCATCAAGGAGAATTCCATCCCCAACAGTGTCTTTTTGGGTTTCCAAATACTTCTTGTGTTTGGAAGTCATTTCCTGCTATAATTTCAGTGAAAGATTCTATATGTTTATCTCAGTACCTTGAACTATCCTGTAGGTTCCTAGGTTTGGTCTGGGGATGGTATCTAAGAGGTCTTATATGTAGTAATCATGTTAATTTGTTTCCTTTCATCATTGATATTTCACCATGGTATTCACTGACCTTGTTCTCTGTCCCTGATTTTTTTTTTAATTTCAATATATTTTAATCCAATGAAATAAAAATCTTCTGAGTGATTAAGTCTATGAATAATACTTCCACCTAAGGTTTTGACTTCATTCATTGAGCTGTTCATTTTTTAGGATTTTTATTTTTCCAAATCTAAATTCCCTTCCTCCATTTTTCTTCTATGTTGCTGGGTTTTGTCTACATATACTGAATGCAATCCACTTTCTTGTTTTTCTCCTCTTTCAAGTCATTGGCTATTTTTACAAATAAATTTTTGAAGTTTTCCTCTGGCATTGTACTTATTTCAATGTCTTAAGTTCAGTAATTGGGGAATTAGAGTCTTTCACAGGAGTAGTGTTTCCTGGCTCCTTCGTATTTCCTGTTTCTATCCAGCAATTTGTATATCTGTTGGTTTCAATACCTCTACTTGAAACTTGGGAGATCTTGGTTGAATGACCTATTCTTGAATGTTTGATCCAGACTAACACTCCATGAATAAAAAATAAATTACTGAAGCTGCAACATCAAATAGTAGGAGACATAGAAATGCACTTACCATCAACTTTAGCCCACTAATGCATAACCAATGATACAAAGCTGAAAATGGCTATAAAATATGCTGTGTAGCTAAATATCTAGGGTAAATGGTAAATAGCAAATGAATGAGATAAAGAAGTGAAACAGGAAAATGAGGAGGTGCAGAAGAAGAATGCCATAGAAAGTAAGAGAAGTTCCAAAGATTAGAAACACCAAGAAAACCACAAAAAGAAAAAACAAAAATATTTCGAATAATGAAAAAGTTCAAAAACAAAATTAGAAAAATATAAAAAGGGAAAACAAAATAAAGACATAGATGTTTTTAACTAATATAGCAATTCTATTAAGTATAAGGGCAAAAGAAGAAAAAGGAAGGAAGAGGAAAACAAGAACAAAACAAGAACAAGAAAGAATATTTAGGTATTAAGATGGGGGGGAAGACATAAGTACAATTAAATGACTGTAAGAAGGAAATTTTTCAATATATTTTAATCCAATGAAGTAAAACTCTTTCTTAATATATTAAAAGAACAAAAAGAAGGACAAATGGAAAAACCATGATTTGTTAGGAAAGCTTTCCTGGTGCCTACAAATGGAGACCACCAAATGTGTATGGAGTGGGGTGAGGTGGGTGGGACAGTCATTTGACTATTTGGACTTTTGTTTTTCCTATGGTTTATACTATTGGTGAGTGCATATTTGACAAGTGATAAATGTCTGTTAGGGTTGGGTCGCCTTCATAAGTTCCCTTTTGGCATACTATTTGTCTCTACTGCCCACAGCACATTCTGTAGGTGAGTAGATTTTCTTCTGCTTCCAAGGCTTCCAAATGGTACCCCCTTGGGTGGCTAATGTTTTAGCTGGGATTGTCTCTCAAATACTTTGGGTATGTGGATTAGCATGGGTAAAGGACCTGTCTTAGTACAATGAATACTTCCTGGGTGTTAATAACAATGAGTGGAGATAAAGGTGAGGCTGTCATGTACACCGCTGAAACTTGAGACTTTTTAGGGCACCATGAACAAGTGACTGCAAAATTTAATCCAGCCCCTGACCTCAGAATCAGAACTCTCAAATTCCGAGGCTGTTCTGGTGATATTTGCTTCTAGTGACTAGCTCTACAGACACTTTCCAGCCTGAAGCCAGCATCTTGCCATCTGCACCCTTCAGCCTACCAGTCTCTATATTCCTGTCTCTTTCTTATGTTGGCTCACTCACATATAAGCATCTTAGAATGTTCAATCTTACATGTAACAACAACAAAAGAATCCTCATTATTAATGATGCATAGGATTGAATTACTTTCATATAAACCAGTAATTCATCCATTTCTCCATTTATAGACATTTGCAAGTTTTCTCCTGCTTCAGTTTGGTGAACACTACTATGAAGGATGTGCTTATTCACACATAAGCCCTGCATTCTACATTCATATATATATATATATAATATAGAATATATATAATATATATTAATGGACACACACATTAATATCAAAGTAAAAGGTTATTGTCATCTTTAACTTTGAAAATTATGTTAAGTCCACAATCACAAGAAGTCAAAGATCTTTTATTTCTCCTTACAAGTATATAACCGGGTCTTCTGCAGATAGACCTCTGAATCAGGAAACAAATTATTAATGTACAAAAAAAAAGCAGCCACTGTAATATCCTGCATTAGCTTCCTATCCCCAGACCCCACTAGTAACAAATGATGACATCTTCTTACTAGAATTGCAGCATAGCTTGCATCACAAGAAATTGTAAGATTCATAATTTATACTAGGAATCCAGCATATCTGCTTCTATTTCTCATTTTGGAAGGGGGAGTAGTCTTACAAACCTAAAATGTGGCATATATTTATCTGGGAAATAAGTGTGCATAAATCTCTGGAGCAATTCCTAAACCTCTAGGTTCCAAGAACTTTATTATTCAAACACAAACATTGCTCAAAAATCCAAGCCATGCAGAAATGTGAGAATATTTGTGGAGAATTGTCTCTCAAAGGGACCTTATCCAAAGAACTTGGAGATTGACATCCTACCACTAAGATGGAGGATGTTTCCTTAAGCATTTAGCACAGTAATACTATGGGACGTCTTTTAACTTACCATTCTATGCTAAAATTTTATATCATGCTTAATTCTTATTTCTTCCTACATTTCTTTTTCTTTTTGTAAACTTCCAACTTAAAACTTTTTTCCCATTCCTAACATACAAATTTCCATATAGAATTATTTATATAAAACTTTAAGAAGGGAAGCCTCAAAAATAAAGCTGCATATGTATCAAAAGATGGCCTACTCGGCCATCACTGGAAAGAGAGGCCCATTGGACTTGCAAACTTTATATGCCCCAGTACAGGGGAACGCCAGGGCCAAAAAGTGGGAGTGGGTGGGTAGTGGGGTAGAGGGGAGGGTATGGGGGACTTTTGGGATAGCATTGGAAATGTAAATGAGGAAAATACCTAATTAAAATAATAAATATGAATAAAAAATAAAGACAAACTTGCAAGCCGCAACTCTACAAAACCAACACATTTTCTCTAAGAAGCCTAGTGGTCTCGGAATGAAAGTTGTGTGTGGCACCTGGACTCCATTACTTAAAGTAGTCTTGTTTACTGTGCATTCTTGGGCAATGCTGGGCTTTAAATGATTTCAGGCCACTACATATCAGAACAGAAATAAGGAGGCTCACAGAGCAGGATGGGGTTACCTCCTGTGTCTGGATACTTCTCAAACTATAATACTCGGTTATTCCACAATCAGCCACCATAGCCAAGTTTAGACTTCACCCAAAGGCTGACAGAGTATAAAACAGTGCACAGCAGGAGCTTTACTGTACAGAGGGTACTAACTGGACCTCTCAGAACTCCCAAACTAGTGTATCACTGAGTCTCTACAAAACAGACACATGCAGAGATGCCCCAGTGATGGACTATGTATCGCTACATATTTCTTCTCTTACTCCAGAATGTCAACTAATAGAATGACCCAGTGTCAAATGTCATAAATTTCTAGTGTATTCTCTGAAGTGTCACTGTGGATGGCTCTCTCTTTTCTGTTCAGGCTGCCACACCAAAGTAGCATGGAGTTCATGGATTATAAACAACAGAAATTTAGTTCCCATAATTCTGAGAAACCCAATATCAAAATGAATTGAGTGTCTGTGTAGGGCTCCTTCTCAAAGATGGTGCCTTCTTTAGGCACAGCTCATAATGGAAAGGTGCAATGAACAAGCTTACCTCTACAAGAGCAATAGGCCCATCGATGAGAGAGAGCTGTGTCATGTAGTCACCTACTGCAAGCACCTCCCTCTTGATATCATCACATCAACAGGTTTGTGGGGAAACAAGTGCCCAAACCTCAGGAAACTCTCATTCTGCCTTAGAGATAAAGAAGGACATTCAACTCTGAATTTCCAGCAAAGATTTCAACAGTGAGGTGTTTCCAGAATATTATTACAATACAATTGTTTTTATTTTTTTTCTGAAGATTTCCCTATTTTTTTAAAGAACAGCTATGAAGGGACTATCATTGTAGATCACAAAAAATCACAAATCCATAATAACAAAAACAGTATGGGTTCTAGAACAAAACAGACATGTAGACCAATGGAACAAAATCGAAGTCGCAAACAGGAGATTGTGTATTTATCTCCCTCCTCCACAACTAAAGCTCTCCCCCTGTCTTCTTTATTTCTTTCATACCATTTTCACCATGCTATATTCATCTCTCTTTCTACACTTCTCACAGCAGTGGTCCCTGTTTTCTTTCATGGTGTCTGCAGTTACCACAGGTTATATACAGAAGAAGAAGGAGGAGACTAAAACAATACTAAACATGTCTGAAAAAGTCAAGGAATCATACCATTAACTACCTAAAATACCTACATAATACATGCACCTCTATGTATACATCCACATATATAATTTAAATAAAATATCCCCATCGGAACTAGCAATACTTTCTGCAAGAGCCCCAGGTTGTCTAACATAAACCCTGGTACCAAGCATGAGAAACCCTCTTTTGATTTGTTGGTCAGAGTTGTCCAAGAGACTCCCAAAACAATTTGGGCAATTGCTACAGCCTTTGATTGTCCTCCAGGGGAGGAAGGCAAGTATGGCTGAAGGCATTATGCAATTCAGATACAGAACTCATAGAATCCAAACAGGATCTGACCTAAAAGCTTCCTCTCTGAGGACTGGCTCTCTTGGTACCAGAAGGTGCCATACAAGCTTCCAAATGAGGGAATCAAGCAACAGTCTTACAGACCTATGACTCCTTGAAACCACAATGACCAGAATGGTATGCTAATGTAAAGGGAGAAGTATTGGCACACACACCTTGGCAGTAACCCACAACTCCCTAATTGAACTCAAGATCCACTCAACAAGAGAGAAATTAGATCTAGTAATGGAAACTAAGCCAATTACCCAGTGCTAGTGAAGTTATGGACCTTAGAGAAGAACCTACAACTCCTACTTTACTAAATTAGCATAATCCCTAACTACATACTACATAATTGTCCGTATGTCCATAGATAGGTACAGCTTTTGCTCTTCGTCAAGGAAATTTCTCTTTACCATACCCAAAGGATATTACAGAATGCCACAACCAATCGAAATGCAGAATCATGGTGCCCAGTCCTAACTGTTACATCTATAACACTTCTTCTGCACCAAAGGTCAGAGATTGTTGCAGGAGAGGGGGCAGAAAGATTGTAAGAGACAGAGGAACAGGGACCTTGTTCTGAGATTGTGTTCTCTAGAAATGTCGGAGAAGCTACAACGATGAATTCTCGCCAATACGGCTGCTTATACATATGCTGAACAAAAATTATACTGATATATATGCTAATATGGCTGGAGAAAGGACCACAAGACCTCACCCTACACAGAGAACTACAGGTAACTAAGGAATGCTGAGAGTCTTCTCCATGGAAAGAACAAAGCCATTGGTTATCTAATACCAAAATATATGTAAGTAACATTATATGGACTAAGCAGATTGTATTTATATACTTAGAATAATATTATATAATTGATACAACTATATTATAATCTCAAAATGCTTTTTAAAGATTTCCTTACTTTATTTTATGTGTATGAGTGTTTACCTTTACACTATATATGTGCTTGTTGTCCTCAGAAGCCAGATGGCTCCACTGGAACTGGAGTTACAGATGGTTGTAACCAAGGGGGTGCAGAAAATTGAATCCAGGTTCTCTACAAGAGCATCAAATGTTCTAAACCTCTAAGCCACCTTTCCAGCCCCCTGGTGTCAAAGGCAATGGTTCATATTCATTAAAGAGTGCAGTTAAATAATAATTTAAAATATTACAAACACTTTCAGATACCAATCAGTTCTAACAAGTGTTTTAAAATAGCAAACATGTTGTTCCTTTCATAGTCTGTGAATTGGTTTTGACTTTTATCTTCAAGAAGATGAAGCATAAATACATAAGAAATTGTCACTGACAAACATATCTGCCTGTAAAATAAAGCTCTGTCTTTGTTCTAAACCATTTTCTTAAAAAAATATATATTGTTAAAGATTTTTGTTACTACAAAGACATCCAGTCTCTAACAAAACAGGCAATGCATTGGGAAAAGTGGGACATGGCTCAGTGATAGACCTTTTACCATTACTTTGCTAAATGGACATAATATTAAACTGATTTCTACTAACTTATTTTTATGACTATAGATGAGTACATTTCTCAGCCCTCATCAGGAGGTTCTCTTTTTTAGTAGATGGTAATTAAGGCAGAGAGTAACATCTGGTCAAGATGCAGAGACTGAGACACTGTGGAATGCTCAGGAGTAAATGAAACATGTATATTAAGCTCTTTCTTCCCAAGGTTCACACACATTCATACACACACACACACACACACACACACACACACACACACACACACTCATAGCTTTCCATCCAAGCTTTATTGAATAAGTAAAAAAAATACAGATCAAAACAGATTCCAAAAGCAAAGAATCATGTGTGCATCCTTCACTGCTGTTACCATAAATATCCAGGTGTTAATTATATCTTTTATGTGATTATTTATATTATGGTTAGAAGGGCTAAACATATGGTTGTTATTAAATACAACTTTTTTTATTTGAATTAACACCAAAATTTTACCTACTTTTAAATGAATGTTATCACTTACAGTGCAGTGTCATTAGCTTTCCTGATAACACTTTACTTTTTTGTTGTTTTTTAGATCTCTCCATTTATTTTATTTATTTTTTTAACTTATTCACTTTCCATCCCAATTGTTGTCCCCTTCCTGGTCCCCCACCTCCCACAGTCCCTCCCACCCTTCCCTTCCCCTTCTCCTCTGAGAGATGGATGGCCACCCCCTGCCTCCCACCCTCACCCCCCACCATTCCCCCACCCTTGTACATCAAGTCTCTGCAGGGCTAGGTGCTTCCTCTCTCACTGAGGCCAGACAAGATAGCTGAGTTAGAGGAACAGATTCCAAAATTCATAGAATACATCTTTATTATATTGTCCTACAACTCTTTCCTTATCTACTCTCACCTCCCTACCCACCGAGCTTTTCGTTTCCTTCTTGTCTGTTTTCTCATTGAGTCTGGCTTGTGTTTTTTAGCTACTTTTGAGAGTGGAGCCTGACCTGGAGTGTGGTTGACCTATTAGGAGTCACATTATTAAGTAAGTCAGACTCTCCTTCTCCCAGAAGCTACTAAAAGTCAACTGCTCCTTGGCTGCTGATGGAATTGTGCTGACCTCCTCACTCCATGCTGAGATTTTATCTGGCTTAAGCTCGTGCATCTTTTGTGCATTGTATAATAATCACTGTGAGTTCAAGTGTGCAAATAATCTGCATATCCAGGAAGACTGTTTCAGTCAACCACTGCCTCTGCCCCTTACAATACTTCTACCCCCTTTCCAGGAGGTTCCCTAAGCCTTGGAGACAAGCATATAATGTAAACAGCCCCAGTACAGCAGTTATTCTCTGCACTTGGACCAGTTGAGGGTCTCAGTGTTAATCCTCCTCTACTGCAGGAAGTATTTTTTTGATGAGGATTGAGAGATACAATGATCTATGGGTATGCCAGTAAATCATTAGAAGACATTTCAATACTGTGCCTTTTTAACAGAATAGGATTAATTCTCCTCTAGGGCTTATGACATAGCTGAGCACATGTTAGTTCCAGTAATAATGCCAGAAATGAGTTCCATCTCACAGAGTGGGCCTTAGATCAAATCATAAAGAGGTTGGTTCTTCCCAACACATTCGTAGCATTACTGCAGCCTTGGGCATACCTGTCAGGTCAGTCACTGTAACTTCCAGTGTTCACAGCTGGGTGAGACTGATGGTTATATTTCTCCTGTAGGAGTAAGGAGCATCTAGCACTGGGAAAGCTAGCCATGAAGAATGCAGCTTCCAAGTAATTACCAGTTTGATTCCTCCATAGGCTTATATTTTTCAAAACCTACTTTAATAAGGGCTCTTAAGTGATTCAACCTCCTTTTCAACCCACTGACCAAAGGTAGGGGGGTAAGATGGCTAATAGAAAAAGGGGGACATGGACCTGTTTAGAAATAGTTCCTTGGGGCAATTGCAATCTTTGCTGTCAGCAGTCCAGCAAAACACCAAACATGAATCAGCAGCAACAGCTCGCTCTAAAAGAAACCATGAGACTCGGCCAAAAGTCACAAGTCCACTGAAGTGACAAGAAACAGCTGGAACACCACCAGAAGTTCTTTGGTGTGTTTCTCTCTATGAAGTCACAAGGGAAGCCCAATTTAAAAAACCAGCAAGGCAAACCAATGCCAGAGTGTCATCCATTGTCTGTTGGGTTATACTTATACCCTTTCCAAACATCACAAGTCCTCTCAAGCATCTGATCCAGCAAAACATCACATGTCCCCTCTTCACAAGACAGCTCCAGAAAAACACCATTTGTCCACTCCAACAAAGCATCCTCTCACATCCATGCTTCAAGGAAAACATCCTCTCATAAGACAGCTTCCATAAAAACATCACCTGACAGCTGAGTCTCCAACGAAACCAGAGATTCCCACTTCATTTCTCTATATTCTGACTCTATTGTGTGGAATCTTCAGCAATAGGGTTTTACCTTTAAGTTCTGGAATTCTCAGGTAAATGTATGAAGCTAGCTACAACCATCCTAAGTTAGGTAAGCCAGACACAGAAAAAAACTCAGATATGGACGTAACTTTGATTTTGATTTCAGCATGTTGTGTTTGGAATATCCACAGAGGAAATTAGTAAAGAGCCATGAGAGGACGTCAAGAGAGAGGAAACAAAACACAGCAACATGCAGGCTAAAAAAGAATCCTGGGGACAGAAAGACTAAGTTGAGGATGAGAGATGGAAAACAGGCTAGAAAAGGGATTATGAAAAAGGATATCTAATACTAACAGGCTCTTAACAAATCTATATGGAAACCTACTGCTGCAGAAACTTCCTAAAATACATACATACATACATACATACATACATACATACATACATACATACATAAAAAGAATTTTAGTGGAGCTAGTGTACAATGAGAAATAATATCTAAATTAGACATCACATGAAGTAAATAAAAGCTATACTGCCAGTAACTCTATTTTGAGCTGTTGGCCAATGGGACGAATAGACCCCTAAGCATCATAGGCTATTGCTACAACTGTTATTCATCCTTCAGAACTTGATAGGGTTGTTAGTTTTTTATGTTTTCTCAATTCAATTTTGTCTTTGGCTGGTCAAGTTGTCTCTCTTATATAGATAATTAAGTCCATAACCACATTCCTTAAGATTTGCTCACACTAAAGTCTGATATGCATTATCCAGTGTCAGACACTAGAGAGCTAAGTACTGTCATTGTACCTAGGAACCAATTAAAATTATTCAAAGTAGCCAATCCACAGCCACCCTTAGAAATCTAGCTAATTCTACCCTGCTTGTCTCACAAGCACCCTCCAGCTCCAGATGAATCCTTATGCCTGAGTGCCATCCCTTTGTGTGGCCTGCCTGGCAGCCTCTCTTCTTCTAGAAATGTTACCAAAAGCCCTGTCTTTCAGCTGTGCAACAGAAAGTGTTAGTATCTAGTTTCCTGACATCAGAAGAATCCCTCAATCATAATGAGCATCCCTGTAGTCACACCACACATCAGAAACAAGGGTGCATCTTTTCCTAGGACATCACTGAAACCAAAGCCTCATTCTTATGAGAAAAAACACAGTCTGTTTCCTCTAAAACATTTTCAACAACGGCACCAGAGATGGGCAAGTTGCACCTTCAGACCTAAAAAAAGCTACTGCATCCACATCTCAGCTCTCAAGAGACATAACTGTTTATTAAAAACAAGAAATCATCATTATGCCACCTTATTCACCTGGAGTTCATAAAATGGTGTAAGGTCTTCCTGTGCCCTTTTAAATCAAGTAAAATTTGCATTCTGAAAGAAAATAATAATGCATGCAGCCACAAGCCCACACCATTAATCCTTCCAGGTACAGCTTCTTCCACTCCACAGACTTTGGAAAAAAAAAAAAACCCTCAAGATTACGTGGAGCATCTGACACAGCAGGCAAAGATCCTTCCCACTTCCCTTGGAACTTGTAGTCTTTCCACAAGCTAACTTCTGTTCTGAGAGAAGCATTAGAAATAAGCACTTTCTAAAGTCAATATCCTATAATAAAATGCATTAGCTCATTTCTTCCTTTGGACACCAGCCATACATAAAACATGAAATGACACCCTGCAAACTCCCGCATGCGGGGCCGGCAGCCCGTGTGTCTCACCATATGAGGACAAGACCGAATCACTTTCCCAGGGCCACAGAGACTAAACAAGGCAGAGCCAAGTACAGAGGTGCAGACAACTCGGTCTCCTGAAACTGATGAACACAATCTCCTCTCCTAGGCGACGCCTGGATGGGAAAACAGCCGGCCATTTCCAAGGAGTATTTTCCCTTATAAAATTCCCACCCTCCCACTGAAAATGTCTTCATTAGTAGGATGTAAATGTCAGGTACAGAACTGCTCTGATAACCTGCCATTGCTTACGGTTTTAAAGACTTTTAAATACAGAGTTTGGGAAAGTATTTCTCTAAGAGATGAAATGAAAATAGTAAAATGTAAAGTACAAAGTGAAAACCTTAAAAACGAAATATTTGGACATTTTTAAATTTCCCATGTGGTTAGAAGAAATGCGGGGATGATTTAAGTGGTTTAATTGAGGAGTGTCGCCTCACTTTTGCCCCCTGCTTTCATTAGTGTAGAATAAGTCTCCTTTAGGACTGAGGCAGTGCTTCAATAAACAGTGGGTATAACAAGCTAAGAAGAGCTAGCTGAAATGTGAGATCTCCTGTCAGTCATCAGGTCTCCTCATGCTTTCCCAACCCACATAAATTTCTGTAAATACTTTCTTAGGTCCGATTACATCACTACCTCAATCCTATCAAACTAGCTCTAGTCTAAAACCCTTCACTTTTGAGTAATGATCTTTAAGTAATCACTTTAGAAAATAATTGTCATGATATCTCTATTATTCTGTAATGAAAGGTCATTCTTATGACCAAAAATAAAGTACTTTTTAAGTTAGAAAACTACATATGTGCACATATAGACTTTAACTATTATTTGTAATTCTAGGTAAATAGATAAATATCTGTTGCCTTATGAGTTTTTCAGACAACCTTAACTGTTATTAACTCTCCTCCCTCTTCTACTTCTGTATCAACTTTCCTTCCCTTTGTTAATCTCCCCATTTTCCCATTTCTCCCTTAAAATCCCTTGTATCATCTGATTCCTCCCTCTGTCTCTCATTACTTGATATATAAACACCACAACTTTTAATGTTAAACTTTATGCACTCTGATCACACTCCTTGGGCTCTCTTTTTTTTTTTTTTTTTTTTTTTGATAGAAAAACTAGTTGCCTTGGGCTCTCTTAAATTAGAAACAGAGAACTCGAGGAGCTCTCAATGAAGACGAATCAGGAAACCTGGATCGCTCTCGCCTTGATGCACACAGTGTGTGTGACTACTGATGGAAGGCCAGCTGTGAACAGGCTGCACTGTAAGGACATCAGTGCTTTTATCCCAGCTTTCTCTGAAAATGTTTCACCGATGAGATGGGCTTGCATATCCTCAGAGGTGAAACAGGATGTAAAGGGCAACGTTAATAAAACACATTTCATTCTACGTCTCACTCTCACAGCCATAACTTTTGTGCAGTCACATTTTATAAATCTCCTAGCTTATTTTAGAGCTAGTTGAAAATACATATGTATTGACTAGAACTCAGAAGGACACATCTGAGAAAGATAACTCCTTACTCTATGTTAAAATCCAGGACAGTCATATCACACAGCATTATAAACCATGGTGAATGGAAAGCCAGCAATGCTGCCTGCTTTAGCTTTTAGCCCAATAATTTACCCCCACATGATCCCTCCTTCACTATCTTATGGTTTTGCTGCTGTTGTTGTTGTTGTTGTAATTGTTTGGCATGGAGCACTGATGTGGAAATTTTGGTAACAAAAATCTAAGACAGTTTTATTTTAAAATTAATCAATGCCAAAATGTTAGAAATAAATAATAGGTTTCCCAAACTTAGAGTAACTGAGAGAGGATATAAATACCTTTTATGTGTATGTTATAGTTGTGTAGCTTGGTGTTCTTGTGGGACTCCTAACAGTGGGAATAGATGCTTCTGACCTTTTGCCTCATTGGGGACCCTTTTCCTCCTAACTCAGTTGTCTCATTCAGCCTTGATATGAGGGTTTGCGCCAAGTCTTACTTTAACTTGTTATGCTGTGTTCAGCTGATGCCCCTGTATGGCCTGCCCTTTCCTGAAGGGAAATGAAAAAGGAGTGGATTGGGGGGAGAAGAGAGGTGGGGGAAGAGACTGGGAGCAGAGGAGGGAGAAGAAACTATAGTCAGAATGTAATATATGAGAAGAGAATATATTTTTTAAAATATTTTTATGGTTACTACCATAACCCATGGCAGAGTGTATTAAATAAAACCATGGTGAGAATAAGGAAATAAGTGTTGGGGGAAGTACATGTGTTTTCTTTAAAGATTTTCTACCTCCTGAGTCTATCAGGATAATATAGAAGATTTCTTCACCAAAAGTGAAGAAGGCTCTTCCCTTTGTCCATTACAGAGAGGTGATTGTGATGTGAGAGCTGATCTAACCCAGCATGGCCTACACACAGGCTGAGGTTCATAGCTTCACTATTGGCTGGGCATATAAAGTATGTGTCGAAGTTGTATAGCATGTGATTAAGTGGAATTTGCTGGCCCCACGCTCCTGCTCTCTCCATACAGCTGAGGGACCTAAACATGGCTTTGCTGACTACTGTGAAGCCACCTGTCCTCTGATTCGGATATTTTCTTGAGGAAAAAAAAATCCAGCTCTCAACCCAGAGTAGATGCCCTGAAGAAGTGAGACAAGTGTAAGCCACAGTCTCCCAGCTACTGGATTTTAAATATTCTTTGTTCAAGCAGCTTTGTCGACCTTAAATTAAACCACAACACTGTAGAAAGTGGCAACAAGTGAGAAAAGACAAACATCAAAAGGAAAAGAAAAACCTAATGAAATTGAATATTTTAAGACATTATGACCTAGGAAGATGACTATGGATGGGAGGTTAAAAGTCTCCAGTGCCTTCGGTGGATCCATTCAAGAGCACTTAACTGAAGAGTTGGGGTGTGAGGGTCAGCTAAAACACGTTTTTCCTGAAAATGCTTAATGATACCTAGCTCTCAGTATGCTGATTAAAAATAGACCTCAAGAATACTAAAGACGCAGAATAGAAGACTATTATTCAGAGTATGAGCTTTTGGCAAGAACTCTGGAATCAAAAATGAAAAGATAAAATGTCCCCTCTTATGACACAGTGACTTGAAGGTGCTCAGCACAGCTCCTTATGGGAAAAGCAGGGACAGGTTTCCTGTCAACTGCCTTGGTCTCCCCTTCACCTCCTTTACTCGCAGAAATCAAACAGCTTATCTATTTGACTTGGAAGGGAGGAATGGAAAGCACAGATTTCTTGGCGATGATGGCATTAGGATTTTATTTCCCATCTTGATAAAAAAAATTATTTGCCATACTATTAATGAAAATTACAATTGTGTTTGACAGCATGACTTATCTTGTGAATTTCTGAAGATTAGATAATATATCTAGCTTCTTAGAAATGAGATGTTCTCTTCTGGGATGTTGTTGATAGTATATTTACATTTCTCGTAAATTTCTAAAACTTTTTGTAGATAATAACTTCCAAAGCAGATGTTTATTCCCATGGGACTGTTTCTCGTAGACCAGATAGCCTAGAAAGCAGAAGCTGAGTCTACATGCTTATTACTCGCCTTGCACATGGAAAACAATATTAGAAACATAAACAGGTAAAGTACATCAGCCTCATGTTACAGAGCAGTCACAGTGGCTGACTGGTCCACACCCACAAAGACAGAGGAAGAGCTATGGATCCTGACCATTACCTCTGAACACAGCATCTTACAGCATTTGCCTCGTGATGATTCGGATTGGGAAGCTAAGTGCTCAGTGTCAAATTTTAGTCTTGTGGCTCATGAAATCAAACAGCAGGAAGGAAAGAATACTTTCCAAGGGAGTAAATAATTGAAAATAATACTTGAGATTGGGACATAGGGTAGTGACAAAGTGCTTTCCCAGTATGCATGAGGACCTAGGTTCAATCCCTACTACTACAAAATAAAAATAAAAGTGGTTCTTGCAGGATCCTTTCCAACTATGCCTAAATCCCTGCAGAGTCTAACTCAGAGGTGTTGAGACTCAGTACTGAAACTGGACTGGAAATCTAAATGCCCACAGAAAAGTGATTCTGTGGATATGGAAAGAAAGGGATGACTTGTGAATTATTCCAGAAGAAAACTCAGAAGAAAACTCAGAAGGATTTGGCATATAATAATGTTTCTGTGCCAAAGAAGAATAAATAATAAAAATAGCTCTCTTGTTATGACACAGGAAAGTGTATTTTCATTGCTATAGCATCAGCATCAAACAGACATTGATTTTTCTCTTAATCTTTTAAAAGACAAATTGAAACATGCACGGTCACAGCTAATTTTCCACCATAATTTTCTTTTTTCTCCTTCAGGACAAAATATAGCCATAAAATTTCTATTATAGTCAACTCCCTTCATTTTATGGCACATGCACACCACTCACACTTTTTCAAACATCATATTTTAGAAGTGATATACTGTTAGCAAGATCTTATGCTATGCAAAGTTAACTAATCTTTCTCATTAGCAACAGCCATTGCTCAAAGTTCCAAAGCATAGTTATGATCTAATCAGTAGAAATGCCTTGCTGCTGTATTTCTACATCTGTGCTTAGCAAATAGTTGTAGATGGTGGACTGTCTATCAGATAATCTTCCCTCTTGTTCACCTGGAAAGTATCTTATTACTTTCAAAACCAAAAGACTTATTCTTCCTTTGTGATATATCCATGCCTCAACAAACTTTGTTGGTACTACTAAACAAGCTAAAGAACTACCAGTAAACAAAATTAAATGCCTGTCTCTTAAAGAATAGATGTTCTGCATTAAAATCAAAACTGTGCATGGTAGTATAGACCAAGAATGCAAAGGATGAGTTTTCCAAGTCTTCATGAAAGGCAATAGTATTTTCTGTAAAGCTTGCACATACTCCTGTTAGCACATTTGAAAATAATCATCTATGTGATGTCAGTTCAGGTAGCCTAAGAGACAGATGCCAAGACAGAACAAAAGAAATGTATTATAGGTAAGGTATATGAAACATAAGCAAAGAAAGGAGCATTTGAACATGAACAAAGCCTCCATTTGACACCTTGAGCAGAAAAAGAAAAGAAGGGGAGACTAGAGGGGAGACTGGGGAACCAGATAGCAGAACAGTAGAAAGAAAGCCTTAGCCAGGCAAACGGGAATCAGCCATAAAGATTACCTGGAAGCAGTTCTACTTTTGAGTTCAAGTGATTAAGCCTGGTACCAGTACCGTGGTACTCAGTACCTGTTCAAGAGGTGTTCGAGGAGATCTTGAAGGCAGTCGGGGAACTGCAATGAACAGGAAGTTATCTCTTGAAGGGGACATTTCGAATGCAGTTTTGTAACTACTTTAAAATGACACTTATACTGACCCCATCCAAGTACAGACCATGCCATATTATATTTTTATTTCTATGCCTTTCATGATGTCTGAAATTCAGTAAGTGTGCATCGAAGTATAATAAAATGACATTAAGTATGAGGTTGTAACTTAGACATCATGGATGTAAAATACATAAAACTTACTATTGATTTTAATTTATAACTCTTTTGAAAAAAAATGTTAAAGAACAAAACCTGAGTAACAGAAGAAATAGTGCAAACAGATACTGCTACTAGGCTGTAGCTCTCACACAGAATCATTCTAACAGCACTTGGAAAAGCCTGCCAAGTTCCAGATTTCCAAGGATATCTTAGTAACAAGCCTTGTTAATCTCTGCAGAAATTAACTCAGGAATGTTTTGCTCATGCTAAAACATCTTTGGAGGCTACAAATTATAGATAGGGTATTCATGGCTAAGCATACTAAGTGTGCAGTTCTCTGTATCTTTGTAATCATTTTTTTTACATTACACAGTTCATAAATGTACGAGATCTGACATCAACCTCATCCCATCTTGCTTCACTATGCACATACTGGAAAATCCTGTTTGCTTCTGCAATTTCTCTATTGTGTGTCCTAGTTAAGCTGATTCCTTTAGTTCATAGTTGACAATTTATCCAAGTGATATCTGTGTACAACCTCTTTCATCAATCTATCGCTAAGGTGTTCATGTAGTGCGTGTACAGACTGGTGACAGCCATAGAATTAATGCAAAAGTGGGTACATCTCAGAGTGGGGATGCTTTATGGAAGTAGGAGAAGAAAACAGTGATTTTAGAATGCTTTGTTGATCTTCCATAGTTTAAGATGGTACTGAACTCAATATAAGTGATGCAAGATAATTTTTTCCATAGACTATGTACTTTCAAAAATAACTAAAACTCAAAGATACAACTTTGGATAAAATTAATTTAAATATACACTCCTGGTTTCCTAGTAATTCTGGAACATAGTAAGAAGGAATTTACTAAACTTTGAGATGTGGTGGGCAATTGGGTTTCAATTAATATACACATTTGTGCTTTGTAAAGATAATGAGATAGGGCATCTGGCAATGCTTGAAAATGAAGTAAATTTTTATTTTAGTGCTTAGATGCATATAGAAGGTAGGCAGTAGAGATGAGCATTGTGCCAAAATAAGTAAAGAGTTTTTCCAACTGATGTTTGAGATGTCAAGAGCACATGTTGGAGCTAGGACTATCTTCAAGAAACAGTGCTAGGGAAAACAGACATCGGCATGCAAATGAGTAGAACTAGACTCCTCTCTCCAATTACTAGACTCCTTTCTCCAGAAACCAACCCAATGTGTATTAAAAGCTTAAATCAAACCTGAAACTACTATGGAAAACATTCCAGGAAGTTTTAATAGACAAGGATTAATTTTAGACAAGACCATAAAAAAGGCAAGAAATAAAAGCAAACACTGATAACATAAAGAAAACTAACAAAATGAAAAAATGCAAGCAATGGGTTACTATCCAGACTGTATAAAACCCCAAACAACTTAACTATTCAGAGCAATCTGATTTTAATGTATTTTTTACTTACTCTTTGAGAATTTTATGCATATGTACAATATACAATGTATTTTTATGACATCTGCCCCTAGATCCGTATCTCAAACTCCTTCTAGACCCTCTTCAAGTGTATCTCCCTCCCATGTTCACAGGAAGGTGGCAGGGAGTTGGGTGTGGATGTTTCTAGTATGTGAATAGTTGTAAGATCATTTACTGAAGCATGAGCAACCTAGCAGGAGCCACAATCCAGACGAAAACTGACTCTCCATCCCCCAACAGCTACCCACTGCCAATAGCTCCTCTGCTTTGTGTGTTCTTCCCCCATCCATACTGGAATTTTGACTCATTTATT
This sequence comes from Mus musculus, assembly GCF_000001635.26. Lineage (NCBI taxonomy): Eukaryota > Metazoa > Chordata > Mammalia > Rodentia > Muridae > Mus > Mus musculus. The sequence continues at coordinate 78,896,216 of NC_000075.6, read as the reverse complement.
CAGGAAACAACAGACACTCACTATGTGAAATCACCTTTTAGTGCCCAGAAAAGACATTAGGTGTACAGGTGTTGTACAGCAGTCCTCACCAACCTCTGACTCTTGGGACCTTTTTGCATCTTCCTCTGCAATAGACCTTGAGGTATAAAGGGAGTAGAGTGTGGCATAATTGTCCTATTTACTAGTGGGCATTCCACACTCCCTTTTTCTGCATTTTCACAGTTGTAAGTCTGTATTAACTGCCAGCTACTGAAAAATTAACCATTTTGGTGAGGGTTAAGAAATGGAAAGAGAGAAAGAGAGAAAGAGAGAAAGAGAGAAAGAGAGAAAGAGAGAAAGAAAGAAAGAAAGAAGGGAGGGAGGGAGGGAGGGAGGGAGGGAGGGAGGGAAGGAAGGAAGGAAGGAAGGAAGGAAGGAAGGAAGGAAGGAAGGAAGGAAGGAAGGAAGGAAGGAAGGAAAGGGAAAGACTAGGAAGTGAGTATTATTGGAGTACATAATGTGAAATTCCCAAATAATCAATAAAAATATTATGTTGGGAAAATAAAAGAACTGCAATAATCTTCTGATATAAAATATTTAGACGGAAGTTTGATACTATGACCATTCTGCAAAATAGTAGAAGTATGTTCTCAGGGCCTATTACCTTCTCCATCACAGGTTTTGGCCAAGTCAGAATGCCAGGGATGAGCTCTGTCATGTGGGGTGGGCCTTAAATCCTATCAGAGAGCAATTGATTACCCCTATAACATTCACAGTGCTATGGTATCAATGGCTATGTCTTATCAATTCCATTTTTATTGTTGCAGCAGTATTCATAGTTAGGTAAAATTATTAAAAACTTTTCTCCCCAGCAGTCTGCATACACCCTTTCAACCCTGGAAAAGCTAGCTAGTAATGAGGAAGCTTTCAGGTCAATACTGTCCTGATTTTTCTGTGCCTTGTGAGTTAAATATGTGGTAGTTCCAGCAACAACTTCTTACCATCAAGTTCTGCTGGGTAACCAAGAGTAATATCAATACCCTTATTGTTTTGGGGAGACTATGAGACCCTTCTCCAGACCAACAGCTCAAAAAGTACGTATCCTATACCTGATACTGGCCATTTTTTACTTAATAACATATCCTCCATCACAAATATAGGTTAACCCTAATTAAATTTCACATTTCTAAGAGGAGATAGAACATAGATAGAACAGAGATAGATAGGTAGGTAGATAGATAGATAGATAGATAGATAGATAGATAGATAGATAGATAGATAGATAGATAGATAGATAGATAGATAGATTTGGTCCCAGGTGTGTGCTTTTGTTGGGCACAAGTTGTGGTTTGGTTTTGTGCTTTCTCCTCCACAGTGTCCAAATACTGTTGCACACTGGGCTAAAAGGATGAAGTAGAGTCCAGAAGGGGTGGGGACTACAGGATCCAGGTCCAGCTGGGAGTGAGTGACAATGGCAAGAGAAGGTCTTCTCTGAGGCTTTGTGTTAGAGCTCTTTTAGACAGTACTCAATAAAACAGCCCTTTTAGATACTCTTCACTGAAACAGCCTGTCTGCATAAACTTTATTCAGGGTAAACAAAGGCTATATATATATATATATGAACCTTGGAGAGTAGGAAGGGGTTTTCAAGATGAATGTAAATCATTGGCTAGAGTTTGAAGTACTGAGAATGTCTCACTTGAATGGAGAGGCATTCTAAGAATCCCAGGTACTTGCTGGGAGGGTTCTTATCTGGAAAAAGGAAGTTGAACTTGTAGCTTGTCAAGGACTACATGACTTTCTTCAGGTAAAGGGTATAGAAGTCGAACTCCCAGATAAGGTCAGAGAAGGGGAATCCCTGTTGGAAAAGGAAGTCCTCCATTTTGCACTGAACTCAGAGTAGTTATCTGAACATGGTAGACTATGATCTTAAGTAGCAGGGTAGATAGATAGATAGATAGATAGATAGATAGATAGATAGATAGATAGATAGATAGATAGATAGATAGATAGATGCATAGATAGATAGATAGATAGATAGATAGATAGATAGATAGATAGATAGATAGATAGATAGATAGATGCATAGATGCATAGATAGATAGATAGATAGATAGATAGATAGATAGATAGATAGATAGATAGATAGATAGATAGATGCATAGATGCATAGATAGATCCATAAATAGATGGATAGCTAGGCAGACAGACAGGGAGACAGAGAGATAGACAGAGAAACACACAGATAAAATATACATACATAGATACAAAGAAAGCTTTTCAAAAAAGTAAATTTCTGTATGGCTTTTTCAAACATTTTTACTGTTAATTATTCTTACCTGTATCCCTTCAATTGTTCTTATCCTCCATTAAAAAACAAAACAAAAACCAGTAGACCTCTCTTATTTGGGGTTTCTTTTGCTGTAACAAAGCACTGTGACCAAAGCAATTTTTATAATAAAGGGTCTAACTAAACTTGCTGTTTTAGAGGATTAGAGTCCACGTGATTCAGAACTGGCATGGTGGCAGTAGCTCTCAGCTGCTTCTGATCACATCTTGGTGCTGACACTTTTATTTGTACAAGAAGGACTCAGAGAAGGCACATTAGAGAGTTGATCAGCCTTTTGAAATCTCACGGCCTGCCTCCTCCCACATGGCTACATCTCCTAATCCTTCCCAAATAGCTCCACCAACTAAGTACAAAGTTTTCAAATATGTGTGCCTATAGGAACCATTCTCATTCAAATCACCCCAAGACCTAAATAAACATTTCTCAAAAAGAAGCACACAAGCAGTCAGCAGGTGCATTTTTAAAAAGCAAAGTTCAGTATCATAAATGACTAGGCAAATAAGAAACAAATCCACATAGGATAGCACTTTACCTCGGTAAGACTGGCTATTGTAATTTTTTTTTAATTTTTTAGTGATTATTTTATTTATTTATATTTCAAATGTCCCCCTTCCCAGTTTCCCCCTGTGAACCTCCTTTTTTTAATTTTTAATATTTTTTATTACGTATTTTCCTCAATTACATTTCCAATGCTATCCCAAAAGTTCCCCCATACCCTCCCCCCAACTTCCCTACTCACCCATTCCCATTTTTTTGGCCCTGGCATTCCCCTGTACTGGGGCATATAAAGTTTGTGTGTCCAATGGGCCTCTCTTTCCAGTGATGGCCGACCAGGCCATCCTTTGATACATATGCAGCTAGAGTCAAGAGCTCCAAGGTACTGGTTAGTTCATAATGTTTTTCCACCTATCCTCCGCTACTTTGAGAGTGCTTCCCTACCCATCCACCCTCACTCCTGCTTCTCTGCCCTCCTATTCCCCTACACTGGAACATTGAGCCTTCACAGGACCAAGGGCCACCCCCCTCCCACTGATGCCAAACAATGCCATCCTCTGATACATACACAGCTGGAACCATGAGTCCCTCCATGTGTACCCTTTGGTTGGTAGTTTATTCCCTAGGAGCTCTGGGGCATCTGGCTGGTTGATATTGTTGTTCTTCCTATGGGGTTGCAAACCCCTTCAGCTGCTTCAATTCTTCCCCTAACTCCTCCATTGGGGACCATGTGTTCAGTTCAATAGTTGTCTGCAAGCATCTGCATCTGTATTGGTTAGGCTCTGCAGAGCCTCTCAGGAGACAGCCATATCAGGCTCCCGTCAGGAAGCACTTCTTGGCATCAGCAATAGTGTCTGGGTTTGGTGGCTGCATATGTGATGGATCCCCAGGTGGTGCAGCCTCTGGGTGCTCTTTCCTTCAGATTCTGTTCCACTCTCTGTACCTGTATTTCCTTTAGACAGGAGCAATTCTGGGTTAAAATTTTGGAGGTGGGTGGGTGGCCCCATCCCCCAACCGGGGGCTATACCTAACTTTCGAATATGGTCTCTACAGGTTATCTTGTCCCTTTGTTGGGTATTTCAGCTCATGTCATCCCCATTGGGTCCTGGGAGCCTCTTGCTTTCCTGTCATCTGGGACTTTCTGGTGGGTTCCTCCAGTTCATTCCCCATTGCTACACATCTCTTTTCAATTTCCTGACCTTCTGTACATCTCCCCCTTCTCCTCCCACACCTGATCCTGCCCCCTCTTTTTCCCCTCCCCCTCTTCTATTCCTCCTAAGCCCCTCCTACCCTCTACCTCCCATGATTGCTTCGTTCCCCCTTCTAAGTAAATCTAAAGCATTCACACTTTGGCTTTCCTTCTTCTTGAGCTTCATATGGTCTATGAGTTGTATTGTGGGTATTCCAGAGCATTTTTTCCTAACATCCACTTATCAGTGAGTACATAACATGTATGTTCTTTTGTGACTGGGTTACCTCACTTAAGATGATCTAGTTTCATCCATTTGCCTAAGGATTTCATGAAGTCATTGTTTTTAATAGTTGCGTAGTACTCTTCTGTGTAAATGTACCATGTTTTCTGTATCCATTCCTCTGTTGAGGGACATCTCAGTTCTTTCCAGATTCTGGCTATTATAAATAAGGCTGCTATGAACATAGTGGAGCATGTGTCCTTGTTATATGTTGGAACATCTTTTGGGTATATGCCGGGAGTGGTATAGCTGGGTCCTCAAGTAGTACTATGTCCAATTTTCTGAGGAACTGCCAAACTGATTTCCAGAGTGGTTGTACCAGCTTGCAATCCCACCAGCAATGGAGGAGTGTTCCTCTTTCTTCGCGTCCTTACCAGCACCTGCTGTCACCTGAGTTTTTGATCTTAGCTATTCTGACTGGTGTGAGGTGGAATTTTGGTTTGCATTTCCCTGATGACTAAGGATGTTGAATGTTTCCTTAGATGCTTCTTGGCCATTCGAGTTACCTCAGTAGAGAATTCTCTGTTTAGCTCTGCTGCCCATTTTTTAATAGGGTTATTTGATTCTCTGGAGTCTAACATCTTAAGTTCTTTATATAGATTGACTATTAGCCCTATATCTGATACAGGATTTGTAAAGGCCTTTTCCCAATCCTCTAGTTGGTGTTTTGTCCTATTGACAGTGTCCTTTGCCTTACAGAAGTTTTTCAATTTTATGAGATCCCATTTGTGTATAGTTGATCTTAGAGCCTGGACCATTGGTGTTCTATTCAGGAAATTTTCCTCTGTGCTGATATGTTTGAGGTTCTTTCCCAATTTTTCTTCTAATACGTTCAGTGTATCTGATTTTATGTGGAGGTCTTTGATCCACTTGGACTTGAGCTTTGTACAAGGAGTTAAGAATGGGTCAATTTTCATTCTTCTACATGCTGACCACCACTTATGCCAGCACCATTTGTTGAATATGCTGTCTTTTTTTCCCACTAGATGGTTTTAGTTTCTTTGCCAAAAATCAAGTAACCATAGGTATATGGGTTATTTCTGTGTCTTCAACTCTATTCCATTGATCTACATGCCCGCCTTTGTACCAATACAATAAAGTTTTTATCACTATTGTTCTTTAGTAGATATTGAGGGGCTGTTATAATCTGGATTAAAGATAATAGATTCTAGAGAAAACTGAACCTTCATATGCTGTTGATGAGAATATAAATAAGCAAAGCCATAGAGATAAGAGTATAAAAATACCTACAAGAAATTTAAAAAGAATTGCACTATGATTCTCTAACTCCACTTTAGGTCACAGATCCAAAAACAAAAAAAAACAAAAAAACAAAAAAACAAAAAAAAAAAACAAAGTCAGCACATTGACGAGACAGCTGTACTTATTTGTATACTGAAGCATTGTTATAGTATACAGAAGATGAAAACACTTCATAAATGGAGAAGGAAACTGTGGTGTATGTATGTAATGGGATACTACACAATACACAACCACAGAAAGAATGAAATGCTGTTGTTTGAAACGAAAAAACAGGAGATCGGTGAGCCAAATGAAATAATCCAGGTAGAAAAGGACAAGCACCACATGACTTCACTAATATGAAGAATATAAAATTTCATGTCGCCTTCCGCTCGACTCGAGACTCGATCCCCGGGCTACCTTGCCAGCAGAGTCTTGCCCAACACCCGCAAGGGTCCACACGGGACTCCCCACGGGACCCTAAGACCTCTGGTGAGTGGATCACAGTGCCTGCCCCAATCCAATCGCGCGGAACTCGAGACTGCGGTACATAGGGAAGCAGGCTACCCGGGCCTGATCTGGGGCACAAGTCCCTTCCGCTCGACTCGAGACTCGAGCCCCGGGCTACCTTGCCAGCAGAGTCTTGCCCAACACCCGCAAGGGTCCACACGGGACTCCCCACGGGACCCTAAGACCTCTGGTGAGTGGATCACAGTGCCTGCCCCAATCCAATCGCGCGGAACTTGAGACTGCGGTACATAGGGAAGCAGGCTACCCGGGCCTGATCTGGGGCACAAGTCCCTTCCGCTCGACTCGAGACTCGAGCCCCGGGCTACCTTGCCAGCAGAGTCTTGCCCAACACCCGCAAGGGTCCACACGGGACTCCCCACGGGACCCTAAGACCTCTGGTGAGTGGACCACAGTGCCTGCCCCAATCCAATCGCGCGGAACTTGAGACTGTGGTACATAGGGAAGCAGGCTACCCGGGCCTGATCTGGGGCACAAGTCCCTTCCGCTCGACTCGAGACTCGAGCCCCGGGCTACCTTGCCAGCAGAGTCTTGCCCAACACCCGCAAGGGTCCACACGGGACTCCCCACGGGACCCTAAGACCTCTGGTGAGTGGATCACAGTGCCTGCCCCAATCCAATCGCGCGGAACTTGAGACTGTGGTACATAGGGAAGCAGGCTACCCGGGCCTGATCTGGGGCACAAGTCCCTTCCGCTCGACTCGAGACTCGAGCCCCGGGCTACCTTGCCAGCAGAGTCTTGCCCAACACCCGCAAGGGTCCACACGGGACTCCCCACGGGACCCTAAGACCTCTGGTGAGTGGACCACAGTGCCTGCCCCAATCCAATCGCGCGGAACTTGAGACTGTGGTACATAGGGAAGCAGGCTACCCGGGCCTGATCTGGGGCACAAGTCCCTTCCGCTCGACTCGAGACTCGAGCCCCGGGCTACCTTGCCAGCAGAGTCTTGCCCAACACCCGCAAGGGTCCACACGGGACTCCCCACGGGACCCTAAGACCTCTGGTGAGTGGATCACAGTGCCTGCCCCAATCCAATCGCGCGGAACTTGAGACTGCGGTACATAGGGAAGCAGGCTACCCGGGCCTGATCTGGGGCACAAGTCCCTTCCGCTCGACTCGAGACTCGAGCCCCGGGCTACCTTGACAGCAGAGTCTTGCCCAACACCCGCAAGGGCCCACACGGGACTCCCCACGGGACCCTAAGACCTCTGGTGAGTGGAACACAGCGCCTACCCCAATCCAATCGCGTGGAACTTGAGACTGTGGTACATAGGGAAGCAGGCTACCCGGGCTTGATCTGGGGCACAAACCCCTTCCACTCCACTCGAGCCCCGGCTACCTTGCCAGCTGAGTCGCCTGACACCCGCAAGGGCCCACACAGGATTCCACACGTGATCCTAAGACCTCTAGTGAGTGGAACACAACTTCTGCCAGGAGTCTGGTTCGAACACCAGATATCTGGGTACCTGCCTTGCAAGAAGAGAGCTTGCCTGCAGAGAATACTCTGCCCACTGAAACTAAGGAGAGTGCTACCCTCCAGGTCTGCTCATAGAGGCTAACAGAGTCACCTGAAGAACAAGCTCTTAACAGTGACAACTAAAACAGCTAGCTTCAGAGATTACCAGATGGCGAAAGGCAAACGTAAGAATCCTACTAACAGAAATCAAGACCACTCACCATCATCAGAACGCAGCACTCCCACCCCACCTAGTCCTGGGCACCCCAACACAACCGAAAATCTAGACCCAGATTTAAAAACATTTCTCATGATGATGATAGAGGACATCAAGAAGGACTTTCATAAGTCACTTAAAGATTTACAGGAGAGCACTGCTAAAGAGTTACAGGCTCTTAAAGAAAAGCAGGAAAACACAGCCAAACAGGTGATGGAAATGAACAAAACCATACTAGAACTAAAAGGGGAAGTAGACACAATAAAGAAAACCCAAAGCGAGGCAACGCTGGAGATAGAAACCCTAGGAAAGAGATCTGGAACCATAGATGCGAGCATCAGCAACAGAATACAAGAAATGGAAGAGAGAATCTCAGGTGCAGAAGATTCCATAGAGAACATCGACACAACAGTCAAAGAAAATACAAAATGCAAAAGGATCCTAACTCAAAACATCCAGGTAATCCAGGAAACAATGAGAAGACCAAACCTACGGATAATAGGAATTGATGAGAATGAAGATTTTCAACTTAAAGGGCCAGCTAATATCTTCAACAAAATAATAGAAGAAAACTTCCCAAACATAAAAAAAGAGATGCCCAAGATCATACAAGAAGCATACAGAACTCCAAATAGACTGGACCAGAAAAGAAATTCCTCCCGACACATAATAATCAGAACAACAAATGCACTAAATAAAGATAGAATATTAAAAGCAGTAAGGGAGAAAGGTCAAGTAACATATAAAGGAAGGCCTATCAGAATTACACCAGACTTTTCACCAGAGACTATGAAAGCCAGAAGAGCCTGGACAGATGTTATACAGACACTAAGAGAATACAAATGCCAGCCCAGGCTACTATACCCGGCCAAACTCTCAATTACCATAGATGGAGAAACCAAAGTATTCCACGACAAAACCAAGTTCACACAATATCTTTCCACGAATCCAGCCCTTCAAAGGATAATAACAGAAAAGAAGCAATACAAGGACGGAAATCACGCCCTAGAACAACCAAGAAAGTAATCATTCAACAAACCAAAAAGAAGACAGCCACAAGAACAGAATGCCAACTCTAACAACAAAAATAAAAGGGAGCAACAATTACTTTTCCTTAATATCTCTTAATATCAATGGACTCAATTCCCCAATAAAAAGACATAGACTAACAGACTGGCTACACAAACAGGACCCAACATTCTGCTGCTTACAGGAAACCCATCTCAGGGAAAAAGACAGACACTACCTCAGAGTGAAAGGCTGGAAAACAATTTTCCAAGCAAATGGACTGAAGAAACAAGCTGGAGTAGCCATTTTAATATCGGATAAAATCGACTTCCAACCCAAAGTTATCAAAAAAGACAAGGAGGGACACTTCATACTCATCAAAGGTAAAATCCTCCAAGAGGAACTCTCAATTCTGAATATCTACGCACCAAATGCAAGGGCAGCCACATTCAATAGAGACACTTTAGTAAAGCTCAAAGCATACATTGCACCTCACACAATAATAGTGGGAGACTTCAACACACCACTTTCTTCAAAGGACAGATCGTGGAAACAGAAACTAAACAGGGACACAGTAAAACTAACAGAAGTTATGAAACAAATGGACCTGACAGATATCTACAGAACATTTTATCCTAAAACAAAAGGATATACCTTCTTCTCAGCACCTCACGGGACCTTCTCCAAAATTGACCATATAATTGGTCACAAAACAGGCCTCAATAGATACAAAAATATTGAAATTGTCCCATGTATCCTATCAGACCACCATGGCCTAAGACTGATCTTCAATAACAACATAAATAATGGAAAGCCAACATTCACGTGGAAACTGAATAACACTCTTCTCAATGATACCTTGGTCAAGGAAGGAATAAAGAAAGAAATTAAAGACTTTTTAGAGTTTAATGAAAATGAAGCCACAACGTACCCAAACCTATGGGACACAATGAAAGCATTTCTAAGAGGGAAACTCATAGCGCTGAGTGCCTCCAAGAAGAAACGGGAGACAGCACATACTAGCAGCTTGACAACACATCTAAAAGCCCTAGAAAAAAAGGAAGCAAATTCACCCAAGAGGAGTAGACGGCAGGAAATAATCAAACTCAGGGGTGAAATCAACCAAGTGGAAACAAGAAGAACTATTCAAAGAATTAACCAAACGAGGAGTTGGTTCTTTGAGAAAATCAACAAGATAGATAAACCCTTAGCTAGACTCACTAAAGGGCACAGGGACAAAATCCTAATTAACAAAATCAGAAATGAAAAGGGAGACATAACAACAGATCCTGAAGAAATCCAAAACACCATCAGATCCTTCTACAAAAGGCTATACTCAACAAAACTGGAAAACCTGGACGAAATGGACAAATTTCTGGACAGATACCAGGTACCAAAGTTGAATCAGGATCAAGTTGACCATCTAAACAGTCCCATATCACCTAAAGAAATAGAAGCAGTTATTAATAGTCTCCCAACCAAAAAAAGCCCAGGACCAGATGGGTTTAGTGCAGAGTTCTATCAGACCTTCAAAGAAGATCTAATTCCAATTCTGCACAAACTATTTCACAAAATAGAAGTAGAAGGTACTCTATCCAACTCATTTTATGAAGCCACTATTACTCTGATACCTAAACCACAGAAAGATCCAACAAAGATAGAGAACTTCAGACCAATTTCTCTTATGAATATCGATGCAAAAATCCTCAATAAAATTCTCGCTAACCGAATCCAAGAACACATTAAAGCAATCATCCATCCTGACCAAGTAGGTTTTATTCCAGGGATGCAGGGATGGTTTAATATACGAAAATCCATCAATGTAATCCATTATATAAACAAACTCAAAGACAAAAACCACATGATCATCTCGTTAGATGCAGAAAAAGCATTTGACAAGATCCAACACCCATTCATGATAAAAGTTTTGGAAAGATCAGGAATTCAAGGCCCATACCTAAACATGATAAAAGCAATCTACAGCAAACCAGTAGCCAACATCAAAGTAAATGGAGAGAAGCTGGAAGCAATCCCACTAAAATCAGGGACTAGACAAGGCTGCCCACTTTCTCCCTACCTTTTCAACATAGTACTTGAAGTATTAGCCAGAGCAATTCGACAACAAAAGGAGATCAAGGGGATACAAATTGGAAAAGAGGAAGTCAAAATATCACTTCTTGCAGATGATATGATAGTATATATAAGTGACCCTAAAAATTCTACCAGAGAACTCCTAAACCTGATAAACAGCTTCGGTGAAGTAGCTGGATATAAAATAAACTCAAACAAGTCAATGGCCTTTCTCTATACAAAGAATAAACAGGCTGAGAAAGAAATTAGGGAAACAACACCCTTCTCAATAGTCACAAATAATATAAAATATCTTGGCGTGACTCTAACTAAGGAGGTGAAAGATCTGTATGATAAAAACTTCAAATCTCTGAAGAAAGAAATTAAAGAAGATCTCAGAAGATGGAAAGATCTCCCATGCTCATGGATTGGCAGGATCAACATTGTAAAAATGGCTATCTTGCCAAAAGCAATCTACAGATTCAATGCAATCCCCATCAAAATTCCAACTCAATTCTTCAACGAATTGGAAGGAGCAATTTGCAAATTTGTCTGGAATAACAAAAAACCTAGGATAGCAAAAAGTCTTCTCAAGGATAAAAGAACTTCTGGCGGAATCACCATGCCAGACCTAAAGCTTTACTACAGAGCAATTGTGATAAAAACTGCATGGTACTGGTATAGAGACAGACAAGTAGACCAATGGAATAGAATTGAAGATCCAGAAATGAACCCACACACCTATGGTCACTTGATCTTCGACAAGGGAGCTAAAACCATCCAGTGGAAGAAAGACAGCATTTTCAACAATTGGTGCTGGCACAACTGGTTGTTATCGTGTAGAAGAATGCGAATCGATCCATACTTATCTCCTTGTACTAAGGTCAAATCTAAGTGGATCAAGGAACTTCACATAAAACCAGAGACACTGAAACTTATAGAGGAGAAAGTGGGGAAAAGCCTTGAAGATATGGGCACAGGGGAAAAATTCCTGAACAGAACAGCAATGGCTTGTGCTGTAAGATCGAGAATCGACAAATGGGACCTAATGAAACTCCAAAGTTTCTGCAAGGCAAAAGACACTGTCTATAAGACAAAAAGACCAGCAACAGATTGGGAAAGGATCTTTACCTATCCTAAATCAGATAGGGGACTAATATCCAACATATATAAAGAACTCAAGAAGGTGGACTTCAGAAAATCAAATAACCCCATTAAAAAATGGGGCTCAGAACTGAACAAAGAATTCTCACCTGAGGAATACCGAATGGCAGAGAAGCACTTGAAAAAATGTTCAACATCCTTAATCATCAGGGAAATGCAAATCAAAACAACCCTGAGATTCCACCTCACACCAGTCAGAATGGCTAAGATCAAAAATTCAGGTGACAGCAGATGCTGGCGAGGATGTGGAGAAAGAGGAACACTCCTCCATTGTTGGTGGGAGTGCAGGCTTGTACAACCACTCTGGAAATCAGTCTGGCGGTTCCTCAGAAAACTGGACATAGTACTACCGGAGGATCCAGCAATACCTCTCCTGGGCATATATCCAGAAGATGCCCCAACAGGTAAGAAGGACACATGCTCCACTATGTTCATAGCAGCCTTATTTATAATAGCCAGAAGCTGGAAAGAACCTAGATGCCCCTCAACAGAGGAATGGATACAGAAAATGTGGTACATCTACACAATGGAGTACTACTCAGCTATTAAAAAGAATGAATTTATGAAATTCCTAGCCAAATGGATGGACCTGGAGGGCATCATCCTGAGTGAGGTAACACATTCACAAAGAAACTCACACAATATGTATTCACTGATAAGTGGATATTAGCCCCAAACCTAGGATACCCAAGATATAAGATATAATTTGCTAAACACATGAAACTCAAGGAGAATGAAGACTGAAGTGTTCACACTATGCCCCTCCTTAGATTTGGGAACAAAACACCCATGGAAGGAGTTACAGAGACGGAGTTTGGAGCTGAGATGAAAGGATGGACCATGTAGAGACTGCCATAGCCAGGGATCCACCCCATAATCAGCATCCAAACGCTGACACCATTGCATACACTAGCAAGATTTTATTGAAAGGACGCAGATGTAGCTGTCTCTTGTGAGACTATGCCGGGGCCCAGCAAACACAGAAGTGGATGCTCACAGTCAGCTAATGGATGGATCATAGGGCTCCCAATGGAGGAGCTAGAGAAAGTAGCCAAGGAGCTAAAGGGATCTGCAACCCTATAGGTGGAACAACATTATGAGCTAACCAGTACCCCGGAGCTCTTGACTCTAGCTGCATATATATCAAAAGATGGCCTAGTCGGCCATCACTGGAAAGAGAGGCCCATTGGACTTGCAAACTTTATATGCCCCAGTACAGGGGAATACCAGGGCCAAAAAGGGGGAGTGGGTGGGCAGGGGAGTGGGGGTGGGTGGATATGGGGGACTTTTGGTATAGCATTGGAAATGTAAATGAGTTAAATACCTAATAAAAAATGGAAAAAATAAATAAATAAATAAATAAATAAATAAATAAATAAAATAAAAAAAAAATAAAATAAAATTTCATGTCTCTGGAATTGAAAGAGCAGAATGCAATGCCCATGAGAGTAGAAGGAGCAACGGTGTAAAGAGCTGACTCATGGGTACAGAATCAGACTTAGGGATAGGAAGTTCAGGTGTGCTATGGTGGTGCATCACACAGTGATTTCAAATGACACACATCTCAGAAAGAGTGAGAAACTATTCTAAATGTTTCTGTCATCAACAGATGATGCATGCCTAAGGGGACAAATGTTTGCCCTAACATTACAGCTGAACAATGTATACTTATATCAAAACCACGTGTGGTGCCCCGATAGTATGAACAATCTTATATTTTTATGTATCAGCTCAAAGATAATCATTTTAAAAGGTATAAAATTAGAAAAGGGAATACTCTGTCCTTGGCATAATAAAGAGACTTCAAAATGCTAATAAATAAATACTATTTCATTCTGAAAAGGACTTGGGTGATTTATTGAAATATTAGAATCAAATAGTGTAGAACTTTGGTTTTGAGGGCAATCCCTCTATTATTCTATGAAGAATGAAGGGTTACCACCAGAACTGAGATTTCAAACATGTCGGCCCACTACAGGAAGCTGAAGTGAGACAAAAGAAAACTCTGGGAAGCATGCCGGGAACAACTGTGGAAGCATACCTTCCTATGTCCCTCACGTTCCACGCTCCCTATACAAATCACCCCTCTCCTGTCTTAGAAACAAGCAAGTAGAATGCTTAATGCCATCATTTTCACTGTTATTTTCAAATGTGTGAAATCGAATTATATTGAAGAAATCAAACTTTAAAAAGGAGTGCTATGTAACCAGAGAAATACAAAGAGGTAGGAGTGGGAGAAGCTGGCGTTAGAAATACAGAAACATACCAGGAACTATTGTGAAGAATAAGTAGGATCTGTTGGCTGAATAATTATGAGACTTGAATAAGGATGAATAGAGGATGTTAATAATAAAATGACTATATTCTTGACAGGGTGTAGGGTGGCTGGAGAATATCAGTTGCTAGGGTCTAGTCTGTGAGAAAAACTACAGCAGAAAGATATGTGATCGGGGAGTTTTAGAACTGACCTAGATGTCTGCCATTTAAGCAATGAGAGACGCAGACAGACACTTCTGGGAACCAAATTCGGGAGGATTTTTTTCCTCTCTCTCTCCTAATGTAGTATCCAACAGATGTGTGCAGGCAAATGGTCGTTAGAAGTGAAAATGAGAATATGAAAGGAGAGAAAAGGGAATGAAAAGAGTGTGCAAGTGTAACACACGGAGAGACTGGGGAAAATATAACAGTGATACCTGCCAGTAGGAAGCAGGGCACTGCAGCAGCAGCAGCAGCAGCAGCATGGACAAAGTGAAGTCAGCACAGTAATGCTAGCACATCAGCTGCTTCAAAACAAAAAAAATGAAAACACACTTGAGAAAGGGACACTGTTTACTCATTAGGAGATCAAAATGTACCCTTGAAGAAAGCATTTCTAACTGGTTTTAGAAAACAAAGGGGGAAAAGTTAAAAAAAAAAAGTCATTCATTTGAGAACTTTGGTGAATAAATTGGTGAATAAATTGATAATTCAATGAATGCAAAGCTGAAAGACTGGCATAAACCCTTGGGAAAAATGCAGGTGTTTGGAAGGGTGAAAAAAGCTACCAAGAAAAAGGGCGGGGGGTGGGGGTGGGGGTAAGAACAGCACTGAAAAGGGATGGAATGCTTGCTGAAATAATGAGGCATACGGAGATTATAAAGAGCTCTACTGCAGGCATAGGATTAGTCCTGCAGTGGAGAGGACCAGCTCTTCTGACAAAGAACATCAAAAGATTCATTGAAAAGATATCCTGAGATATTGTAGAAAAGGAGGTAACTTCACACTTAGACCAAGTTACCCCAGCGTCTGTATGAATGGCATTTTTGGTGAATCAACTATGTCAAGAATAAATTATGCACAGCAATCTTATGCTTCACTTGAATTCTTCATTTTGTTGGTTTTGCTTGAGTTCAGCTTTGTGTCTGGTGTTTTGTGGATTTGTCTTGGACTGTGAAATACAATATACTTAAACATTAAACTGAAAGACTGGAGTCACAATGATGAAGGGACAAAATTGCAGGAGGGAGGGGGGTTACCAAGGGCAGTTCGCAAATTCCTGGGAGCAAAGGTCTTGTTTTGACCAAAATAAACAATCCAGAATGGAGGGGAAATTCATGCTCATGGTCTCCGCACTACAGAGCTGACCTATGTTTTTGGAAAGGCAAGGCAAAAATCTCCCAGATGGTGCTGGCTGGCACAGACAATGAGGAAACTGAAGGAGTCTGCTGAAAAGGGAGGCAGACACAATGAGCAGGCTTGTTCAACACCAGGCCTGTTCTGCTCTGGGCCAGATTTCCTTTCCATGTGCTCAAAACTAGAAAGCTAAAGCTGTTTCACAGACCCCACGCAGCCAATGCTTCAGCTGTGTCTGCCATTCAGATACTCATGCATGGAACTTCAGTACGGAATGGGATTAAATGGAGAGAGGGGAGCATCTGAGAAATAATTAGCTGGTACCCGAGATAAGACACTGTGTGGCTCTCCCAACACAGGGAAGATGATGAAGCATGTTTTTGGAGCCAATAGATTTCCCTGGGACTGAACAACAGAACACTTGATGCTGATGCTGAGATAGCTGTGTCCTTGGCAGGACAATTCTGGCATGTGGTTTGGGGCTCGTTCCGGCAGACACAGTGTAAAGTCTCCTCCTCTGGCTGCTCTGGGGATTTAACAAGCCCTAAAATCCCTATATTCTATCCCCATCTGAAAGCAGCTTCCAGCTACTGAAACCAAACCCTGAGTATTACAAGAGGTCAACAAACTACACAACCAAAATGACAGCCAAGTGATTTTGTGGCATGGGAGCTAAGAACAGCTTTTCAAGTAGTTACATTTTAAATGATTCTATCAGTTAGGGTGACTACATTATTCTACAAAATATACAATGCTTAGTTAAAGGTAATTTTCAGATCAGCAACAAATAATTTATTCCTAATTAAGACTATGTTCCAAATAGTATATGGGAAGTCTTTGTGTGTGTGTGTGTGTGTGTGTGTGTGTGTATCAAACAATGCTTTATTGGCCAACCATAATATAATATACACCCTTGATATACTCAATTTTCCTCCAGGTCTGAAAAGACTAGAATTTTTACTATCTGACCATTTAAGAAAACGATTTATTGTCCATGGAATATGTTCTTCTAACTGGACTGCCTTGACTGACCTCAGTGAGAGAGGATGTACCTAGCCCTGCAGAGTTGGGGTATACCCAGAGAGTCCCCACCTTTTCAGAAGAGAAGGGGAGGGGGCTGGAAGGAAGGATGGGGGTGACCAGAGGGATGAGCATGATGTAAAGGAGAGAGAGAGAGAGAGAGAGAGAGAGAGAGAGAGAGAGAGAGAGAGAGAGATTTGTGTGTAGAGGCCTAAGACCCATGCTCCTGTTGACAGTGAAGAACAGGGAGGAGGCTACTTTTACTGTGACTACAGATACTCAGTTGAAAGGGAGAGTTATGGAAGGTTTCTATGACAACCCCTCCCGCTCCAACCCTTTCTCACCCTTGGCAGATAAAAGTAACAAGGTTCACAGGACATCACCAGACAGAACTCTTGAACAGGGTGATTGGGATGATAAAGTGTAGCTCTCCACAATGAATGGCTTCCTGTGGGGTGCAGGAGGGGAAGGGCTCAGTTCTATTTAATGGACAGGCCACTGAGAGTTTGATTATGCTCCAGTGAGTATAGAGATAACACAAGTTTGATTTTTTTATTTTATTTTATTTTTAACCTTTGAGGAGGCAGGGTATGTCACAAAGGTGGAAGGGAGACATGAAAGGATTGGAAAGTGAGTGTGATCAGGGTTCATGATGTGGAAGTACCAGAGAATCAATAAAAATGTTATGTAGAAGGAAGGAAGGAAGGAAGGAAGGAAGGAAGGAAGGAAGGAAGGAAGGAAGGAAGGAAGGAAGGAAAGACGAAAAGCAAATTGAAGCCCCACATTAAACCATTTCTCAGCAACACAGATCCCTGTAGTCCTGGGCCACTAAATCCATTCCTTCAACTCAAGCAACAATTAGTGAACAGATCCGATGTGGAGTGTCCTGAGGGGAACACTGGCCATGTGTTCCTGGTGCTTCCTTGGAGATGAGAGAACAGAGATGGCCTGATCAGCTGAGGTAAAGTGAATAAATGAATCATTATACCCATGATCTAAGAATTTTCTACCTTTTCCACAGGTATCAAAACTGACCAAGAGTCTTCAGTTTGTCTGCTGCCTGGGTGTCTGGCCCACTAAATCTCCTGAACATTGAATCATGTCTTGGTAGATTCTTCTCCAATGTACTGACACGGGAGTAGACGTTGAGACCAGGCAAGGCTTGACACTAACCTGAAGGAGGATGCTAGCAGTAGACATGAACAGCAGGTAAGTTACACACAGGTATTGGTGAATCTGATACCACATGACAAAAGAAGACAGAAATCTTAAATTACATCAAATGGCATTGAAGGGAAGCCCCCCAAGGCTTTGAATATAACTATTTTATGCAGCCATGCTCCCTTTGAGATTCTGAAGTCAATATCACTGCAGCTTTTGATTCTTGATCACAATGTCATCGAAAGAACCTACATGACAATAGGAAGCTGCCTTCTATCCAGCTATGCTAATTCCACAGTCCTTCGCTGTTCAATATGTGTCCGCTCTTCCTGACAGATTTCATCTTCCATTTAGACAGTTTTCAGGGATTTCGCAGGAGACTCCTCTTCCTCACAGGAGCCCTCAGGATGGTTGTTCATCCTCTCGTGAGCCATTCAGTTTGCAGAACACTGTATACTCACAGCTCTTCTGCCACATCATCTATGCCTGCCTGGGTCCAGTCTCTGCTTGACCTGGAAATGTTGAAGTGACCATGACCTGTCCTCAGCCTTCTCCTTTTACATGTTTTCTCACGTCCTAGCTTGTCTCAGCCAACCCTGTAACACTGAATGCTGTTAGTAAGCCTGTAACTTCCAGATTTTATAGAAAACCCTGACTTTTCCCAGTGTTCCAGGCTTCCTGTCCAACACCTCCCTCCCCCCACCCCCCAATTATCTAACAAGCATTTCCAACTTCAGAAGTCAACTTGGACTTTCCATGTTCTACCAACAACTCTCCTGCTGCCCCTAGGATCCAGGTCTTCCCTCAGTCATCCTCATCCAGGAACAAGCAGTCTCCATTAAGTCAGCATGCATGCATGCGTGTGTACACATACCTTTGGTGTATTTATGTTTTTTTAAGTTAAGTATCTGCTATTTCTCCTATATCTACAACTATTACCTGATGACAACTAACATCAAGACATACCTGTTAGATTAATGAATATCAAACTGAATAAATAAACGAATTAAGTCAGGAAAGTGTCCTGATTTATCTCTTGAGATTTAGACCCTTGTTTCTTGATTGCATATGGTGTGTTCCCTAATGGAGTCTCGGGTCATTTAAGCTCTCATTGCAATGTCACTATTTTTACTAACATTTTTAAACTTCCATTTGTTTATAGCTTTAACTTCATAGGCATTAGCTGAACCCTGAGTATGGGGGATTCCTAAATTCTTACCAGAAGGCATCATCCCTCAGCCAGCAACCAGCTCATTTCCAATAAAATTCAAATTCAGGGGGAAAAAAATTGGACATGTTCTTTGTCTTTGCACTGCTGTTAGTTTTCATCTTAAATGACTTATCTCCCCACCCCATATCTGGAATAATGGATAATTTGACCATTCCTAACCCTAGAATGTTGGACTTGGCGAGTCGTCATTGTTTTTTAACCAGGAAGCATGCATCAGTTATCTCCCCTTAGTTCCACCCAGAAGTTTGTGAATTATAACTTTGAAAGCCTTTCCTCTTGCCTGTGCATTTAGTGCATGCCAGTGAAAATCCCACCTTCCACAGCCAAACCAGCTTATGGAATCCCCTGAGCAGACAAGCCTAGTAGCTATGCCGTGGATAATTGTCCCAAGGATAGTTCAAGGTGAGGAACCTGGATGCAGCATGAAGAAAGGTCAGCATGGGGTCACAGCGAATGGTTTTCCTGAGATCACTTCCCGTTTCAAGCTTTATGGGACTTTCTGAGGGAAATGGTCTTTATCACCAAACTGTCAGAAACTCACATAACTTCATGAGAAAGGGAAACAGACCTCTAACCTTTCAAGACCACAGTCGTTATCTGCAAAGTGATCAAGTGCATGAATGCACCCCTACTTTTCAAAAAGTCTAAACACCTAACCAAAAAGATCTGTTTCCCAGCCAGCAATTAGCAGGTTTCCAATGAAAGTGTCTTAAAAGTATCTACAGTTCAGTTGTTGTCATGGAAAGCATTCTGTGCTCAACAGAAGGTAGTTTATAGGTTTGCTTTCTGGAGCAAATGATGGACGCCACCTGGATCTGAGCAACTGAGAACTAATTAATTAGCAAGGTCTAATGTTCTCGTCATTTGTAAGCACGATGTGCTAAACAGGGAGACAAGAATGTGTTGTCATAAGAACAGTTTCTCCCTGGTTATTTTGTGTTGGCTACAGAATATCAACTCCCTTAGAGTCGGCATAGCCCAATATTGCAAAGACCAAATAAATTTCAAATTTAATTCAACACAACATTAAAATTTTCTTTCTAAAACTTTGTATGTGCACTTTCAACATTGTGATATTTCAGTTACTACGAAGAGAGTCTACAAAATGTCAGTCAAGTCATTACGGAAGATGAATATCATGGTTTCACTGGAGATAGGATAATAACAGGTTATTTTTTTAATTTTATGTAAATATCCTTTATAATCTTACACAAATAGTGTTTAACGATCTATGATTTCTTGATATATGTTACATTTCCTTCCTGTGGCATTATCTTAATAAGAACCTTGACACTGTTTTTCACCTTAAGAGTTCCTACTGTCTAAAAATTGTACTGGAAACTGAAATTGCACCATGAATATTAAAACGTGTTCTTGAGAACTCAGAACCTAGTTGTCCAATTTCCTGCTGAAACTCACAGTTTTGAGCATCTTTGAGGAACGTTTCAGTGAAACAAACATTCTATGTGAACTATGTTTCTCCCACCAGACTGACAATTCCTGAGGGCAAATATCATAGAGCACTCCTGCTGCTTCCCAGTTTTTCATCACTGTCAGCTATATAGTAAGTCTGCAGTAAATACAGACCACAGATCGATTCTAAATCCCTGAAGAGTATATGAGGCCCACTTCCTGCCTCCCTTAGGGCTCCCACCTTGCATTTCTGTTTTGCCTTCCCTTGTGGTAGACTGTATCCTGTAAGCAAAATGAACCTTTTCCTAGCCAAGTACCTGTGTTGAGGTTCTGTTTATCACAGCAACAGAAAGAAAACTCTGTATCAAAAGATGGCCATCACTGGAAAGAGAGGCCCATTGGACTTGCAAACTTTACATGCCCCAGTACAGGGGAATGCCAGGGCCAAAAAGTGGGAGTGGGTGGGTAGGGGAGTGGAGGGAGAGGGTATGGGGGACTTTTGGGGTAGCATTGAAAATGTAAATGAGGAAAATACCTAATAAAAAAAGAAAAGAAAGCAAACTAGGACATCTCCTAAATTTGACTTTCATAAATTGGGGAGAGATCTAGTGAAACCTAAATCCTATCACCCTTCTCAGAATGCCTCAGCATCTTTCTATAATTATAAATCCATTACCTGCAACATCATTCATGGGACTTGGCACTACCTACAAAGATACATCAGAACCCACCACATTTTCCACTGACATTCTATTTACGTCCTCTATTTTCTTAGCATGTGTTTCCTCCTAGCTATACTCAGGCTATACAATATGCCCATGTGTGAGTATTTGCATTTAGAGCTCTTCTGCCAGTAACACACTTTCCTTGTTGTGCCTACAAAGAAAATAATAATATATCAGAGAAAATTTGAAAAGCTGAAATTGACTTCCCTAATGACATCTAGCTGTTGCCAAAGCATTCTAGATTTAATTATAATTTATCAAGGTCATCCTAAAGTAAATTTAAACGTTCCAAAATGTTACAGCTTTATTTAGCCTAGAATCTCACAATATCTCGGACTCACCAGAAAGTCTGTTCATCTAGGTTTGTAGAAATAGTCCAATACAAATGGACAGAGACTTAATAAGTAGTCTAAGTTCTCAATTCCTTGGCCAATCATAGTGCAGGAGACATCATTCAGCCATTTTGTAAATAGATGTTCTAAAGCAGCCGATTCTACATTCAATGAGTACTGTACTCAGTACTTTGTAAATTCCACAAGAAATTTGCCTTGTGCTTTAAAAATGTCCCATTGGACCTCCAGAGCATCAGATGCAAAAGGAAGTGGGCATGGAGTTACTCTACCTCTACTTCTCTTTTGCTAGAGCAGTAATCTACCTGAGACCCAGACAAGAGTCTGCCCCTAGACCATTTGAGTCAGTGTAAGTGACCAAGAGCAGGTTAGGCCATCCCCTACCTCGTTAAGAACTCACCTGCACCCCACAAATAAAGCCGGATATCTACTCTCCAGCATGGTGGCAAGGAGCAAATGCTCCTGGGATGTAAATAAATACAATAAGAATAAAAAATAAAAACAAAAGCCCTCTAAACATTGAAGAAAAAAAGAATCATGTTCCCCTATTTCTTTCACTTACATGGTGCACAGACATACATGAAAGCAAAACACCTAAATGCATAAAACAAAATAAAAAGAGAAATTGATGCAAAATTTAGTGGCATTATGTAAATCAACAAAATGGAGCTGTGGGTCTCACAGGCAATTTCCAAATCTGAGGCAATTCAAAGATAAGAGCCTCTGGAATGAAGCGGAGGTCAGCTTCACTGGACTGTGACTCTTTGTACCAACTACGTATTTAATTTACACCTACTCTGTTCTTTTTTTAAA
The DNA here is from genome assembly GCF_000001635.26 of Mus musculus. NCBI lineage: Eukaryota > Metazoa > Chordata > Mammalia > Rodentia > Muridae > Mus > Mus musculus. The sequence goes on along the minus strand of NC_000075.6, from coordinate 78,873,909 downwards.
TTTTTTATTAGATATTTTCTTCATTTACATTTCAAATGCTATCCTGAAAGTCCCCTATACCCTCCCCCTGACCTGCTTCCCTACCCACCCATTCCCACTTCTTGGCCCTGGCATTCCCCTGTACTGGGGCATATAAGTTTGCAAGACCAAGGGGCCTTTCTTCCCGTTGACCCCCTCGGTTCCTCCTCCCAAAGTTTCCCATCCCATCCCTCTTGCCTCTGAGAGACGATGCTCCCCTCCCCGCAACAGGCCTTCCCCTTCCCTGAGGCCTTAAGTCTCCCTAGGATTAAGTGCATCTTCTCCCTCTAAGGCCTGAGGAGGCAGACCTCTGCTATATTTGTGCCAGAGGCCTCGGAGAGGCCAGTGTATGCTCCTTTGAGAAGTGGGAGGTCTGTGATTGGATAGGAAAAAGAGAGGCAGAGCTAAGAGTCATAGAGAGAGGGAGCATGTCAGAGTAGGAGAGGAAGGAAGATGGCTGCTGACGCTAACCAGCGTGGTGATTAACAGTCACAAGTAGATTTCACAAGGTTAGAAATATTGGGATAAAGCTTTTATCATTATCAATTGGCTCTGAAATTATTGTGTTGGTATCTTGTAAATTGTGATATTACTGATACATAAATATGACTGGTTAAAAAAACAGAGCACTCATTAAAAGCTAATTTCCACTTGTAATTAATCTTATTTTATGATTCATGGTTATATCAAAACAGAATAATTATTGATGGCATAATTGAAAATTTCTGAAGACAAAATGGTGTTTTCCTTGGTAATCAAAATAAAATTTGCTTCAATCTTTTACTCAGGACAGCATTGCTTACATTGGTGATGTTATCATCCTCATTATTAACTTTGTTGCATGTTCACAAACCCCATAGGGAAACAAATTAAGTAGAAAAAACGTTAGTGGGAAAAAAAAAGGCATGCTCCTCCCTAGAAAGTTTTTGGGAAAGTTCTCTGCTGAAAAATATCTCACTCATACCACAAAATTCTTTAGATTATTTCACAGATTATTACTTCATTCTGGTTCCATATGTGGAGCTAGAGCAGAGGAAGAGATTTGAGGGTATTGTTATGAACTCTAATACTCACACGCTATTGGCACCAGAGAGACGTCTTCCCACCAGCCCAGGCCTGGCAATGATTCAAGTTGGCTGAAGTTGGGCTATGTTGACATGAACTCACACATGAGCATGCTGTGCCCTTCCCTGCCTATGCTTTTCCCATGGATTAAACTGTATTTTTACTTAGAAAAAAACCAGACATTTGCTGCTTTCATAATATACCTCTGTGGCTGTGTCTCCATTAGGAAGAGAGCAGTTCAGCTACACAGACAATGTATCCCTGTATTTAAAAATGAGTCAGTGGCTGTACCTTCTTCCTTTCTGCTTCTGCCATCTGTTCCAATTTTTCTTCTCTAACTTTTACGAACGGGCCATGATGCTTCCTGTCCTGACAATGCCTTCTACTTAGTTCTCCCTCCACTTCTACATGAAACTGGTCAATGGTTAACCATGAATGGCCATGTCTGAATTAGTAATACAGTTGGGTTGTGTGGTTTTATAGCTAGCAGAATTGATTTTTGTTTTTCACCTTTCTTCTTTCTCTGTCTCTTCCAAATGCTTTATATCTGTATATTTGGAACAGAAGATATAAGAAATTCATGTGTTTTACTGCTTTGAACATCATAACAATTGCTCTCAAAGAAAACAATCCATCAGTATTTACTTCCTTCTTCAGCACATCAAATTACTTTGTGAATATTCTATTGTGACAACCTTTGAAAACTTTATGTCTAAAGATCTAACTTGTAGCAATTTAGACACTACAAAACCTTAACCAAATATACAAAGTGCATGCAAATCTTCAGAATATATATCCTACTAATGCTGTAAAAAATGTAATAGAAACTGATGATCTGTGAAGTACTATACAAAAGTCTGAAGTGTTTTTGTTGTTGTTTTGTTTTGTTTTGTTTTTTTCCTCAAACTCTCCTGGAGCTTCCTCCTCCTTCAAGTAAGTAGGTCTGACATGTAGCTTCCTCTGTCTGTATCTTTTGGAAACCTACAGATATTGCAGATTGGATTCAATCCTAACAAGACTTAATTCTCAATATGAAAGTATTAGAGTAGCAATATGGAAGAATAATTCATGTGAGATGCTTATCATAACTTAACAGTTTCTCCTCAAAAAAAAGCCTCATTTTCTTCTTTTACTGAAATTATCTTGAAAACAACCATGAGCACTTCATGAGATTACAAAGCTATACCCTGCCTTTCTCATCAGAAATGCTAATGTTCCTATCATTCATCTGGACTCAGTATTCAGTTTCAGAAACCCACTGACAAAACATATAGCAAAGCCCAAATTATATACAGAGTGACAAGCTACACTTCAGAATAATTGTGACAACAAATTAATTGTGAACAGCCAAACATTGTTATTAAGTAATCCGGATATAAAATCTCATCCTGGGACTTTGCTTTGTCACTTCTATACAAGAGAACAAGTTGATGGTCTTCCTTGTTTTCTCTTTACCCCTGTAATTATATCTGATTCTGTCGTTTTAGAGAGATGACACAAATAACATTTTTGTTGTAGTTGAAAGAAAAATTTATCATGTTTCCATATATCACATTAACTGTCTTCTACTGGATAGTTTTTCTAAGAAATCCAGATACCAGACAACCCTGTACGACAGATATGGCATCCATATCCTGACAAAGGACAGTATGTTTCTAGTCTGTCCCAAAAGATTCCAGATCCCTAAACTCCACTCTAATGCAATTCACTCCATATACAATGGCATCAGTCGGATGTGCTGCCTTTAGGAAAGAAGGATTAGATGCAAATACGCTCATGGCTATGCTGCTTGCGCTGCCGCAAAGTAAAGACCTTTGACTTTGACCAAGGTCTCTTTCATCCCCTGCCATTATGCATGAAACTACCCCAAAGTCATAAGTCTCTCAGTGGTCTCTGAGACAAGAGGTAGAGGGGAAAGACTTTAGAGAAGAGGTCATTTGTTGTGTCTGCCACAATGGAAGAGGTAAGAAATTGTTCCAAGGAGTTGCCATGCCAAATGCAGAGCATCTCTGACATATATTATGTCCAGCATTTGGCTACAAAGGAACAGCAACAGCAAGTACTCTGGGTTCTACTTGATGGTTCGATACTAAAAAGCCGAAGCTTGTGTCCATCAACATTAAGAAAAAATGCCAGATATTTTCCCCCAAAATAAGTTTTTAACTTTGAAGGAAATTTGGAATGTCTTGTTAATCATATTTCTTCATACTAATTGGACTATATCATCCTTTGGAAATAGCTACAGTGATCCAATAGAATAAGCCTGGAATTCTTCACATTGTGACAATTTTCAATTAGAAAAATATGATTCAGCTTCCAGAGGCAGTTCAGCTCCTTCATTGTAATCTGACTCTACTCATATAACCTATAAATTTCAGTGTTGTACTTTTTATTTGAGCCCTCTCTGCCTCTCTGTCTCTGTCTCTCTCTGTCTTTCTGTCTCTGTCTCTCTCTCTCTGTGTGTGTGTGTGTGTGTGTGTGTGTGTGTGTGTGTGTGTGTGTACACGAGGGTGTACATGTGTATAGGTGCCTATGGAGGCCAGAAGAGGGCACTGGATCTCCTGGAGCTGGAGCTGGGGTTTAAGGCAGATGTGAGTTACGCAAAGTGAGAAATGAAAACCAAACTCCAGTTCTCTTGAAGAGGAGCAAGTACTAAACCGCCTCTCCAGCCCTTATCCTGTTTTGGAAGATTTCTTTTATTAAAAACTACTTTAAAACATCTAACAAAATTTCAGATTATTTTTACATTAGGGTATTTATAACTTAAATTTTTCCCCAGAACATCACATTTTTTGTTTTATTAGAGAATTATGAAGGCCATAAAGCAATATTTCCATAGCTATAAGAATTCATCAACTGTGACAGGCCAGTATCTTATCACAAGAGTCTTCTTTTCCACATGTTTAATGCAGAAATTCTTTCAACTGCAAATTGTTTTTATAAGTTTGGAATTTAAAAATTCCCAGGGCTGGGAAATTTATCTTTAATTGTATTAATGCAAAAATAAATAAATAAATAAATAAATAACATCTGAATTCCTTATATCTTGTCTAGTTAGCACAAATATAACTTCTGCTTTAAAAATTCCTAGATAGTATAGAATGTGTGAAAACATTTCTCACCAGGGTTCTAAGTCTCTCCATCATGGTTCCAGTGTAGAACACGCTTGGTGCATATACTGCCCAGCCTTGTTGGTTCCTCTTATTGCTACTCTTGCCAATCAACTTCCAAATCCCAACAATGTTCTCTCCCTCTGCAACCTTAACACGTGCTATTTTTCTCAGAATAACATTTCAGCATGAAGGACATCTCCTAGAAATTTTCTGAGAATTCATAACACACTGCAGTTTCCTGTTTCGTTGTGGAAGTGTGAGTGCATGCTGTCTCTGTAATTGCTGCTTGATTTCCTAGTACACGATTACCAGACTAAAGAACACTCCATGGTGTACAACACCCTGTAAACAAGCAGTACTTGTTGACCCAAATAAACTGGTTATAATTTGAATAGTACTCTATTCTTGGAAGAGCAACAAAATAATTGACTTGGGCTGTAGCCTTGTTATTGCTAAATGAAGAAGAATCAAGTAGCTCGGAAAGCCATTATTAACTGAAACACTTAAGACCAATTCTGATGGATTCAATATGGCAGCCAGTAGGGCACAGGGCTGCTCCAAGGAGCCTGGGAAACACAAGAAGGCTTCTTGGGAAGACAATATGATAGAGAATGAGCCTTCAGAGTGTGCGGTATCTCTGAAACAACTTTTTAAAAAGGCACTTTTAAAGAGAACATATCCAAGGAGCTAAAGAGATCTGCAACCCTGTAGGTGCAACAACATTATGAACTAACCAGTACCCCGGAGCTCTTGACTCTAGCTGCATATGTATCAAAAGATGGCCTAGTCGGCTATCACTGGAAAGAGAGGCCCATTGGACACGCAACTTAATATGCCCCAGTACAGGGGAACACCAGGGCCAAAAAATGGGAATGGGTGGGTAGGGAAGGGGGGGGAGTGTACAGGGGACTTTTGGAATAGCATTCTAAATGTAATTGAGGAAAATACGTAATAATAAAAAAATATTTTAAAAAAGTGGTATCATGGAATTGGAAAAAAAAAGATTGGAGAAACAGGAGAGAAAAGTAGAACTAGAAATGCAGGAGTAGCAACAGGTATGGGAACACGGCTGGGGTGGATGAAATCAAGTCCTTGGGCCACTTAGAGGCTCAGGCTACCACTGGGCCTGCTTCGTCCTGTTGCAGCCTCTAGGCCGATGCTGGCTCATTTTATGAATTAAGACTCCTGGAAAGGCCTCTAATCGGCTGTGCTGAAGCCATAAGCCGTTTTGGTGCCCGTGGTCCATGCTGCCCCTGGAAACCATGTGGAAGTCCATGATTTATGCTGCTGCCCGTTGCTATGGGCAAGGAAGCTTCTTTTGTAGTGGTGGTAATGACTGCAGACACCTAACTGATAAGGAGAAAGAGAGAAAGAGGAGAGAGAGAGAGAGAAAGAGAGAGAGAGAGAGAGAGAGAGAGAGAGAGAGAGAGAGAGAGAGAGAGAGAGAGAAGACAGGAAGCTATTAAAGATATTCCTTTAAAATTATGATAAAGATGCTGAAGTATAGCTCTTCACAATTGATAACCTCTGGCAGGCGGGGGGTGGTGGTGGAGGGCACACTCAGTTATCTTTAACGGGCTGAATACTAGGAGTTTGACCATAGTCCCAATGAGTATATAGGCAACAAATTGGACTCAGTGCATTTTTTGTGAGGGGGAGGTTACAAGGATGGGAGGGTAGAATGGAAAGCAAATGTGATCAGGGAGTCTGTGTAAACTATATGATGCCCCTTTAAGGTTAAAGATACTTAAGCTTGCAGGTATCTTGTTCAAAAAATCACAGCATTTCTCAGGACAGACTCTCTGAAATGTAAGATGAGGGCAATCATTTATCCTGGCAAAACTGTGCCCTGGAACAGAATGATCCCTTCAGAACTCTACTCATCCCCTCAAAAAAAGATCATCTGGAGCCTGTAACGTGAATACAGCCTCCAGTACTGAATGCTGTTCCAAGAGAGTTGAGATGTGGCAGGGGAAAGACTTAGTGTACACCACAGTATTCTTCTAAAATATGTATACTTTACCTATTCTGAATATATTTAATTTGCTCTTTCTTCAACTATAATCTACCCTTAATTCATTATTATAAACATATTAATGTAAATATTAATTATTTACTATGATGTGCATATAAATGTATGTGTTTGCACATGTGTGGTATGTATGTATATACACACATGTGTGGTATATGTGAATATCTGTGTGTGTGTGTGTGTGTGTGTGTGTGTGTGTGTGTGTGTGTGTGTGTGTGTGTGTGTGGTTTGTGTGCATGCTTGAAGAAATAAGCAAATCCTCAGAACTTGCTGGCTAGCAAGTCTAGGCAATTGGTGTTCTCTGGGTTCAGTAATATACCTGTCTGAAAATATAACATGAAGAGTGGTAGTAGAAGATACCCATTATCATATACCAGCCCCAGCCCCAGTCCCAGTACATCTTTGAGGCTTTATTCATGTTACGAGCTCCAGATGGTCTCCGTATTTGAGAGGATAAGTAGAATCCTGAGGGCATTATTATTCCAGCATAATAATAAGCTTTAAAAGGGAAGTAAAGTCAAGAGATGTTATTTTGGTGAGCACTAAAATTTAAAATTTTGTCATGTATTTGTTGTAGGGTATTCACCAAAGAAGACTACTCAGACATAGGTGTAAGTCAGTAGAAAGTCTTTACTAGCCAGACACTGACTATGTTGGGTGTTTGGGATCCCTGTATAGTGCCAAGCCTTTCTGAGGGTGAGTTTTTAAGCACAAAAACCATGTTCTGAGTGGATATACCTCAGCTAACAAAAACAGTTAGCCAGAAGTAGAACTGCAGAAGCAAAGAAACAAGGTTAGTACATTTTGTGACTTTCCCAAACTCTATGGACATTGATGGATTAGTCTTTTGCTTTAGCTTTGGCAGGTGGTGGTGTCTATAGCCTGGATGGTGCTTCCATCACTGAGTCAGTGATGCTAAGATCTGAGGCCCTGTGACAATACTCGAGAGTCAATAGGTTACATGTTACAGTTACACACTATCATATCATTATATACATACATGAGAACTAAGTTGTATCTTTTAATTGAGATACCTAGACTGAAATTTCCTTAGTTCTCTACAGAAATATGACCTTCGCTGATATCATTTATTCATATCATTTCATTTTTAGCTTATTTGTGAATATGTACATTTTTAATGTTGCCATTTAATTAATTTATTTACTTACTTACTTACTTGCTTGCTTGCTTGCTTACAGGGTATACTTCTGCATTCATGTTGAGGTCACAGGACCATGTGAAGGAGTCATTTTCTTTCTCAGTATAGGTTACAAAGATGAAACTCAGGTCATCAAGCTTGGTAGCAAATGCCACTGCCCACTAAAGCATCTCGCCACCATGTGAACACACATTTACAAATACAATAACATGAAAGAAATCCCAGAAATGCAAAGTGATAGTTAAATATCCTTCCATTCCAGGTGGGCCATAACCTTAAAAGCTGCAAACATTCAGTAATAAGATGCCACATCACTGAGAGAGAACTAATGTCCACATTAGCTTTCCATTTTCCACAGTTCTGAGCTCTGAGCCATTCCAAGAAAATCAGAACATGATAATCCCAGTCATATAGAATATCCCAGAGAGAGAAAAAAGAAAACCTTCCAGGAAGAAATTGAGCCTGAGCAGTTGGACGTTCTCCCTACACAGAAAGCTTTGAGTTGCCCCAAGCCTGCCACTCCCTGACATTCATCCTTGCCTAATACCTTAGCTCTTTCACAGCTGAAACCAAAGCCCACATCCATTCCTGTCAACAGCAGTGGCCCTCAACTGACTCACTCCACCTAGAAGAGTATTCTCAGCTTACCAGCCCAGGCCCTATATGAGTAGGCATGCAGGCCCTCCAGGACCTTGCTTTATACAAGGGATACTGTTCTTCCACAGTGGGCTTCACCAGCATCAGGAAAAACTTCATTCTGCATACTTGCTCTGTCTCACCTCACAAATGTCCCACAGTGTCGTGGCACAGTGGGAAGGCAGGCCCTCACCAAGTGCTGGCACCTCAATTGTGAATTTCCATCCTCTAGAATCATGAGCTAAATAAGTTGTTCTCTACAAACTTGAAAAGCCTCATACACAAGTGGATCATGTGTATACAGAAGAAAAGCTCAGATTTCTGTGGAGCCTTCCTTACCTGAAAGACAACTATGTTCATAGAAAACAATTCCCTACAAAAGAGAAATCACTAAGCTCAAAATCTAGCACTACAACTTACCAGGATGTGTCACTTCAGTGTAGCATTATCTCTGAACTAAAAATAATAATTATGTCTATCTTGTAGATTTGTGATGAGAACAAAATGCTAGCTATGTATAAACTGTTTATTGTTCTCTGTGATGGAGTAAGTGTCTCATATACATTAGCTGTAGGCATTGGTAAAGACTATGTTCTATCTATCATACCAAAATATGTTGGCTATAACATAGTCATGCTCATCCTGCCTTCGTATACAACCCAGAACCACCTGTGCATTGGTGGCATTGCCCACAATGTGCTGGGCCCTCAGATATCAATCACGAATAAAGAAAAGGCCATACAGGCCAATCAGATGAGAACATTTTCTTAACTAAAGGTCCCTCTTCCCAAATGACTCAAGTTTGTACACACTTGAAAAAAACACTACCCAGCACACCTCAAATAATTAACTTCATTTCTATGCCTCATGCATACTCTTTGATTGATGGTTCAGTCTCTGAGCCCCCATGGGCCCAAGTTAGTTGGCTCTATAGGTTTTCTTGTAGTGTCTTTAACCCCTCTCTAGCTCTCTTGCTTCTTTACAAACCTTGAAAGGGCAATTCTCAACTTCGTATTGACAAATTAAAAACTCAGGATATCAAAAACAATTCTGTATAATAAAAGAACTTCTGAAGGTATCACCATCCCTGATTTCAAGCTATACTACAGAGCACTAGTAATAAAACTGCATGTTATTGGTATAGAAACAGACAGGTTGATCAATGGAATAGAATTAAAAACCCAGAAATAAACCCACACACCTATGGACACTTGATTTTTTGACAAAGAAGCCAAAAACTATACAATGGGGGGGGAGGGGAAGATAGCATCTCAAACAAATGGAGCTGGTCTAACTGGATGTCTAGATGAGGAATGCAAATAGATCCATATTTATCACCCTACACAAAACTCAAGACCAAGTGGACTTCAACAGAAAACCAGATACACTAAACCTAATAGAAGAGAAAATGGGGAATAGCCTTAAATGTACAGGAGAAAACTTCCTGAACAGAACACCTATAGCTCATACACTAAGTCCAAATTGATAAATGGGACCTCATGAAACTGGAAAGCTTCTGTAAGGCAAAGAACACCATCAATAGGACAAAACAGCAGCCTACAGAATGGGAAAAGATCTTCACCAACCCTACATCTGACAGAGGACTAATATCCAAAATATATAAAGAATTCAAGAGATAAAAAGTGGGGTACAGAACTAAACAGAGAATTCTCAACAGAGAAATCTCTAATGGCCCAAAAGCACATGAAGAGGTATTCAGCATCTTTAGTCATCAGAAAAATACAAATCAAAACAACTCTGCAGATCTTGATATCATAAAAGCAGTATGTACCCTAATTTTCCATTGTGAAGTGTTCTAGGATAGCCAGGGCTACACAGAGAAACCCTGTCTCGAAAAACAAACAAACAAAAAAATCTAACTAAAATACTACCTAGTGATGTCACAATATGAAGACCATAATTTGGACTTTTTATGTGTGTAGACACACATTAAAATAGACAACAAAGACTAGTAGTTAATTGTAAGGACAAGAAGTTAAAGAGACTCACTCATTAACTAACATGTGCTGCAGAAAAAATTGCTTAAATTCTTCATACTCAGCTTTCTCATTTTCTAAATAGCAGAACAAAGCTACACACCTTAATAGCATGATTCAGGAACACAATACACATACTTAATACACATGAGAAACCATGGATAACCATGTACATGAGAGGGAAGACCTTTCATGAGTATATTCTCAACACCCAGGAGTCAAGCAACGGATCATGCATTGGTCATAGCCCAAGACATAAGAGCCTTTCTCTAAAACCAAATCAAAACAAACAACAAAATGTACGATAAATTTCCTTAGGAAACTATTTACTAATAAGGAAGTTGAAAACTAGAATATTTATATACATAAGCATATATAAACATATGTGTTTGGTTTTTTCTCTGTGTAGCCTTGGCAGTCCCAGAACTTGCTCTGTAGATCATTCTGGTCTCGAACTTATAAAGATCCACCTGCGTCTGCCTTCCAAGTACTAGGATTAAAGGTGTGGGCCACCACTGCTGGGGCTTAGGGTTCATATTATTAAATCAATTTTATTGTTAAAGGAAATTGTAGAATAAGTTGCCAAGGTTAGGGAAAAAACTAACCTAGCAATATAAATGTTTCAGGCTGGATAGAAGAACTATGCATATGTCCAGAAGCCAGGGTACAGCAATACCCATGAGGAAATGATCTGAAGGACAGGAACTGTGACTCGGTGACAGCCTAGGCAAGCCTAGCACATGTAAGACTCAGAGTCTGGCCCTCAGCACCAGGGGGAAAAGTTTATGAATCCCACTCCAAGAGGAGAAACATAATCATATATAGATTTAATTGCAAATTCTGTCAAAATCCCAATGACTTTCTTTACAGAACTAAAAATCAATCCTCAAATTCATATTAAGCATAAGGCTCCAAGTAGACAAAGGAATCCTTAGCAAAACGAGCAGTGTTAAAGGTATCACAATACTCAGCCTCACATTCTATTGCAGAGATTTAGGAACATAGAGAACATGTTAGCAGCACAAGAGCAGACCCATCAAAAATTAAATCGTACAGAAATAAACACACACAGTCACAACCACCTTATCTTTGACAAAGCCATCAAAAACATACACCACAGAAAAGATAACTTCTTTAACAAACGGTGCTGGAAAAACTGAGTCCCCACTGCAGAAAATAAAACCACACCCATATCTCTCAGTCTGCATGAAAATCCATTTAATTGGATCAAAAACCTGAATGGAGCCATAACATTTGAAACAGCTAGGGAAAGTATAGGAAGACATTCCAAGATACAGGAGCAGGTCAGGTTCTCCGACATGGATTCCAATCACACAGGAAACCAAGAATTCACAAATAGGACTGAAATGTAAAAGCCTGTTTGTAGCAAAGGGGACAATCACCAGAGTAGAGAGGGAAAAAAGCCAACCTACCAAAAGGAAAAATTAAACGTCTGTCAACTACACTCCAGGCAGGAGACTGATATTCAGGATACTTAAATAATGGCAAGAACTAAATATCAAAAATCAGATTATCAGACCAAACAATGGGTTAGTGAACTGAAAAGGCATTTCTCAAAAGAAGAAATAAAAATGGATAACAGATATCTGAAAAGCAGTTCCACATCTCTAGCCATACAGAAAAGCGAAATTAAAACAATATTGGGATTCTTTCACACTTAAATCAGAATGGCTGTGATCAGGAAAACAAATGAGAACAAACACTGGCCATAAAAGGGTTATCTGTTACTATGAGTGTGTAACCTTAATATACCCAGCATGGAAATCAATATGGAGGGTCCTTGGAATATTGCAAATAGAACCACTATATGACTCAGTTACACCATTCTTGAGTATTGTCTTAGGGTTTCTACAGCTGGAATAAACACCAGGAACAACATGCAAGTTGGGAAGGAAAGGAATTATTTGGCTTACACTTCCAGATCATAGACCATCACTGGATGAAGTCAGGACAGATACTCAAGCAGGGCTGCAAACTGAAGGCAGGAGCTAATGCAGAGGCCATGGAGGGGTGCTGCTTACTGGCTTGCTCAACGTGACTTGCTTAATCTGCTTTCTTATAGAACTCAGGACTACCAACCTAGGGATGACACCATCCATAATGGGCTAGGCCCTCCCCCATTAATCACTAATTGAGAAAATGCCCTCACAGAGGCATTTCCTCAACTGAGGCTCCTTCCTCTCTGATGACTCTAGTTTTCATCTAGTTGATAGACAAAACCAGCCAGTACAAGAATATACCTAAAGGGGTCCAAATGCCACAAACACACCTACACATCCATGTTTATTGCTGCACTGTTCACAATGGCCAGAAAATGGAATCAGCCTAGATAGCCATCAATAATAATAATCAAGTCATGATATTTACAAGTAAATAGATATAAATGGAAATTATTGTTAAATGAAATAAGCCAGAGTCAAAAAAGTCAACAACACTTTTTTTTCTTACTTGAAGATTTAAAAATGTGTGGATGTGTGTGTGTGAAAGAGAGAGAGAGAGAGAGAGAGAGAGAGAGAGAGAGAGATTGAGAGAGAGAGAGAGAGAGAGATGTGGGGGAAGAGGGGGACAACTAAAAAGGGTATCTAGAGTAGGGCGGAGGAGATTTTAAAGACACTGGGAAGCTGATGTGGTAATGAAAGACATGTGACAAGAGAAGTCAAGGTCAGGATTTGCTGAGAGAAGAAAGGGAACCAACTGAAAAGAGGGAGAGACAAGTGGGAACACAGAACAAATCAGAACAAAGGCCAGTGCCATGTGTGTATGAAAAAGCAACATGAGACCCATTTCTATGCTTACCCAAATTATTACATACATGAACAACGAAAATCATTTCAACCCACTTCACAGTGCTAGTGGGAAGCTGTTGCCTACTGTTGGTGGAAATATAAATTAGCACAGGCATTACAAAGAACAGTGTGGAGTACACAATGCAAATGAATTCAGCATGCCAAAAAGATGTCTCCTCGCCCATTTCAATGCGGCACTATCATGCACAGCTATCATATTTTTGCGTAAAGATAATGTGAAGATACACATAAATGAAAATTACTTAACCATAAGCAATAATGAAATATCACTCACAACAAAATGACAGGATTGGAAGTCCTCTACCAAATTAAATAGGCCAGTTACAAAAAAAGACCAGTACCGCATGTCCTATCCTAAGAAGTTCCTAAAAAATAAAATAAAATTTAGTGTTGGCCTGAAGTAGAGAGGTGATTAATAGAGGTCAGAAGGATGGGACTCGTGGGTATGATTTGGGCATGCTCTGTGCCTGCATGAAACAGCCCTGGACTCCATCAGAATCTGTCACCATTGTGGCAAATGCACGCTGATACAGAAAAGAATCTAGGCTAACAAGAAGTCTTTCAAGTAAGAATTCCAGAAGCCTTGCTCATGAATAGATGAAGCTTTGATGCTCTTTTGTTCCATTCCTGGGCTCACCTCTTGATCTTTCGCTTTCCTTTCCCTGAGCAAAACCGTTCTGTGTCTCCTCCCACATCGCTGGTGATTTTTCTCTTCTGAGATGTACATTTTTATGACCCAAGGTTTTTGCCCTGAATACTTTCACTCCTTTCTCAACCATCTAGTTCCTCTGAACAATTTATTCCCTCCCCTGTCTTTGGTCGATACTCTGTGACCTCCACATCTGAAATGCAAGCCAAGCTCTCAGGTTTTGTCCTCTGTTGCCTGCTGCATCCTGAAGCTTTCCACCTGTTCCCTCTGCCTTCCACGCTCCCATGTTTGTCTCCTTCCTCACTGCCTCTCCTCTACATGTCTCCATTTCATCTCTCCAGGAGTGAAGGTTTGTGGTTTTCTCATTTCTCATTCATTGATCTCAGCTTCCACCTCCAAACTGTACCTAAGTCCTATGAACTCTAACAACCTCTCTCTAAATAATTCACCTGTTAGTATTTGTTCCTTCCTGTTCAGACCCGGAACCTGTGATCGTGGAAACACCTCTCACAAGTCTCTCTGCCCTCAGAATAACCTCCATTCCTAATTGACTTCTAATGGGAACTTCTCAACGATTATTCTACTCTGTTCCACTTGAATAACTTTTCCACTGTAATACACATGCTGATGTGTGTGTTTGTATGTGCAGATGTATATGCACATGAGTGCTTGTACAAGCAGAGACAAGAGATCAACAAGATGTTGTTCCTCAGAACAGCCGTAGTCCCCAACTCCCAATCAGCTGTTGAGCACCAGTTTGCTCTCAGACCTCAGATGTGCTGGCGAGCAGGGGTCTCTGGTGGCAGCAGGTACAGAGGGTATAAACAACCTGGGAGATTGTGTCAGAGTACAGCTCATTTATTCAAATAGAAGGCTAGTCTTTACAGCTAAAGTCAGTGGAGAGGGGAGGAAAAGGGACAGGGAGGAAGTGTTGCGGCTGGGGAAGGGACCTTCCAAGTGCCTCAGCTAGATTAGCAGAGTGCTGATCACATGATTTCTGAGAAGCCAGTTCTCTGGAAGGGCAATAGAAGCCCAAAGTGGCCTTTGTCTCTGTCTCTATGGGGTTGAGTATTCCCAAGCCTGATTTGGGAAGTGAGTGGCATCATTCCTGCCTTGCTCTCTGAGATGTCTGGGATCAGGGCAGCCCTCTCTACCATCCCTCATCTGGCTTGGGAACCCACAGACAGCCATCCACCTTGTCATCTGAGAAACAATGTCTCATTGAGACCTGGAGCTCTTCATTAAGCTATGCTAACCAGCTAGTAAAGCCCAGGAGTTAGCTTGTCAGTGGTGGAATGACTATGTGTGGAATTCAATGTTGGTGCCTGGGGCAGAACTTGGATTCTCATGTTCACAAAACAAGAACTGTATCAAGTGAGCCATCACCCCAGTGGCCAAACTTGGAGATTTCTACCACATGCACAATTCCTTCAAGTTTTCTTCTCAAATTCCCTCCCTCATCTCTAATGAGGACCACATAGATAAGCAATCTCTCACCCCTTTTGCCACTCATGAGTCTTTAGTAGTAGCTTTCATTCTACATTTTCTAATATAATCATTATGGTGTAAGTCATCTTCCATATGAAACTCAAGTCATTAAAGGCATTATCTACAAATGAGACAATCAGAAATCCACCATTTTAGCCAACAGTCAAGACTTCACATATGCTACACAGTCTTCAATTTATTTTAATTGTAAAAAATACTTACAAAGTGGCCTGCTTGATTTTTATTGAATAAATATTACAGTAATTATGAACTCAGAATACTATTCAGCTCAATGAGAGTACAGCATGATTGATGTATGGGATTTTCATAGCCCAATCAGAATTCTTTTAATATAAACAGAAAGAAGATGTCTCAAAAATAGTCAACAATGCCACTACATATCAGCACAAACTTGTAGCAAATCTTCAGAAAAATCTCCCCATAATTCTCAATTCTAAATGCAGAGTAATTGATAGCCTGGAAAACATGGACAAATCTCTCTGAGGCTTGTTGATGTAAGTTCTCAATGATGCTGTTAGGTTTTAACATCTTTAATTACAGTTATGCTCTATGTTGAATCATTTTCAGTTCTATTTAACCTCAACTTTCAAATGTTAAAACCTAGCCAGTCTGCAAAGCAATGAACAGGGACTGGACTCGTCCTTCCAGCTGCATCTGTAGAATCAGAGTCTAAGGCTATAGAACTCCCAAGCAGGAAAGTTAAGATGCAGTCCCACCCACGCACCTCCCCAGGCCTAAAGATCTGAACTCCCAGTCCTCCTGTTTTGATAAATTACCTTACAAATTAGTCCAATCATCTCACCATTATATCTGCAGGTTTTATTTCTTTCCTGGAACTTACTGAGATTAAAAATAAATTTTAGTTTCTTCCAACATAGTTTCCAAATCTGCAGCTCTTCTTTTTCCTTCACATCTGAGTCTACACCAAGCCAAATGCAGGATACTCCCTGCCCGGTGATGTCCCCGCTCATCCATCACGCCTTGCTGAAGCAATCCAGAGCTATAAGTTTTCTTCAGGGAGCATGGGTGGCCAGCAGACGTGAGCCCATGAGTGAATGGAAGAACTGTGTAAGAGTGTGTCTTGGGTAAAGAACACGCACAGGCATGGTTGCCAGATCTCCTGATGTAGATGGTTTGTGTAGATAGTTTTAGCCTCTTCAAATGGAATAACTCAACTTCTGCTTTCATCCGTCTATGACATTTATTTTAATGGGTTTTTTTTCTATTTTCTTCTTGCAAGTTTAATTTAGATGTGCTTTTTAAGACCATGTAAACACTCCTCAAAAATAACTGACACACATTTGGGATAGAAAATTACCTCCAAATTTGATTAACCTCTTTCTTTCAATGTATTCACTTTTTTTTTTATTCTATAACAGCAAAGCTTTGAGCCCAAATAACTTTTCTCTTTGTTTCACCAGTATAATTTCTTTAACTTTTCTAGTAAAAACTTGAGCTTTCTATGAGTCTTCTAGTAATTCAGACAAATTGACATATCTATGTTACTTGTTCACGATTTTCATTTTCACGTTGACATTTTGATGATATGAAATAAAATGCTATTTGGAGAGGACTTTTTATAAGGTTTTATCTGCACATTTGGTTAAGTGCTAACTTTGTTACTGTTTTCCATTTGCTTCTAACAGACTGTGAGTTATGCAGCTAAGGGACTGTAAGAGCTATGCAGCTAAGGGACTGTGAGTGATGATGTTCCTTCCAACCAGCACAAAAAGCAGCTGGATGTTCTCTTCAGGCACTCAAAAGGCCATCTGAGACATCCTTCAAGAGCCTCTATTACTTCTGCAGACTTTGTCACAAGGAACCTGAAGCTTGAAAGCAAGCACTTGTGGCTTTGCTTCATTTCTCCAAGCAAGACCTGCTCTGACCAGTAGAGCCCTTGGAAGGGCATTAGCAACCAAAGAGTTTCTGGAGCAGAAGGGTTATGGTTTCCTCCCTGATGTTAGCTTTCTATCAAGAAAATCAAAGCAGGCTGGATGGATGGAAGGGGCAGTATTGGCCATGGAGTTAAAATAATGCTAGAACATAAAGGGAGATCAAGAAAGGGACTGGCTAGATCAAGGTGTCATCTGTCCTTCTGAGTCTAAGAAAGTAACCACCATGCAGATGTGTCTGGTGGCTTTTCTCTCATTTGTACTAAGGCCTGTCATTCTCTGAAGATCGTCTTTGCATTTGGAGTAATGCCGTACCTCCGCCAAGCTCCTTGGTGCCAAGGATTTGCTCCTTTTTTGTTTGGTTGGTTGGTTGGTTGGTTGGTTGGTTGGTTGGTTGGTTTGGGTTTTTTATTTTTATTGACTTTGTCTTAAGAATACTGATGAAGCTTTGCAGAACCTTCCTCAGACCACCCTGCAGTTTGGAAACAAATCTTGTATCCACCTCTGCTTTGCTTGGGGTTAGACAAGCAATGCATTTTGACTCTCCACTCTGTTCCTTCTACCCATGTAGGCATTCCTTGTAATATGACCCTTCATATTTAATTATATTTTGGCATTTGCTATTTGGGGGATTCAGAGTAACATACAAAATCCTCTTGTAATAGGCATGCTGGTGACTGGCTAGAAGGTGGCCGAGTTTGTTCTCTGACATGGACAAAGAATTAAACATCCAGAAAAGACCAAGCCTCAAGGACAGAGAAAGTAACAGCTTTAAACAGCACTCAGGTTGGGAGAGACGTAAGACTGGAAGTCTGCTAATATGGCAGAAAGTTTGGGTATTTTAGCAGGACCCTGGGTCCTCCCCACCTCCCTATTGGTCCTTTTTAGATACCTATGTTCATGCCTTCCTTCCATATCTCTTCTCTTGCCTTGGTATTTTCTAGGAACAGGAAGGGGCCATCACAAGAAACCTGCCTTTTGCTTTTCTAATCTGAAGTCCATCTTATTCTTCTTCACTTTGGACCTGTCTTTGTGACACCAAAACTTATTTCTAATAATGGTGAGGGACCCTAAGGGCTTTTTCTAGTCCCATACCCTCCTTACAGCTTCCCCCTCCCACCTGAGGTCAAAGCTAGACCAAGTTCCATTCTCCACCTACAGAAACATTCTTGACTAAAAAATTCTTAGAATGTACTGACAGTCACCTGACCCTCTGGAAATTCTCAGGGAGAGTTCAAATGCATGTCATGCTTGCTAGCCAATGCCCCTAAAAATATAAAAACTGCTTTTAATAGCCATTCAGCGGTCACCTTCTAGTCACTCACCTTGAAGGGACTAATTGAGGGACCCTGACACCGGAAAATAATCTTCTTGCTTTTATATCGATCTGTGTCTCTGTGTCTCGAAGAAAGTACCACTGACCCTGAGGTCAGGGTCTTACAATGGCAGCCCAGAATGTTTACAGAGAATGGAGATGAATCTGCTTTCATATATATGAAATATATGAATATATATGCATATATATGAATATATATATATTTCTCATTACAGATGGTTGTGAACCATCATGTGGTTGGTGGGATTTGAACTCATGACCTCCAGAAGAGGAGTCAGTGCTTCTAACCACTGAGCTATCTCACCAGACCAAGACTCTACTTTCTAAGGCTTAGAGTTTTTGTGAACTTGAGTGCGACTGTGCTCCCATCTTGGGAGGGCTGGAACTGGATAAGGTATGCAACCCCTGGATTGAATCCAAGAAATGTCTTCTTTTCTTATGACCACGTTTTCTTCCAGGGCAGCTGCTTCTGATTAGCCTGACTCACAAGCCCATGTCCATTCACCATAACTCTATCTTTGCTCACCTGTTTGTGATGAGCAATGAAGCCTGTCCTGATTCTGTCTCATGGGCAACTTTGGTCCCATAAAGATGCCTCAACTCAGAAATTGAAAGAACCTTGACATTGAAGACACCAGTCAGTTTAGGGAACATTGTTTTTTAAACCCTAGAAAGTGGGAGTCCCCCTCTAAAAAACACCTAAGACATTAAGAAGTCAGGAGGGCTGTAACACCAGGGACTCTACCTCACTTCTCCATTTCCCATTTAACTCACTAAGACAGCTTTCACTCAAAACACATGTGGAACCTTCCAGACAGCCAATAAACTAAGACAGAATCGGAAAGTTTTTAATTGTATCCAGACAATGGATAAATAGTGTTAAGTAGGAAATTAGCAGTTAGTAGGCTTGAACATCATCAGGATGGACCCCTCCTTTATAATGTAATGGACCTTGACTCCCACCTCCTCTGTTCCTAGTAATCCATTATATTGTAAATGAAGAACAGTAATCAGTAAAGAAAGACCGAAGTATCAGAATTGGCCCTCCAGTTGAGTTTGAATTATCTTAGCCATCAGTAACCCTTTTTACTTGGCTTGTCCATGATTGATAAGCACCCTTTGATGAAGACAGCCAAGTATTCCCATCTAAGACCTCTTGTGACAAGGAGAAAATCCTAATAAAGTCTAAATGAATTTACAACCCCAGGAGAACAGCCTACGGGCAAAGATGAAAAGAGTCATCACACTGAAGACACACCAAGACTGAAGGAGTAACTCTGCCTCTTACCCGCGTTCTCGCGACCGGCCAGGAAGAACGCAGCAAACCGGAATCTTCTGCGGCAAAAGCTTTATTGCTTACATCTTCAGGAGCCAGAGAGCAAGAGAGCAAGAGCTCTATTGCTTACATCTTTAGGAGCCAGAGCGCAAGAGCGCAAGAGTGCAAGAGCCAGAGCAAGAGAGCAAAGGAGAGAATGGCGAAACCCCGTCCCTTTTTAAGGAGAATTATTCTCCGCCTAGGACGTATTACTCCCTGCTTGGCTGTAGCCCATCGGCCGAGTTGTCGTCACGGGGAAGGCAGAGCACATGGGGTGGAGAACTACCCTTGGCACATGCGCAGATTATTTGTTTACCACTTAGAACACAGGATGTCAGCGCCATCTTGTAACGGTGAATGTGAGGGCGGCTCCCCACATCTGCCCTCACATGATCTGTGCTCTGTACCCCAGAAACCTCTTCCCGATGCAAATAGTTATGAAGCCTCACTGCTAAGCTTCCTGCTTTCTGAGTTTTAACCAAGAAAGTGTAACTTTTGTCTTTTATATTTCCCTTTTGAACACTGACCAAATTCCTAAACCTGCTTGCCTGGACACCT
The DNA here is from genome assembly GCF_000001635.26 of Mus musculus. Classification (NCBI taxonomy): domain Eukaryota; kingdom Metazoa; phylum Chordata; class Mammalia; order Rodentia; family Muridae; genus Mus; species Mus musculus. The sequence goes on along the minus strand of NC_000075.6, from coordinate 78,853,802 downwards.
GGAACTTCCTCATTGCCTCTTCCTGCCCACCCCGTGCTCCCCATCTTGCCTCGCCATCCCTCCAGCCCCACCTCAACACCTTTTTGCAGATTTCCAAGGCTTCCAGACTCTTCCCTGACCTCTAACTCCAACAGCTCAAAGATCAAAATTTTCTCCACCCTCCTCCTCCCAGCAGCAGCCAAGATTCCGAGCTTCCATGCCAGTTTGCTTTTAATTTTTTTATTTTGTTGCTTTTTTGTTCTCTTTCTCTCTCTCTCTCTCTCTCTCTCTCTCTCTCTCTCTCTCTCTCTGTGTGTGTGTGTGTGTGTGTGTGTGTGTGTGTGTGTGTCTGTCTGTCTGTCTGTCTGTCTGTCTGTCTGTCTGTCTCACTCTGTGTTGTGGATGCAAACAAGAGCTTGCTGCCAGGGGCCTGATATAGCTGTCTCCTGAGAGGCTCTGCCAGTACCTAACAAATACAGAAGTAGATGCTTACAGCCATCCATTGGACAGAGCACAGGGTTCCCAATGAAGGAGCTAGAGAAAGTATCCAAGAAGCTGAAGGGGTTTGCAGACCCATAGGAGGAACAACAATATGAACCAACCAGTAACCCCAGAGCTCCCTGGGACTAAACCACCAACCAAAGAAAACACATGGTGGGACTCATGGCTCCAGCTGCATATGTAGCAGAGGATGGCCTAGTCGGACATCAATGGGAGGAGAGGCCCTTGGTCCTGTGAATGTTCTATGCCCCAGTAAAGGGGAATGCCAGGGCTAGGAAGGGGGAGTGGGTGGGTTGGTGAGCAGGAGGAGGGGGTAGGGGAAACCAGGAAAGGGGATAACATTTGAAATGTCAATAAAGAAAATATCTAATAAAAAAAATCTTTTTTAAAAAAAAGAGAGTGGAATTGCTGGGTTGAAAATTATCAACATTTGAGGCTATTGATATCCATTGATTTTTTGCAAGTATTTTTATTTTATTTATTTATTTATTTATTTATTTATTTATTCACTGTGCATTCTGATCTCAACCCCTCCTCCTCCCACCTTCTCCCAGCACCCAACCATCATTTGTATCTTCATTAGCACTACGTAAATGTGTTCATTGGAGACCCTGAATAACATGAGGAAAATATGGATGGTCATAAAATACTTATTGAAACATCTTTTCCAGAGTAAAGAAAAGAGGCATCTCATTTAAACTTGCATTTCTGTAGAAGAAATACTTAACATCCTTTAGCAGGATTGTTAAATCATCTATACTTTTCTCCTTAAAATAACTTCAGACTTCTTATTTTCAAGCCCTCAGAAGTGAGTTCTACATGCTTCCTAAAATTTATCTTCAATTACTTCAGGGAACCAGATATCAGCAAGGCTCTCAGGCATACAGGGTCAGTCAGTACATTTGTCTCAGTTGCTGTAGAAAATTTAACACAAATGTACAATCAAGAGTACTGGCAAAGCCCTATGGATGTGGCTGTGTTAGTGACATAGAGATTATACATTTGTCACCAGTGAGCATCAGCTTAGCTTGAGTATCCCCCAAGCCAGAAGAGTCACACTTATGCCACAGTAATAAGCTAACTAATTAACTAAATTGATTGTCTTCCCTAAATTTTTATTCTATTATTTCCCACATTTTCCTAAAAGTTTCCTAAATCATTATTACCATCCATATAGAAAATTCCCCAAATTAAGAAGTAATAACCCATTTGTATTATTGGTTTATTAATACTTTCCTTGATTTATGTCTAGATGTAGAGAATTTGATACAGTGTGGGGGGTTAATATTAACTACCCAATTCACCCTCCCCATATTGTGGGTTGGAAGTTGTATAAAGCACGATAAATCAGTGTGGAAAATCATTTTGCCAAAATTCAATCCCAATCAGCCTCAATCAAAGTTTATCCTGTTGCTGCCTTCATATATTTATATGATCTCGTTTTAACTTCTTAAGAGTTTATTTTAAATGTTCAATGGGCTTCCTGGTCCATTTAAGCCAATGGGTGCCAAACTACTATATAAAATATTTCTGATGATATGTATGAAAATAAATTAAAAACACACGGAATCAATGTTTTTTTTTTTAAATGTGTGTTTTTAAAGTTTAGAGAAGGAGGTAAGAAGAAGTGGTTGGCAGAATGTTTTGGGCTTAGCAAATCTAAATTTTTTTGAAAACTTGTTCCAGATGTTTGATGAGCCCCCTGGTGTCCCCAAGTTTCACCCAAGCCTGCTATAAATAAAGATAATTATAAACAGCAACAAAGGAAGGTTAAGGCAATGTGCCATGGATGTTACAGGAATTAGAGCCAACTCTGAACTGGATTGTACCACAGACAACAAAGGACGCGGATGAGTTATCAATTGTGATAGAAGTATAGTTTTATAATATGCCAACATGGAATAAATGTGGAAAAAACAGAACAACTTCACAAACAGGACAACAACCTAGCATCTCATCCTAGCATGTAGAAGCTCTCATTGTGTAGCCAATGTTTTTTTAAGATAGAATGATCTCCTAACCAGAAGATCAGGAAACCATGTTTGGTTACTACTGTGGCTGAAAAGAACTTCTACCTCTTAAACATCAGCAATAGATGGTTAACATCCAGCCATTCTGTTTCTCTAAATAGCCACGGCACTCCTAGCAACTCCAGCATCCCTGGCAGATCTAACATTCGCTGCCAACTTTCTTTCCATCCCTCCCAAACCACATATATCTTACCTAGGTGTCTCAAATATTTCCCTACTTAGAATTAGTTACGTCCCCTCTTCAATTACCCATCCCTCACCCTCTCTTCTAGAAAGACTTTTTTCCCAAGTCTTTCCTCAAGGATCAACTTCCAGAATGAAGCTTGCACTCCCTCTCGGTATCATTTAATGGCCTTACCCACATTATTTCATATTTCCTCAATCATATACAGCAAATGCAGTCTTAAGACAACATTCAGAATTAAATACTGCTGCTTATTTTCATCAGGATTGTGGTCATGCAGATTCGGCCATAGTTGAACACTTTACTTGGCTTTATTGCAATAGTTTTGCCATGTGTGCTCACACACACACGCACACACACACTCATGTATGGATACAAATGCAGGCATAGGTGGACGTTAATACAGACACGTTTCTCTCAGCTCACAAACGCTGTCTACATTTGAGGATGCTGCTGCCTGAAGCCTCTGTTGCCAGGTCTGGCCCTTACTCATCTTACCTCCTATTGAGGCTTAAAGTGCAGCCAGGAAGAGTCAACATGGAAAAATATCATCTAATACTTCTTCGGGGAAATAATTCCCAGACTCATTTTCTGGAAGACATAAACTATACATCTGGACTCTAGTAAGCTTCAGAGTGACTACGGAGAGTTTCATCTTTCAAGGCAGTGAGAATTCTACAAGAAAGTATGCTTTAGAAGAGCTCACTGCTGGCTTCATAGGCAAACACGTAGGGATTTAGTTGAAAAATAAATTGCTTTTACCAATGGCAAACACATATTCCCACCATCCTCAGTATCTGCCGCGTGGGAACCGTGACTTGTGCAGGGGGCCCTGTTGGTTCTGTCACTGTCCTAAACAATTTAACCTGTGTGTAATAAATTCTGTGTCCGTATGTGTTCGTGTGAGTGCTTCTAAGAGAAATAGCTCCATGTCATCCCTGTTCCCATTGAATTTTTTATTAATTGTTTTATATATTTATATTCCAAATGTTGCCTCCCTCTCCATCCCCCTTGCAAAGTTCTTCCCCCATCCCCTTCCCCTTCAGGGATTGATGCTCCGCCATTAGATGGATCCCAAGTTGGGCCAGCCACTGGTAAGCCATCCCTTCAGTCTCTGTTCCATTTTTGTCCCTGCATTTATTTCAGTCAGGAGCAATTTGAGGTCGATTGTAGGTTGGTTGGTGTTCCCATCCCTCTACTGAGCATCCTGTCTGACTACTGGAGGTGGCCTCTTCAGGTTCTATATCCCCTTTGGGCATTTCGGCTAAGGTCACCCAAATTGAATCCTGGGAGTCTCCCACTTCCCAGGTCTCTGGGAGTTTCTAGAGGTTCCCCCCAAGTCTCCATTCCCAGCAGCTGCACATTTCCATTCATTCTCCTGGCCCTCTGGGCCTGTCTCCTCCCACACTTGGTCCTGACTCCCCTTTTCCCCACCCCTCCCCTGTCCCACCCAGGTCCCTCCCTCAGCCTCCCATGATTATTTTGTTCCCCCTTCTAAGTGGGATTTAAGCATCTTCACTTGGGCCTTCCTTCTAGTTTAACTTTCTAGGGTCTGTGGAATGTACCATGGGTATTCTGTACTTTTTGGCTAATATCTACTTATCAGTAAGCACATGCCATGCACTCAAAACAAACAAACAAACAAACCAAATAACCGAATTTAAAAATGAGGCACAGAGCTAAACAGAATTCTCAACAAAGGAATCTCAAATAGCCAAGAAGCACTTAAAGAAATGTTCAATATCCATAGTCATCAGGGAAATGCAAATCAAAACAACCAGGAGATTCCACCTTACACCAATGAGAATGGCTAAGATTAAAAAAAAAAAAAAAAAAAAAAAAAAAAACTCAAGAGACAGCACATGCTGGTGAGGATATGGAGCAAGGGGAACGTTTCTTCATTGATGGTGGGAGTGCAAACTGACACAACCACTTTGGAAATCAATCTGGTAGTTTCTCAGAAAACTGGAAATAGTTCTCCCTCAAGATCCAGCTATACTGCTCCTGGGCATATACCCAAAAGATGCTCTACCATATAACAAGGACACGTGCTCCACTATGTTCATAGCAACCTTATTTATAATAGCCAGAAACTAGAAGCAACCCAGATGTCCCTCAACCAAAGAATAGATACAGAAAATGTGGTTCATTTATACAGTGGAACACTACTCAGCTTTTAAAATCAAGGACATCATGAATTTTGCAGACAAATGGATGGAACTAGAAAATATCATCCTGAGTGAGGTAATCCAGACCCACTTTAAATTTTTAAAGAGAGCTTTTTTTTCTTATTCAATCTTATTTTTTCCCACATTTTTATTAGATATTTTCTTCATTTACATTTCAAATGCTATCCTAAAAGTCCCCTATACCCTCCCCCCACCCTGTTCCCCTACCCACTCACTCCCACGTCTTGGCCCTGGTACCCCCCCTCCTTGGTCTAAAGAGAGCTTTTAACCCTTGAAAAAAAGACATCTTGTTTTGTATATATTGGGGTTTTAAATGATTAAAATCTCTAGTTACAAAATAAACAATAGCTTTTAATTTAATTTATGGTTGATATCACTTTGTGGTAATGTCTAATATTCACAGCCTTTGACTGAAGAACACTCAGCGACTGAATGACAATGTGCCCCTGTCTGGGGGTTTCTCTGGACGTCTGCCAGAGTTGAGATGCCTGTCATCACGATCAGTCTCACAGTCTCTCAGCCTTATTACTGGTACAAGATTGAAAACTCAGGCTACCCAAAAGTGAACCTCGGAAAACAGAGGACGGAGTATGAGCTCTGGGGGCAGGTGAGAGCTTTTACTAACACTCTTTCCATGTAACCGGTGATGACAATTATCAATAGAACGATCTCTTCTCAGTAAAGTACTACAAGCCACCCCAGTGCTTTCTCTGGCTATCACTGTATCATATCTATTACATGAAGATAACAAATGCAAAGCATGACTAAGTACCTTGAAAAATCTCTAATTCTGTCACACAGAAGCCATCATTGAGAACCGTGCTTCACAGTCACCCACAGCTCACAGGCTGTGTCCACACACAGATGCACATATGGCCTCCAAGATCAAAGTAAAAAGCAGACACAGCCTTCCGTCTGTTTTGTTAACATGTTGGGACATTTCTATGCTGAGCAGAAATTAAATATGAAAAGGTATATCCATATTACTGCTTTTTAAAGTTTCTTAATATTGCACTAAACTAATATCTCAAGATTTGCCCAAACACGGTGCTACTTGCAACTAGACTTTTCTCAATGACTCAGTCATTCCTGGAACCCTGTGACTGGCACATTTGTGCATATAGTCTGTGTGTGTGTGTGTGTGTGTGTGTGTGTGTGTGTGTGTGTGTGTGTATAAAGTCCAAGACTACTGGAATCATTGATCCTCACTACAGTGGCAAAAACATTTTAATTTACATTTTCAAGTGCATGCTCCCAAAAGTCACAGCAATCGCTGTCCAAACAGAAAACTCTCAAGGAAAAAAAATTTTGAGTCTAAGGTTTTATTGACATAGTTGGGAAAATATAGCCTACTCTCAATTTTGAGATCACTTGTATAAACATTTTAAGTTGTTGAAAATTGTAACTTTAAAGTTGTATTGTGTTTTATTTTCTTTCTTTCAAGGGCTAAGAATCCAGAGGGAGGAGCTTTGACAAATTAAGAAAAGGGGGGGGGAAGAAAGTTCTTTTTTTCCCCTTAAGATGTGAACTAACATAGAGCTTCTGCCTCCAATCATTTATATAATCTTCATTCCGAGCCAGCTTTAATAAAAATGTTCAGAACTTTGCTTGAAGAGCCAAGGGGAAAAGAGCAGTTTTCTCTCTGGTTTTAAGTAGTTCTCAAAAGCTAATCACTGCATCATGTTTGAAGGTGAAATTTAATTTCTGTATCAGTGTCTGACAGTACACGTAACTGAGAATCCTGACTAGCTTGTCCGTTATAGTGATAGTTGGATAGAGATGTGTGGATGATAAAGTGCTAGTTGGCAAACAAGAACAACTAAGTTCAGATTCCCAGCACCCTTGTAAAAACAGCTGTGGCAATGCCCAAGACTATACCGCTAGTATCAGAGTGGGCCATAGTACAGCCCAGTATCTGAAATTTATTGTCTATTCAGCCGAGCTAAACAAATGAGTTTCCCTTAAAGACCATGTCTCCTAAAGAAAGGTGGACAGCAGTCAAGAAAAGATGGCCAAACTCAATCTCTGTCCTCCACATGAACAAGCTGACATGCATATGAGACTGCACACAAAATACACCCACCCATATTAGCAGATACATTACACATCACAAACACACACAAGTATATGTTTATGTATTATATGTATACATGCTTGCAAAATATAGAGAGAGTTGGACATATTTAAATAAAAGATAAACAAGAATTTAATCAGTAAATAAATTGATTAGGTTATGAATGTGAAACAGCAGAAACCATATAGATTCATGGACTAAGCAAATAAGATTATTTTAACAACTGTCGTTAATGAAATTTTAATAACATTAACAAGGTAATGTTCATTCCGGTGTCCAATTATATCTCTGTAAAGACATAAGACTCTATCACGGTAAAACATCTTAGTGAATGAGACTTGCATAAAAATCACAACAAGGCAAGAATGCCTTCCTTCTCCCTTCACACCAAAATAGGAAGGAGCACGCAGAGGAAGCAGACACAGCAGGAAAAGTAGGCAGAGCCTCAGACACAGCAGGAAAAGAAGGCAGAGCCAAGCGCCCAGCACTGCAGCCCACACGGCATGAGGTCATCCCTTGAGGTCTGAGAGAAAACTGAAGGGCTACTTCTGTGGAACAGAGTCACACCACAGCTTAGCCTGCCATCTGCATGCTGGACTGCCTCCGGAGGCCCTGTGTGGTCACTCGGGAGCCGGACTGGGGGAAAAAAAAAGAAAATGAGAGAAACACATTCTAGGAACTCCAGGACACGCTGTGCTTCCCATTCAAGCCCTACTTGGGATCTGCAGGCAGGAGAATTTTATACAGAAGAGGGATAAAAGAAAGTAACTCTGTCGTTAGAAATGGGCGCACTGAGCAAATGGCAGCTGGACTCCTCTTAAAAATGCTCCAGGAATAATATTCGATTTGTATTTGACAAGCAGAACATTTGCATAGCATACACGGTAACATTATAACAAAGGTAACATGATAAAACATCAGATTTCCTGTGTCAGCTAAATTAAGACTTTTATTGAGAAGTCAACACAAAGTCATCAGCCGCTATGCAAAATTTCCTTCGTAACTGCGGGCACTTCCTTATTCTATTGAGTTTTAATTCTCTTGCTTACAAAAGCAGAAACTTGGATATCTAAGAAAAAAATCTTCTAGTTTAATGAGTCTTACAATTTTTCAAATAATAAAACTGTGACTTTTTCCCTCTAATTACTTGAAATCCCAAAAGGAGGGAGAGGGAAAAAAGCCACACTCCTCTCACAGCTGCTGAGAGGAGAAAGCAGGGTCCCGAGCTCTCTCCAGCCCCTAGGGCTCAGCAGCTGCAGAAGCTGTGAACATGGCCCAGTTCCAGAGGGGCCTTTTCCTTCTAAGGCAGGGGTGAGAGGACTCTCGCACATCTGGAGAGTCTGGCAAATGTCTCAGTCACCTCCCAGGGTCCTGTACACTTCCTAGCCAGCTAATGATCGAAACAAGTAAACACCGGGGTGCCCCTCCCCCACCCCACATCCTGTGCTTCACCTGTTCTGAGGGTGTGACAGGAAATGTTAGCTTTGGGATGGAAGGGGCAGGTGATGAGGAGTGACGCTGATAACCACCCACACACCTTTAAACAGCTTAAAAAATCATAATAATGCCTGACCCCAGTTCAAGAAGTCACCTAGTCAAACGCGTCCTTTAAGAAACCAGCAAGTGTTTGGAAATCAGTTGAGTTATAAACATGCTGTGAAATCATATCCCGGCTGCACCCAGGTGCTCAGAGACGTGTGGCTCTAAGCCAGTCTCTTACAGTCTTTCCAGAGACTGCTGGAAAGACCCATTTCCCTGAAAACACACAACCCATTGACTCAGGGTGATCTGTTCACTACATAGATGAAGAGGAACAAATTTAAGACACCACAGTATTTGAAAAACACATTTTACTGATTTGGAAAGAAGTTAGTCAACACTGACCTACCGGTTTCAATATACAGAAAACAGTGACAGTAAGGCGTGGTGGTCCTTTCACTACTTCTGCAAAGCTGCTTATGAACACATAAGATGACTTTTCAACGCGCTCAGGAAATCAGCAATGTGCTAATGAGTGCCTCTCTATCCCATTTTCCTGGGTTACACCTCCTCCTCTATGCTCACAATAGCTTTTATACTCACAATAGGTTTTTGTTCCACCTTCTCTTATTCTGAAATATAAGAAAATATTTAATCAACTCACTGAGAGGTAACACAACAAGCTCGGGGTGTTCCACTACTCTAGAGTTATCCCTCTCTCAGCAGGAAAAAGTGCTTAGCCCATGAGAAGGACAGTAGACAGAGGGATGCTATGCCTACCTAGGTCAATCAAAACGACAGACATAAAAAACAGGAGCACTCTAAGTCTACAAACCCTGATTATTACGAAACTGCCTACTCCTAAATTTAAAATGTTCTTTTCCTGGTGTTCCTAATGTCCCCTTGTTACCACCATAACAGGTTAATAGCTAACAGTGATAAAAACTAATTCTAAAACTTAAAAAGGAGGGAAGAAAGGATGGAAGGATCAAAGGAAGGAACAGAAGGGGAAGGAAAGGGGAGGGGAGGAAAAGAAAAAGACAAAGACAAAGACAGACAAAGACAAAGACAAAGACAAAGACAAAGACAAAGACAAAGACAGACAAAGACAAAGACAAAGACAAAGACAATAAATTTTCCACAGAGCCATTCAAATGTTTCCCCCACAGGAGATCTTAGAACAAATATTAAGAGGAAAGAAAGAAGGAAAGAATTCTTAATCTACCTTCTATACCAGCAAGCTTCCAGGGCCACAGAGGAATCTTTTGAGTTTAGTAACTTCCCATGAACCCCCAAAGTAAAGATTTGATGGCTAATCTTGGTTGTCAAATTGAATGCATCTGGAATCAATGAAAAGCCCATGCCATTCCCAGTTAGCTCTCTCAGCCTTGTGCTTGTGGATCAAGATGTGAGATCCCAGTACCATTTCAGGGCCACAACTGCCAGCCAGCTGCTGTGATCCCCAGTATGATGGCCATGGGCTGAAACCTCTGAAAAATCCTTTGACACCATCAGAGCCCAAATTAAATACTTTCTTTTTATAAGTTGCCTTGGTCATGGTGTTTTATCTCAGCACTAAGAGAAATGACATCTGAAGAATACCATGTTAATTAAATTATATTAGTCACCTATTTGACTAATACAATTTATATTTGTCTCACAATTCTAATTGGATATAATGCCTGGAAATGTATTTTTAGCATCAGACTTTTGGGAATGACTTCTTCAGGGAAATGGTTGCCAAACAGCTCACTGTGGAGCTGCTGTGCAGTTTGATCTCCAAAGGGTGACAAATAGACAGTCCACACGAACATAGTTGTCAAGTCACATGTCACAGCTTATTTTCCAAGGACATTTTTAAATGAAGCCATACAGTCTTACCCAATAATCAGCCACCAAACGCAGACACTATTGCATACGCCAGCAAGATTTTGCTGAAAGGACTCTGATATAGCTGTCTCTGGTGAGGCTATGCCAGTGCCTGGCAAACACAGAAGTGGATGCTCACAGTCAGCTATTGGATGGAACACAGAGCCCCCAATGGAGGAGCTAGAGAAAGTACCCAAGGAGCTGAAGGGGTCTGCAACCCTATAGGTGGAACAACAATATGAACTAACCAGTACCCCCAGAGCTCATGTCTCTAGCTACATATGTAGCAGAAGATGGCCTAGTCGGCCATCATTGGGAAGAGAGGCCCCTAGGTCTTGCAATCTTTATATGCCCCAGTACAGGGGAATGCCAGGGCCAAGAAGTGGGAGTGGGTGGGTAGGGGAGCAGGGTGGCGGGAGGGTATAGGGAACTTTCGGGATAGCATTTGAAATGTAAATAAAGACAATATCTAATAAAAAAATTTTTAAAGAAGTTGGTTTAAATTTAGTTATTTATAGTCTTCTCATCATTGCTTTTGGCACTTTGCTCCCAAGTCTATTAGGGAGCTCTTAGTAATTGTTTGCATTATAGGTGGAGGAGATGAGAGTAATTACTGTTTAATAAGGACATTTTAAAATAACAAATCTCATCACTTCCCTCCCATGTTTTATTCAAATATTTTGTATTTTTTATAACCACATCCATAACAATTGTTTATGCCAACTCCCACACACCTGACCATATTCTTCTCAGATGTTTTCATTACCCACAATTTACGTACAGGAGAAAATGACATCTTAAAACCATTTCATGTTGATTTTCCTCTGCAGATGAATTCATAATATTTTTCAGACTCAAGGATACTAAGTTGACAGTGATCTCCTTCGAGTCACACCATGATGTTAGAGCCTCTCTCTCATGGGCACATAAGGGTGGGAGGAACCTCAGACTTATACAACAGTCAAATCAAGAAACACATTTCCATAAAATGTGGCAAGCTTTTGTTCCGGGAAAACACGGTATTTTTCAGTTAATAGCACCATAATCCTGGTACTGTGCAACAACACAGGCTAATATGGGAAATGTTAAGCAGCACTGAAGATGTCTAAGAAAACTTTGTCAAAGAAGCCTAGAGAAATTTCTGCAGCTAATGCAGGTCTTCCCTACAGTTTCCAGTAACTACCTCTTCTTTTTTCTATTTTTTTCTTTATTGAAAATAATTTTTTTTCACAAATATGTTCTGATTACAATTTCTCCTCCCCAACTCTAGAGATCCTCTCCACTTATCCTTCTGTCTAAATCCACACCCTTCATGTCTCTCCTTAGAAAACAAACAGACATGTAGAAAAATAATAATTTATTTCAGAAGGTTTCTTTTTTAATTTTCTTTCCATTTATTTATTTGTTTGTTTGTTTGTTTGTTTGTTCACTTTACATCCTAATCACAGCCTCCTCCTCCCAGTTTTTCCCTCAAACAGCCCCTTGCCCACCATCCCTTTTCTCCTCTGAGAAGGGGAAGACTCCACTGTGTACCAACCCACCCTGACACATCAAATCACTGCAGAACTATGCACATCCTCTCCCACTGAAGCTAGAAAATGCAGCCCAGTTAGGGGAACAGTATCTACAGGCAGGCAACAGAGTCAGGGACAGATGCCAGGCCCCACTCCAATTACTGGGGACCTGTATGAAGACCAAGCTACATATATGCTACATATGTGTGAGGGGCCTAGTTTAAGCCCATTTATGCTCTTTGGTTGGTGGTTCAGTCTCTGGAAGGCCCCAAGGGTCCAGGTTAATTGACTCTGTTGGTCTTCTTCTGGAGTATGTATCCTCTCCAGGCTCCTCAATCTTTCCCCAACTCTTCAATAAGACTCCCAGAGCTCTGTCTAATGTTTGGCTGTGGGTCTCTGCATCTATTTCAGTCAGTGGCTGGGTGGTGCTTCTCAGAGGACCATTATGTTCCTATCTGCAAAAACAACAGAGTATCATTAACAGTGTCAGAGACTGGTGCGCCTGCCCATGGAATGGATCTCAAGTTGGGCCGGACTGTGGGTGGTCATTCCTTTAGTCTCTGCTCCATCTTTGTCTCTATACTTCTTGTAGGAAGAACAAATTTTGGGTCAAAGGTTTTGTAGGTGGATTGGTGTCCTTTTCTCACTACTGAAAGTCCTGCCTGACTACAGGAGGTGGCCACTTTGGGCTTCATATCCCACACTGCTACGAGGCTCAAGTAGAGTCACCATCATGGACTTTCTGGAGGCTCCCTCGTCTCAGGTCTCTAACAATGTCCTAGAGATATCACACACACACACACTCTCCCTACACCTGAATATTCCCCTCTATTCCCCTTCCTATCCCTTCTTCCACCCAGTTCCCTCCATCCATCCACTACTATTATATTTCCCTTTCTGGGTGAGATTCAAGCATCCTCCCTTGAGACCTCCTTGTCATTTAGCTTCTTTGATGTGGGAAAACTCTAATTAAGGAGGAAGTTTACAGTGGACCAGATAACCTTCTAAGACTTGGCACCTAATGGGGACTCCCTTCATTAGTGAAGCTTCTCCCTCTCTGGCCTGGTCTGGGGAATTCTAAGCCCACCCGTATGCCTTTACCTGAGGAATGTCATATAGCCTCAATTAGATTACAGGATCAGTTTCTCCCCCCACCCCATAAGAACATGTTCAGCTAGCATTTGAGATCCCTGAAATGCTTTCCCATGCTAATGGGGTACCCAGTCAATGACCTTTGCTCATCCTGGATGTTCCTATCCTCTGTCTCCCAAAACATTATAGGCCTTGACTTACTCTAAGTAAAGTTGATCTCCTTACTGATAGCTGGCCCTGTTGCTGTCATTCACCGTACATTCTTACAGGCTTCCAACCCTGCCCTCATCTATTGCTCCCTCTGTCCTCATGGATTGAATCAGCCAATGATCCATGAGAGCGGGGACACCCACACTTTGGGTCTGGGGACTTTAGTGGTAGGAATCCTGTACTTTATGGTTAAGATCCACCTAAAAGTGAATACATATTAATCATGTTTTTGAGAGTCTGGGTTACTTTACTCAGAATGACATTTTCTAGTTCCATCCATTTAACCACAAATTTTATGATATCCTTGTTTTTAATTGTTGAGTTGTATTCCATTGTGTAAATGAACCATATTTTCTTTATCCAGTCTTCAGGTTCAAGAGATATCTAAGTTGCTTACAGTTTCTGGCTGTTAGGAATAAGGCTGCTATGAACATAGTGGAACAAGTGTTCTTGTGATATGATGGAGCATCTTTTTGGGTGTATGCCCAGGAGTGGTATAGCTGGGTCTTGAGGTAGAAGAACTATTCCCTACTTTCTGAGAAACCACCAACTTGATTTCCAGAATGGCTCTACAAGTTTGCATTTCTACCAGCAATGGAAGAGTGTTCCCCTTGCTCCATATTTTTTTGGCTAGTACTATCTGGTTTTGCCCTAGGTCTCTGGGATTTCTAGTCTCTGGTTTTCGTTCACCCAAGCAATATTGGGTATGGTTTCCATTTCATGAAATGAATCATAGGTCAAATTAGACATTCGGTGGTAACTCCCACAAGATTTTTGTCACCATTGCCCTAGTATATTTTTAGAGGCAAGGTTGTAGATCAAAGGTTGTGTGGCTAGATTGGTGTTTATCTTTCTCTTTCAGTAGCCTACAGAGTACTTTTCCACACTGTAGGCTTAGACTTTTTACAACTAACTTTAGTAAGTGTTCTTAAAAGCTCCCTACTAGCCCACTATCCACAAGAAGTAGTAGGCTAATAGGACAAAAGGTGGATGTGGACCTGTTTAGAAAGAGTTCTTTGGGTGATTCCAATCTTTGTTGTCATGATATCGGCAGTTCTGTTCACATGAATCAGCAGTGGAGGCTCAATCTACTTGAAAATAACATTCACAAATCAGCAATGGCAGTTCAATTCAGTAGAAACCACAAGGCTCTGCCAAACAGTACAAGTCCACAAAACCAGCAAGAAGCCACCAGAACAGCACCAGAAGTTCTTTGGTGCATTTTTCTCTACGAAGTCACAGCAAATGATGATCAGCAAAGAAGACAAGATGAACCAATCCCACAGCATCGTCAGCAAACCCTAGCATCAGCAAAGTCCAACAAAGACCAGCAAAGAGTGGCAAGGCGAACCAATGGCATAAAGTGTCCTCCACTGTCTGTTGGGTTATATTTATAACCTTTCCAAACATCACGTGTTCTCTCAAGTGTCCACTTTAGCAAAACATTACATGCTCTTTTTCTAGGCAGCTTCTAGAAAAACACCACTTTCTCAGCAAAACATACTCTGCTTCAGCAAAAACATCCTCTCATAAGACAATTTCCAGAAAAACATCACATAACACAACTGAGTCTCCAAAGAAACCAGAAATTTTCACTTCATCATACCAAAGCCAATAGAACATAGGGGTAAGGGTTTGATGCTTGCACCAGTTTTACTTCTCCATGTTCAAAGTGTTGTGTGGTACTGTCTTCAGCAGTGGGACTTTGCTGTCTGGGTCCTATTTCCTTAGGACCTCTTTGTCCAGCAACGCAATTGGATGTAATTCAGTCCCGGTACTAGAAGCATTGTTTGGTGACAAAGATGGCCAGTTGGAACTCTGTCTCCCTCATTACTTAGTAACCTCATTAGGATCACTTTCATATATTTTAGAAAGTTTCCACTACACCAGATTTCCCTTTCACCACTCAAATGCCCATCCACTCCAGATGTCTCTCCTTTCATCCCCTCCATTCAACCTACCTCCCCTCCCTACCTTTTTCTCTCAGGGAGACCATGTATCCCCTTCCCCAGACATTTCCTTTATATCTGAATTCTCTGGGATTACAGATTGTAGGTTGGTTATCATCTATCTAATAGCTAATAGCCACATATGAGTGAATACATCTTTCTGGGTCTGGGCTATCTCAAGTTGATTTTTTTCTAATTCCATACATTTGTCTACAAATATCTTTTTTTTCCATTTAGTTAGTTAGTTAGTTAGTTAGTTAGTTTACATCCCAATTGCTGCACCCCTCCCTCTCCAGTCATATACAATTCCTTCTCCATATCTCCCTCCCCTTCTCCTCTGAAGGCACATCAAGTCTCTGCAGGACTATTGCCTACAAACTTCATGAGTAATACTTTGTTTTGTAAATGTACCACATTTTGTCTATCCATTCTGTTGAGGGGCATTAGGTTGTTTCCAGTTTCTAGCTATTATAAATAGAACAGCAATGAACATGGCTTGAGCACATGTCCTTTTTGGTAAAATGAGGTATCCTTTGGGTATATGACCAAAAAAATGTAACTGGATCTTGAGGTAAATTAATTCCCAGCTTTCTAAGGAACCACCATAGTGATACCTATAGTGACTTTAGAAGTCTGCATTTTACGAGCAATGGATATGTATTCCCTTTCTTCCATATCCTTACCAGCATACACTCTCATTTGTGTTATTGATCTTATTTACTCTGACAGGTATAAGATGGAATCCCAAAGTAGTTTTGATTTCCATTTTCCTGATGGCTAAGGATGTTGAACATATCTTTAAGTTGAAGGTGTCATGGAGCAAGTAGGCACCCCTCCCCTCCAGAAGGGAGTGGCTGATTACATTCCTCAGAAAAAAACATGGGGCAGACTGACTGTTGGCCACCTGCAGATATGGGAAGCCCCTACTACCTCATTCCCTAAAGACCAATCAGTTTAAAGGGTGCACTGTTCTACCAATCATATTGTGCCTAGTTACTTGCTGATGCGCTATTCTGACCCTGGAAACCATATAAAAACTCGCAGAATGGGCTGCCCAGTGTCATTGCCTCTCCTTTGGGTGCAGGATAGCCCCAGCACTCTGGAACAATAAATTCCTCTTGCTTTTGCATCAATCCCCTGCTCCATGTGGCTCATTCAGGGGGACCCTGGTAGTTAAGGCTCCTCAGAGTCTTACAAAGTGTTTCTTAGACATTTGAGGATTCTCTACTGAGAATTCTATGTTTAGATGTGTAGCCCATTTTTAGTTGAATTGTTTCATTTTTTGATATCTAGATTTTTTTAGTTCTTTTTATATTATGAATCTTAGTCCTCTATCAGATGTGGAGTTGGTAAAAAAAAAAAAAAAAAAAAATCCCCATTCTGTAGGCTACTACTTTGCCTGAATGACAGTGTCCTTTGCCTTACAGAAGGTTTTCTGTCATAAGATCCCATTTATTAATTACTCTTAGTGCATGTGCTAACAGTATCTGTGTTCAGTAAGGTTTTTTTCTTGTGTCAGTGAATTCAAAGCTATTTCTTACTTGCTCTTCTACTAGCTTCATTGTATCCAGTTTTATGTTGAGGTCTTTGACTCATTAGAGTTGACTTTGGGCAAAGATAAAGATGGATCTATTTGCTTCTACATTCAGACATACAGTTTGACCAACATTTCTTGAAGATGCTGTCTTTTTTCCAGTGTGCATTTCTGGCTTTTTTAAATCAAAACTTAGGTGTCCATAGGTATGTGGATTTATGTCTGAGTCTTCAATACAATCCCATAGATCAACATGTCTGGGTTTATGCCAATACTATGTGGTTTTTATTACTATAGTTTTGTAGTACAACTTGAAATTGGGAATGGTGAGACATCTGGCAGTTTTGTTTTTATTATCATTATTATTGTTGTTATTATTGTTGTTATTATTATTATTATTATTATTATTATTATTATTCAGGATTATTCTAGCTATCCTGCCTGGAATCTTTGTTTTTTCCATATGAATGGCCACTTTTACTATGTCAGTCCTACTAATCCATGGGGATGGAAGATCTTTCCATCTTCTGATATCTCCTTCAATCTCTTTCTTCAAAGTTTTAAAGTTTTACTATACAAATCTTTCAATTGCTTGGTTAGAATTATCCCAAAATAATTTATGTTTTGTGACTACTGTGAAAGGTATTGTTTCCTGATTTCTTTCTCTGTCTGCTTGTCATTTGTATACAGAAAGGCTACTGATTTGGGGATGTCAAATTTGTATCTGCTACTCTGATGAAAGTGTTTATCAGCTGTAGGAGTTCCTAGTGAAATTTTTAGGGTCACTTATGCATACAATCATATCATTTGCAAATAATACCTCTCCCTATTGGTATCATCTTGATCTCCTTCTGTGTGTTTAAAGGTATGGAGAGAATATACAGCTCTGTCTTGGACCTTTTTTAATGTCTGGCTTCCTTCCAGGCACCTTTGTTATGGGGATAAGGCTACTAGGAGAGTGGAAAACTTTGCTTTGGGGGCATCCAGGGTCATCATCTCTAACTTACAGGCCTCCAGCAGGGAAAATTGGGCTTTAGTATCCATTAATCCAAAGGAATAAAAAGAAAATTAGTAATAGATATAACAGGCGATTATCAAGAACCACCTCAGTGCTAAGAACCATAAAACTAACACAACTAACAGAGATCAACATAGACATAAACCTAATGCAACTACCAGACATCAACATCGGACACACAAATCGAATTCACTGTACAAATTAGAGTTAAATGTAACTACATATTTACCACATGCAAAAGAGGATGTTATTACATGCTAAATAAATGTGATCTACATATAATTATTATTCTATTTTTTCTTCATTTCCAACCAATTATAAATGAGTAAATATTGTGGATAAATCCAGTCATTCATTAAAATGAAGACTGGTTTGGTAGAACAAAAAGCCTGTTGTGCTCTGTGCTCCACCCCAACTCTGCTTCCATAATTACATTTTCTTCAGTTCTTCTGACTGGGCAGTCGCATTCATTTCTACACTTCTGTATGCAGAGTGAACTAGACTTGGAAATAAACTCTCAGGAGAAATAACCCTTCAACCTCTTTGATCTCTTAAAATGTGATCTTCATCAGCATGGATTCCTGGGTGGCTAGCCTGGTCCCTGTGCCAGAGTATAATAAAGCACTAGAAACAGTGTTTAACCAAGAAATAAACCACCACTGCTTTAAGATACTACCATTCTGTCTGTTATCTCACTATAAAATGGTATCTTTATCAGTTATTCCAATGGAATATTTTTCCAATTTTTTATTAGGTATTTTCTTCATTTACATTTCAAATGCTATCCCGAAAGTCCCCTATACCCTCCCCCTGCCCTGCTCCCCTATGCACCCACTCCCACTTCTTGGCCCTGGTGTTCTCCTGTACTGTACTGTTTGCAGTACCAAGGAGCCTCTCTTCCCAATGATGGCCGACTAGGCCATCTTCTGCTACATATGTAGCTAGAGACATGAGCTCTGGGGGTACTGGTTATTTCATATTGTTGTTCCACCTATGAGGTTGCAGACCCCTTCAGCTCCTTAGGCACTTTCTCTAGCTCCTCCATTGGGGGCCCTGTGTTCCATCCAATAGCTGACTGTGAGCATCCACTTATGTGTTTGCCAGGCACTGGGATAGCCTCACAAGAGACAGCTTTATCAGGGTCCTTTCAGCAAAATCTTCCTAGTATATGCAATAGTGTCTGCATTTGCTGGCTGATTATGGGATGGATCCCCAGGTGGGGCAGTCTCTGGATAGTCCATCCTTTCATCTCAGCTCCAAACTTTGTCTCTGTAACTCCTTCCAGGGGTGTTTTGTTCCCAATTCTAAGAAGGGGCAAAGTGTCCACAGTTTGGTCTTTCTTCTTGAGTTTCATGTGTTTTGCAAATTGTATCTTGGGTATTATAAGTTTCTGGGCTATTCACTTATCAGTGAGTGCATATCATGTGAGTTCTTTTGTGACTGGGTTACCTCACTCAGGATGATACCCTCCAGATCCATCCATTTGCCTAGGAATTTCATAAATTCATTGTTTTTAATTGCTGAGTAGCACTCCATTGTGTAAATGTACCACATTTTCTGCATCTATTCCTCTGTTGAGGATATAGATATAGAATAAAATCAAAATTTTAAAAGCATTCTCATTATCATATACACATACCTCTCCCCCAGCAGAGTAATGCTATTTTTAGTGATTCTGTTGTACTTTCCTCTGCTATGAGTATCCCTCTTTTATAGATAATTGATGTTTTCAATGAAGAGGTTTTGTGGCAAGATATGAAAGGATATTTTTTCAATAAGAATATACATATGATATGTACAAAACAAAGTAATTAATATATAACACTCAAAATTTTTAAATTATCTAGCCACTATCTGGAGGGACCCAGGTCTTCTCTCCTCTTCTTCTAGTATCCATACTTAATCTGTATTTTAAAAAAAAAATCTTTCTTAGTGAACTCCAACTTTGTGTCATTAAAAAAGAAGTTGTCTAATTTAAGAACAATGATATAACCAAGTTCATAAGTATCTTGAATCTCTAAATTATGATAGATATAGGGAGTGTCTTGTTATATTCACATTCATTTAACATCTAAGAAAATCAATAGCACATTTCTATTTTAGGAACAATAAACAGATGTGAACTTCTTTCTAGAAACTTTCTATTTTGGATATGAACTATCTGGACCAAATCCCAGGTTCAAAAATTTCTTTTGTATATATGCCTAGTTAGCCCTACTGAATGTTTGATTTCTATTTTGTGACCTGCCCACCTCAGAAAGATTTTTTTTTTAATTTGTGTTTTAAACCAGTGAGCTGGCTCAGTGGTAAAGGTACTTGCCACCAAGTCTGGCAATCTGAGTTTCCTCCACAGGACCCAGATGGTGGAAGGAGAGAACCAACTCCCACAAATGGTCCTCTGATTTCCATAAGCATACACTCCCCCTTCCTGCCACAGACATAGAATGAAAAAATATAATGCAATATATTTCAAGATTTCATTTA
Source organism: Mus musculus (assembly GCF_000001635.26). NCBI lineage: Eukaryota > Metazoa > Chordata > Mammalia > Rodentia > Muridae > Mus > Mus musculus. Next base: position 78,833,696 of record NC_000075.6, on the reverse strand, counting down.
TATGTAAAATGTTGAGCATATTATTTGACATACATCATATTCAACAATACTGGCTAGATCCTATTTCATGTGTCAAAAATAGGATTGAGTTGGGAACTTGTTAGTTTACAATTTGCAAGAGTTGTGCCAGTGTTCATAACTTTATTCATAATTACTTAGTACTTCCAATCATTGTCACTAATAAAATCGTCCCTAAATGCAGACATTAAACAAAACCAATTGTTTTTATAATATGAAGCTAATTGTTTAGTTTAATAAATAAACTAGTTTCCAGAGTTACAGAATTAGTAATAAAACAACTATGTGTGTTTGAATTCCTCTAAAGGAACAAAAAATATGTTACCATTTAACAAGGGTAAAATGACATAATAACAAAGATTTATTTTAAAATACACTAAGAGACTATTTGGATACAATATAGTTTTTACAAACAAGAATTTTGATCACATAGCCAAATGAGTCCAAAACATGTGAATTAAATTTTCCTCTAAAAACTGCATATGGTGTAAAAACAAAGAAAAAGAGAAAATCCTGAGTAGAGGGATCTTGGACTTTATTAAATGTCAAATATTTTAAAATAATTAGTTACATTTGTAAACATGAAAGATCAGATATTCATTAAGTAGTATTTATTGTGTATTCTCATACTTATTTAATTTTTCATTTTTATTTCATGCTTGATAATTTCCACTTAACTTAAACTCTATGCAATATAATTTTGTAAATTTTGAATTAGTTTATACATTAAATTTTACTCTAGTATTATAAAATAACCGCTCACATTCCAATTTTAGAAATGTATAAGTAATAAAACTCATCATACAAGAAACTACTATTAAAATAAGGTCTACTGACAACAAATAAAATACACCTTGGTTTACAAAGGACTTGGGCTAGATTAAAAAACCATCTAACACTTCATTCCTCCTTAGAATAGCAAACAAAATACCCATGGAAGGAGTTACAGAGATAAAGTTTGGAGCTGAGACGAAAGGATGGACCATCCAGAGACTGCCCCACCTGAGGATCCATCCCATAATCAACCACCAAACACAGACACTATTGCATATGCCAGCAAGATTTTGCTGAAAGGACCCTGATATAGCTGTCTCTTGTGAGGCTATACAGTGCCTGGCAAATACAGAAGTGGATGCTTACAGTCAGCTATTGGATGGAACACAGGGCTCCCAATGGAGGAGCTAAAGAAAGTACCCAAGGAGCTGAAGGGGTCTGCAACCCCATAGATGGAACAATCATATGAACTAACCAGTACCCCTAGAGCTCATGTCTCCAGCTGCATATGTAGCAGAAGATGGCCTAGTCGGCCATCATTGGTCTTGCAAACTTTATATGCCCCAGTACAGGGGAGCACCAGGGCCAAGAAGTGGGAGTGGGTGGGTAGGGGAGCAGGGTGGTGGGAGGGTATAGGGGACTTTTGGGATAGCATTTGAAATGTAAATGGAGAAAATATCTAATAAAAAAGATTGAAGAAAAAAAAATCTAACTTCATATCCTAGACTCATGGTTGGCTTAACTTCCATTTCATTTCATAGTATTAACCCAGAATTCATAACAAGACCACTTGCCACATACCTAACCCACCAGTCTTACACAATCACTGACTAGTTTTCTGAACATGAAAAGTTTTAGACACACAATACCAATCTGTCAAAGGCTGGCCAGCTAGTGCCAGACTTAAACTAACCACCTTGAGAAGTATCAGATAAGACCACACATGGAGCATCACTTTAAGAATATTTATTTTTTAAAGATTCCTCTATTTGTACACAATAACATTACAATTATAATTTTGAATTTCTAACCAGATATAGTCACTTATAATAACTTATTGAAAACATTTTCATACCATGAAAACATTGATCATGTTTTTCCTTCCCTCAACATCTCCCAGATCCTCCCGGTATCCCTACCTACCCAACTTTCTCTTCTTTCACTCTCTTTAAATCAAACAAAACAATAAATACACACCCAAAAAAACCCACAAAACTGGAAATCAAATAAAGAAGTAAAAGATCAGTAAGAAATTGCCTTCTAAATACATGTTTATATCTATTGATTAGTGCTGCTCTCAACATTTGTCATAGAAGCTTCTTTCTGCAGAGGTTAGTGGCAACAGCAGAGACTCATAACTGCTCTAAGTGCTAAGAATATGTGGCTAAATGCTTTGTCTAAATGGGCTAGCCCTATCAACCTACTTCCACGCAAAAAGCTCCTGGAATATCACCAAAGAGGCAAAAGAATGTAAGAGCCAAAATATGGGGAGAAGAGCTATGAAATATTTTTGAACATGATATGGTCATTGCACATGTGGACTTGCAGAAGCTATAGTTGCCTGCACAAAACCTATGCAGGAGCAAGCCACTCAAAATTTCTACGTGGAGGGGTTGGAGAGATGGCTCAGTGGTTAAGAGCACTGGCTGTTCTTCTGGAGGTCCTGAGTTCAAATCCCAGCAACCACATGGTGGCTCACAGCCATCTGTAACAGAGATCTTCTGCCCTCTTCTGGTGTGTCTGAAGACAGCAACAATGTACTTACATACATGACATAAATAAATAGATCTTTAAAAAAATAAAACTTATTTAAAAATTTCTTCATGGAGAGAAAAGGGGCTCCTGAGGCCCCACCTCCAGCTGACATTGACAGTTGATGAGAGCTGAGGGAGGGAGAGCTCTTTTTCTTCAGTGATATGCCAACTGGTAGCTTGTCCATGCCCCAATGGTTTGTCCCACAACTATGCATATGTGAATACTAATTAGATTCAGTGGGCTATTAATATTTTTAAAGAAGTAAAATTTAGAGGAAAATGTATTGAAGGACACTAAGAAAAACTAGAGGAAGGCAGTAAGGGTGTCTGTTACCAAACTATGGTGTATACATGCATGACATTTTCAAAGAATCAATAAAGATATTACTTTTAAGTGTAGATAATAAACATCAGGGTAACACTTTGCTAATGTCTAAAGGTGGCTGGGAAATCACAGAATCTACTGAGGCATCCTAATAGTCACAGTTTTGAAGAGGGTTTCTAGCCAGTAAGGAATGAGTATTTAAACACCAAGGGGCCACACACTGTTGTTATTGGGGAATAAAAGGAAAGAAAAATATTTATATCAAATGAATTGAAAGCCTGTTGTCTACATCTTCAGGATTAAACAAGTTGAGAACAAGAAGTTCTATCCAGAAGCTTTCAATTTTTAGAGTGTTCTAAAATCAACTAAGTCACAGTTTCCAAGTCCTACCCTCCCAATGCATCTCTGGCAAAATCCCAGCATTCACACTTTGAATGACTTGATTATTAGTGTGTTGGGAGCCGCGCCCACATTCGCCGTTACAAGATGGCGCTGACAGCTGTGTTCTAAGTGGTAAACAAATAATCTGCGCATGTGCCAAGGGTATCTTATGACTACTTGTGCTCTGCCTTCCCCGTGACGTCAACTCGGCCGATGGGCTGCAGCCAATCAAGGAGTGACACGTCCGAGGCGAAGGAGAATTCTCCTTAAAAAGGGACGGGGTTTCGTTTTCTCTCTCTCTTGCTTCTCGCTCCCTCTTGCTTCTTGCACTCTGGCTCCTGAAGATGTAAGCAATAAAGCCTTGCCGCAGAAGATTCTGGTCTGTGGTGTTCTTCCTGGCCGGTCGTGAGAACGCGTCTAATAACAATTGGTGCCGAATTCCGGGACGAGAAAAAACTCGGGACTGGCGCAAGGAAGATCCCTCATTCCAGAACCAGAACTGCGGGTCGCGGTAATAAAGGTTCCCGTAAAGCAGACTGTTAAGAAGGATTCAACTGTATGAATTCAGAACTTTTCAGCTGGGGAACGAGAGTACCAGTGAGTACAGCTTTACGAGGTAAGCCTGGCCTTGAACTTTCTAACGAAATTCAAGACAGTCTATCAGAAGTAAAGTGGAATATGTTTGGCCTTGAATTTTTTCTGGTGTTAGGAGCCCTTTTGTTCCTTTTCACATGTTATCAAGTGATTAAGATAGGGCTGAAAATTCTAGAGGAAATTCAGGACAAGCTATCAGAAGTAAAGCGGGGAGAGAGAGTAGGAACAAAGAGGAAATATGGTACACAAAATAAGTATACAGGCCTTTCCAAGGGTCTTGAACCCGAGGAAAAGTTTAGGTCAGGTAAGAATACCTGGAGAGAGATTAGAAGAAAAAGAGGAAAAAGGGAAAAGAAAAAAGATCAATTAGCGGAGGTCTCTAGGAGATACTCGTCACTAGATGAGCTCAGGAAGCCAGCTCTTAGTAGTTCTGAAGCAGATGAAGAATTCTCCTCTGAGGAAACAGACTGGGAGGAAGAAGCAGCCCATTACCAGCCAGCTAATTGGTCAAGAAAAAAGCCAAAAGCGGCTGGCGAAGGCCAGTTTGCTGATTGGCCTCAGGGCAGTCGGCTTCAAGGTCCGCCCTATGCGGAGTCCCCGCCCTGCGTAGTGCGTCAGCCCTGCGCAGAGAGGCAGTGCGCAGACTCATTCATTCCCAGAGAGGAACAAAGGAAAATACAACAGGCATTTCCGGTCTTTGAAGGAGCCGAGGGTGGGCGTGTCCACGCTCCGGTAGAATACTTACAAATTAAAGAAATTGCCGAGTCGGTCCGTAAATATGGAACCAATGCTAATTTTACCTTGGTGCAGTTAGACAGGCTCGCCGGCATGGCACTAACTCCTGCTGACTGGCAAACGGTTGTAAAAGCCGCTCTCCCTAGTATGGGCAAATATATGGAATGGAGAGCGCTTTGGCACGAAGCTGCACAAGCGCAGGCCCGAGCAAACGCAGCTGCTTTGACTCCAGAGCAGAGAGATTGGACTTTTGACTTGTTAACGGGTCAGGGAGCTTATTCTGCTGATCAGACAAACTACCATTGGGGAGCTTATGCCCAGATTTCTTCCACGGCTATTAGGGCCTGGAAGGCGCTCTCTCGAGCAGGTGAAACCACTGGTCAGTTAACAAAGATAATCCAGGGACCTCAGGAATCCTTCTCAGATTTTGTGGCCAGAATGACAGAGGCAGCAGAGCGTATTTTTGGAGAGTCAGAGCAAGCTGCGCCTCTAATAGAACAGCTAATCTATGAGCAAGCCACAAAGGAGTGCCGAGCGGCCATAGCCCCAAGAAAGAACAAAGGCTTACAAGACTGGCTCAGGGTCTGTCGAGAGCTTGGGGGACCTCTCAGCAATGCAGGTTTAGCGGCTGCCATCCTTCAATCCCAAAACCGCTCCATGGGCAGAAATAATCAGAGGACATGTTTTAACTGCGGAAAGCCTGGGCATTTTAAGAAAGATTGCAGAGCTCCAGATAAACAGGGAGGGACTCTCACTCTTTGCTCTAAGTGTGGCAAGGGTTATCATAGAGCTGACCAGTGTCGCTCTGTGAGGGATATAAAGGGCAGAGTCCTTCCCCCACCTGATAGTCAATCAACTGATGTGCCAAAAAATGGGTCATCGGGCCCTCGGTCCCAGGGCCCTCAAAGATATGGGAACCGGTTTGTCAGGACCCAGGAAGCAGTCAGAGAGGCGACCCAGGAAGACCCACAAGGGTGGACCTGCGTGCCGCCTCCGACTTCCTACTAATGCCTCAAATGAGTATTCAGCCGGTGCCGGTGGAGCCTATACCATCCTTGCCCCCGGGAACCATGGGCCTTATTCTCGGCCGGGGTTCACTCACCTTGCAGGGCTTAGTAGTCCACCCTGGAGTTATGGATTGTCAACATTCCCCTGAAATACAGGTCCTATGCTCAAGCCCTAAAGGCGTTTTTTCTATTAGTAAAGGAGATAGGATAGCTCAGCTGCTGCTCCTCCCTGATAATACCAGGGAAAAATCTGCAGGACCTGAGATAAAGAAAATGGGCTCCTCAGGAAATGATTCTGCCTATTTGGTTGTATCTTTAAATGATAGACCTAAGCTCCGCCTTAAGATTAATGGAAAAGAGTTTGAAGGCATCCTTGATACCGGAGCAGATAAAAGTATAATTTCTACACATTGGTGGCCCAAAGCATGGCCCACCACAGAGTCATCTCATTCATTACAGGGCCTAGGATATCAATCATGTCCCACTATAAGCTCCGTTGCCTTGACGTGGGAATCCTCTGAAGGGCAGCAAGGGAAATTCATACCTTATGTGCTCCCACTCCCGGTTAACCTCTGGGGAAGGGATATTATGCAGCATTTGGGCCTTATTTTGTCCAATGAAAATGCCCCATCGGGAGGGTATTCAGCTAAAGCAAAAAATATCATGGCAAAGATGGGTTATAAAGAAGGAAAAGGGTTAGGACATCAAGAACAGGGAAGGATAGAGCCCATCTCACCTAATGGAAACCAAGACAGACAGGGTCTGGGTTTTCCTTAGCGGCCATTGGGGCAGCACGACCCATACCATGGAAAACAGGGGACCCAGTGTGGGTTCCTCAATGGCACCTATCCTCTGAAAAACTAGAAGCTGTGATTCAACTGGTAGAGGAACAATTAAAATTAGGCCATATTGAACCCTCTACCTCACCTTGGAATACTCCAATTTTTGTAATTAAGAAAAAGTCAGGAAAGTGGAGACTGCTCCATGACCTCAGAGCCATTAATGAGCAAATGAACTTATTTGGCCCAGTACAGAGGGGTCTCCCTGTACTTTCCGCCTTACCACGTGGCTGGAATTTAATTATTATAGATATTAAAGATTGTTTCTTTTCTATACCTTTGTGTCCAAGAGATAGGCCCAGATTTGCCTTTACCATCCCCTCTATTAATCACATGGAACCTGATAAGAGGTATCAATGGAAGGTCTTACCACAGGGAATGTCCAATAGTCCTACTATGTGTCAACTTTATGTGCAAGAAGCTCTTTTGCCAGTGAGGGAACAATTCCCCTCTTTAATTTTGCTCCTTTACATGGATGACATCCTCCTGTGCCATAAAGACCTTACCATGCTACAAAAGGCATATCCTTTTCTACTTAAAACTTTAAGTCAGTGGGGTTTACAGATAGCCACAGAAAAGGTCCAAATTTCTGATACAGGACAATTCTTGGGCTCTGTGGTGTCCCCAGATAAGATTGTGCCCCAAAAGGTAGAGATAAGAAGAGATCACCTCCATACCTTAAATGATTTTCAAAAGCTGTTGGGAGATATTAATTGGCTCAGACCTTTTTTAAAGATTCCTTCCGCTGAGTTAAGGCCTTTGTTTAGTATTTTAGAAGGAGATCCTCATATCTCCTCCCCTAGGACTCTTACTCTAGCTGCTAACCAGGCCTTACAAAAAGTGGAAAAGGCCTTACAGAATGCACAATTACAACGTATTGAGGATTCGCAGCCTTTCAGTTTGTGTGTCTTTAAGACAGCACAATTGCCAACTGCAGTTTTGTGGCAGAATGGGCCATTGTTGTGGATCCATCCAAACGTATCCCCAGCTAAAATAATAGATTGGTATCCTGATGCAATTGCACAGCTTGCCCTTAAAGGTCTAAAAGCAGCAATCACCCACTTTGGGCAAAGTCCATATCTTTTAATTGTACCTTATACCGCTGCACAGGTTCAAACCTTGGCAGCCGCATCTAATGATTGGGCAGTTTTAGTTACCTCCTTTTCAGGAAAAATAGATAACCATTATCCAAAACATCCAATCTTACAGTTTGCCCAAAATCAATCTGTTGTGTTTCCACAAATAACAGTAAGAAACCCACTTAAAAATGGGATTGTGGTATATACTGATGGATCAAAAACTGGCATAGGTGCCTATGTGGCTAATGGTAAAGTGGTATCCAAACAGTATAATGAAAATTCACCTCAAGTGGTAGAATGTTTAGTGGTCTTAGAAGTTTTAAAAACCTTTTTAAAACCCCTTAATATTGTGTCAGATTCCTGTTATGTGGTTAATGCAGTAAATCTTTTAGAAGTGGCTGGAGTGATTAAGCCTTCCAGTAGAGTTGCCAATATTTTTCAGCAGATACAATTAGTTTTGTTATCTAGAAGATCTCCTGTTTATATTACTCATGTTAGAGCCCACTCAGGCCTACCTGGCCCCATGGCTCTGGGAAATGATTTGGCAGATAAGGCCACTAAAGTGGTGGCTGCTGCCCTATCATCCCCGGTAGAGGCTGCAAAAAATTTTCATAACAATTTTCATGTGACGGCTGAAACATTACGCAGTCGTTTCTCCCTGACAAGAAAAGAAGCCCGTGACATTGTTACTCAATGTCAAAGCTGCTGTGAGTTCTTGCCAGTTCCTCATGTGGGAATTAACCCACGCGGTATTCGACCTCTACAGGTCTGGCAAATGGATGTTACACATGTTTCTTCCTTTGGAAAACTTCAATATCTCCATGTGTCCATTGACACATGTTCTGGCATCATGTTTGCTTCTCCATTAACCGGAGAAAAAGCCTCACATGTGATTCAACATTGCCTTGAGGCATGGAGTGCTTGGGGGAAACCCAGACTCCTTAAGACTGATAATGGACCAGCTTATACGTCTCAAAAATTCCAACAGTTCTGCCGTCAGATGGACGTAACCCACCTGACTGGACTTCCATACAACCCTCAAGGACAGGGTATTGTTGAGCGTGCGCATCGCACCCTCAAAACCTATCTTATAAAACAGAAGAGGGGAACTTTTGAGGAGACTGTACCCCGAGCACCAAGAGTGTCGGTGTCTTTGGCACTCTTTACACTCAATTTTTTAAATATTGATGCTCATGGCCATACTGCGGCTGAACGTCATTGTACAGAGCCAGATAGGCCCAATGAGATGGTTAAATGGAAAAATGTCCTTGATAATAAATGGTATGGCCCGGATCCTATTTTGATAAGATCCAGGGGAGCTATCTGTGTTTTCCCACAGAATGAAGACAACCCATTTTGGGTACCAGAAAGACTCACCCGAAAAATCCAGACTGACCAAGGGAATACTAATGTCCCTCGTCTTGGTGATGTCCAGGGCGTCAATAATAAAGAGAGAGCAGCGTTGGGGGATAATGTCGACATTTCCACTCCCAATGACGGTGATGTATAATGCTCAAGTATTCTCCTGCTTTTTTACCACTAACTAGGAACTGGGTTTGGCCTTGATACAGACAGCCTTGGCTCTGTCTGGACAGGTCCAGACGACTGACACCATTAACACTTTGTCAGCCTCAGTGACTACAGTCATAGATAAACAGGCCTCAGCTAATGTCAAGATACAGAGAGGTCTCATGCTGGTTAATCAACTCATAGATCTTGTCCAGATACAACTAGATGTATTATGACAAATAACTCAGCAGGGATGTGAACAAAAGTTTCCGGGATTGTGTGTTATTTCCATTCAGTATGTTAAATTTACTAGGACAGCTAATTTGTCAAAAAGTCTTTTTCAGTATATGTTACAGAATTGGATGGCTGAATTTGAACAGATCCTTCGGGAATTGAGACTTCAGGTCAACTCCACGCGCTTGGACCTGTCGCTGACCAAAGGATTACCCAATTGGATCTCCTCAGCATTTTCTTTCTTTAAAAAATGGGTGGGATTAATATTATTTGGAGATACACTTTGCTGTGGATTAGTGTTGCTTCTTTGATTGGTCTGTAAGCTTAAGGCCTAAACTAGGAGAGACAAGGTGGTTATTGCCCAGGCGCTTGCAGGACTAGAACATGGAGCTCCCCCTGATATATGATATATCTATGCTTAGGCAATAGGTCGCTGGCCACTCAGCTCTTATATCCCATGAGGCTAGACTCATTGCACGGGATAGAGTGAGTGTGCTTCAGCAGCCCGAGAGAGTTGCAAGGCTAAGCACTGCAATGGAAAGGCTCTGCGGCATATATGAGCCTATTCTAGGGAGACATGTCATCTTTCATGAAGGTTCAGTGTCCTAGTTCCCTTCCCCCAGGCAAAACGACACGGGAGCAGGTCAGGGTCGCTCTGGGTAAAAGCCTGTAAGCCTAAGAGCTAATCCTGTACATGGCTCCTTTACCTACACACTGGGGATTTGACCTCTATCTCCACTCTCATTAATATGGGTGGCCTATTTGCTCTTATTAAAAGGATAGGGGGAGATGTTGGGAGCCGCGCCCACATTCGCCGTTACAAGATGGCGCTGACAGCTGTGTTCTAAGTGGTAAACAAATAATCTGCGCATGTGCCAAGGGTATCTTATGACTACTTGTGCTCTGCCTTCCCCGTGACGTCAACTCGGCCGATGGGCTGCAGCCAATCAAGGAGTGACACGTCCGAGGCGAAGGAGAATTCTCCTTAAAAAGGGACGGGGTTTCGTTTTCTCTCTCTCTTGCTTCTCGCTCCCTCTTGCTTCTTGCACTCTGGCTCCTGAAGATGTAAGCAATAAAGCCTTGCCGCAGAAGATTCTGGTCTGTGGTGTTCTTCCTGGCCGGTCGTGAGAACGCGTCTAATAACATTAGTGACTTAATTATTGATCACTTAATTAATTTTCAGCATCTGAACTCTGTCTAGCACTATGTCCACTGTCAACACGCGCTTTCATAGATTGGATTTCATTTCTATTTAGTTCAAAATATTTTTTACTTTCTTTTAAAACTTATTCTCCAACCCATGTGTTATTTAGAAATGTATTGTAAAATATTTGGAGATTTTTCCAGTTGTCTTTCTGTTATTGATTTCTTGGTCTAAGGACAGATGCTGTATCACTTCTCTTACTTTGTCTTGCTAAGGTATGTTCTATGGTCCAGAATGTGGTCTGTCTTGGGGAATGCCCTACTGTTGTTTATGGTGTCTATTATACCCAGCTAACAAATCACTCTCCTAAGTTCAGATACCTCCTGGGTTTTCTAGTCCCTGGATCTGTCTGGTTCTGATACAGAAGCACCAAGGACTCCAGTTCTAATGGATTCATGCTTTTCTCTGAAGTTTAAGCTTTTGTCTCATATGTTTTGATCTTTCCTCGCTAGATACATGCACTGTTTTCTTGCAGAGCTGACTCCTGCCTCAGTAGATAACAGACCACTTCATCCATAAGTTTCCTTTCTCTAAGGGCAGTTTTATTACAATTTTATTATAATTTTATTACAGTGTGCAAACTCATTCAGGTGCTCTTTTTCACTCCCCCAAGTCATCCTATGACCTTTGTATGTGCACACGTGTGCACAGGCACACATACACACATGTATACACACAAAAATAAATAAGTAAACAAATGTAAAAATTAAGAATTTAAATAAAAATATGTTCAATCAGATGCTAAAATATTTATACATTGCTCTATCAGAACATACATTTTGTAACACTGCTTAAATAGGCTCATAAGTTCAGGACTTCCTGAAAACTATAAAAACACTTAATTCATTCTATAGAATGTGAACTGTGTACAATTCGGCATAGAATGGTTTATTTCTAGATAAAAGCAACAGTTACAAAGAATACAGAAAAATTCTAGTATTCTCTTCCAAAGCCCTCTTGAGAAAGTAGAAATCATAACCAGTGTGCAAAAGATGTGACTACTGCCATAATCCAAATGCGTCGTTCATCAAGTTTCTTCTGGAGCTAGACTTGAGGTTTGGTTTTTGTCCCATCTCTGCTTTGGGTGCTGTTTGCACAAAGCCTTCAGCGTGTACCTGCAATTTTGTCATTTTGTGTTTTGGTTTTTGAGACATGGTTTCTCTGTGAATCATTGGCTGTCCTGGATCTTGCTCTGTACACCCAGCTGACCTCAAAACTCAGAGATCCACTTGATTCTGTTTCCTGGATGCTAGGACTAAAGGCATATGCTGCCACCCACCCATCTGTACCTGCAAATGTTTAATCTTTACTTTAAAAATCACATCTTCGAGGCCCGGCCGTTCGCCACCACGCACTCGGGAGCCGGGAAGCGCAGGCGGGTCACGCCGTGGGCCGCGGCGGCGATGCAGCGACGACAGCGCGCTCCGCCCGCGTCTCAACCGGCCCAGGACGGCGGGCGAAGCGAGGACGTGGAGGTGCAGTTCTCCGCCGGGCGTTTGGGCTCGGCCGCGCCTGCGGGGCCCCCGGCGCGCGGCACCGCGGAGGACGAGGAGCGGCTGGAGCGCGAGCACTTCTGGAAGGTCATCAACGCGTTCCGCTACTACGGCACCAGCATGCATGAACGAGTGAACAGAACAGAAAGACAGTTTCGGTCCCTTCCAGAGAACCAGCAGAAACTGCTTCCTCAGTTTCCTCTTCACTTGGACAAGATCCGGAAATGCATTGACCATAATCAGGAAATACTGCTGACCATTGTGAATGATTGCATACATATGTTCGAAAATAAAGAATATGGAGAAGATGCCAATGGAAAGATTATGCCAGCATCTACATTTGACATGGATAAGTTAAAATCTACACTGAAACAGTTTGTAAGAGACTGGAGTGAGACCGGGAAAGCAGAAAGGGACGCCTGCTATAAGCCAATCATTAAAGAGATTATCAAAAATTTTCCAAAGGAGAGATGGGATCCTTCTAAAGTAAATATTCTGGTACCTGGTGCTGGACTAGGAAGATTGGCCTGGGAAGTAGCTATGCTAGGTTATGCTTGTCAAGGAAATGAATGGAGTTTTTTTATGCTCTTTTCTTCCAACTTTGTACTCAACAGATGTTCTGAAATTAACAAATATAAACTTTATCCCTGGATCCATCAGTTTAGCAATAATCGGAGATCAGCTGATCAGATCCGACCCATTCTTTTCCCTGATGTTGACCCCCACAGTCTTCCTCCTGGTTCTAACTTTTCCATGACAGCAGGAGACTTTCAGGAGATTTACTCTGAATGCAATGCCTGGGACTGTATTGCCACCTGCTTCTTCATAGACACAGCTCACAATGTAATTGATTATATTGATACAATATGGAGAATACTCAAGCCAGGTGGAATCTGGATAAATCTTGGTCCTCTACTATACCATTTTGAAAATCTGGCAAATGAACTGTCTATAGAATTGAGCTATGAGGATATTAAAAATGTTGTTCTTCAGTATGGATTTCAGCTAGAGGTGGAGAAAGAATCTGTATTGTCAACATATACTGTGAATGATCTCTCTATGATGAAATACTACTATGAGTGTGTTTTGTTTGTGGTCCGGAAGCCACAATAATGGTCTTAAGTGCTATTACCCAGAAAAACATTTAATAAGAGTAAATGATGAAATAAACAACTCAGAGTCAACTATCGGTGACAACAGGACACAACCTCAAATCAGTGGTGCCTTCTTATTCCTAACAAAATTTAGAAATAGTGTCTATTTTCTTAATGATGTCTATTGCTTTTTTCAGAAATATACTATGCCGTGCAAATTTATACCACACAAGTAAAAAAAAAAAAAAATGAAGACATTATCTCCCATGCAGATATCTAATGGAGGAACTATCTTCAAGTACTTTTTTCTTTGAAGCCCTGAATTGTCTTTAAGAAAATAAACATAAACTCCAGGTTTCATGAAGCTATTGCGAGTCTGCAATAGAATTTGAAACTATTCTTTCATCATTCAAAATAGTTTTATTTTATTTTTTAGCTCAGCCGCATTTAGAGAACATCAAACATGTCATGTATGAAATGCTAAATCAGTTGTATCACAGGTTAAAACTCATGAACTACAGTAACAGAGAAAGTCTTTGTCCATGTTAAACTGAATCTTATATCAATCACTGGATCCCTTTGAAATGTATGTAAATATAAATATTTGGAGGTCCAAAAGCTTCTTTTATAAAGCAGTGTTAAGAAACTGGAAAAATAAGAATAAAATCTGCCCATCTGAAATACATAATTTCGAATTAGAAATTAATTACAAAGCTTGTCGTGTGATGTTTACAATGATGTGTTTTATAAAGTATGTGGCTTATGGAAGCAAGCACTTTTTTAGTTAACATGTATTCTAGTGAAAATTATAATAGAATTAATGTGAGAAGTTCTGAGTATAAAATTCAGGGATAAATTAATGCCTGTGTTCTGTGTCTTCCTAGGCAGCAGCCATTCATGGAATTTCAGATTAATACTAATTTTGTCCCCAGATAAGAGTTGGAGCTGAAAGAGTATATGCTGCTTTAATTTTCTACCTCTAGAGAGGCCTGGTCAGAGGGAGTTTTCCTTGTTAGTTGTAATGCTTGTTATTCCGTTTCCATTAGCTAGGAAAGAAGAGGTGGAAGGTGTTTTAACTTCTGCAGGAAAAGGAAGTTCTTGCTGAGTGTTGCACAAATGTGTGACCTCTGTGGCATCTGGATTAGATGGATTTAATATGTACTGGTGACATAACTGCCTTGTTGCCATGCTTTAATAGGACGCCTTACTTTAAGTCCTTGAGCCTTTGTGTTGCTTAGGTTTGAGTCTGTAGGATCTGGTATCTTTCTAGTTGGGAGAATTCTACACAGTATGGGAATTTTTGTCATCTGTCCTTCCATCATGCAGTACATGGCTCCACAGAGCAAATTTTACTTCTTAGGCTGTGTAAATCCATAGTCTAGTTTTTGTCTAAAATCATTTCTTGTTCTTCTATTGCTCACTACTTTACAAATGTTCATTTGGTGGAAATTCTTATCACTATATACAAGGGGGGAATATCTCTCAGAATTATTTTTTTAAGGGGAAAAAATAACCTAAAAAATGTATTTTAAAAGTCATCCAGTGAACAGCGAGGAATGCATGCTTTTTAAGTTGTTATTTAGGAATGCTTTTATTCATCGAGTGTTTTTTGTTTTTTTACAAAGGTAAGAGCAGTCTGACACCAGAGGGTTGGTTTTGTTACCTAACGATTTTTTTTTCTGTTATGTTTTACTCTTTAATGTTACTACTTACATTTCTAAATTATGTATTTTACTTAACTCTGAAATCAGTTATTTCACTTATTTTTTTCTTCATATCATGAACGTTCTAAAAATATTCCTTATAAATTTGCATCACTTTTTCTCTTGTGGCTTTTGAAGTTACTATATTCTAAACTTGAGAAGATGGTATAAATCAATAATAGAAGAGTCACTGGGGAGCTGGTGAGATGGCTCAGTGGGTAAGAGCACTGACTTCTTTTCCAAAGGTACTGAATTCAAATCCCAGCAACCACATGGTGGCTCACAGCCTCCCATAGTGAGATCTGATGCCCTATTCTGATGTGTTTGAAGACAGCTACGGTGAACTTATAATAATAAATAAATCTTAAAAAAAAAAAAATCACATCTTCACCAAGAATTGCTTCTTTGTCATTGGTTTGCACCATACTGGGCACTGTTTTTCTTTTGTTCTATATTAATGCATTCTCCATCTGCTTCTCCCTCTCTCCCAATACCTGTGACCTCTAGTGCAATTAGTCCCCTTTGTCATAATCAATGGCCTCTACTGAGTTTCTGTGATAGGGAGAATTAGAGCATCCACTATTTTTCTGCCAAGGCAATCAGTGCTGTAAGCTAAAACCTGAATTCTCTTCACTGTCCATACTTGCAACACTTAGTGTAACCACAGACAGCATTCACGTGAAACAGTGGGAAGAACTGTTTCATGAGAAGTCTCATATGGTCTCTGTCAGCAGTGGACAACCAGGAATCTTATAACTTAATTTCATTCCTACAACAAACCCTCACTGCCAACAGTCAGTTTCTTACCATGACTTTGAGCAAATAAATCTTATTTTGTTCTTATTCCCTGTTTTTCAAAGGATTATTGTTATGGGGTCTTGAGGTATGGCTCAGTTGTTAGGAGCACTGGTTACTCGTATAAAGGACCCAGGTTCTGTTCCCAGTATCCATATGGTGATTCACAACCATCTGTAACTACAGCTCCTGGGAATTTAGTACCTTCTTCTGACCTCAGCAGGCACCAGGCATACACAGGGTATACATACATACATACATACATACATACATACATACATACATACATGCAGGCCAAATAACTGTAAATGTAAAATAAAATAATCAAAACCATTTTCAGTGTCATTATGGCAGGGGGAAAAGGAATGGTCAGTTGCTCAGGCCTCCTTCTCATGCTCTTGTTCTTCCTCCAATTTCATAAGTCACTGGGTTTCTCCCTCACTTTATAGTGTAGAGAGTCTAAACTGACATTATAAGTAAATATATTTTACCTTATAGAATTCAAAATTAAGCAATCATATACAAGCTCTTCCTGGAATCAGATGTGTAATTAATCCTGAAGTTTGCTTTATAATAAGAAAGATTATCTTCCATAAATCATAACTTATAGGTCATTTAAAGTCTGTTCTTCAGATACAAAGAGAAACAGATGGCTAAATACTATCTTTCACAACAAATAAATGTCAGGAACATTCGTCAGCAGGAACATTGTACTTGATACCTATGGGAATTTGGAGAGTACAGTGTGTACGGCACTCTTAATCCATATGCATGTGAGCTACCACCTTTGCCAAAGTCACTGCTATATTTACATTTGGCGAGTTTCAACAAGGCACTATGTCACCCTGCAAGCTCCTAATACTGTATAGAACTCCAAAATAAAACACTGTCTTCGCTTCACAGAATGAAACTTGGCTTTTTAAAAAAAGTATTCAAAGAAAGGTATCAGCTCAGAGCAAAATCGAGTTGGTCACGGCAAAGCATTGTGTATGTCTTGACTTCTTATCCAACCTACTCAACTTCATAGCTGACAGAAAACTTTTACCTAAAATAGAAAATGGAAAGACAGTAAAGGTTGACTTTCATTTATACCATGGAAGTTTCCATCTGTGATGCAGACAAATGTATAGTGAACATACGCTGTTCAGAGAAACTACATTAGGTGAGCCTAGAGGGGTATACCAACATTGTACAAAATTTCACTTGTAGTATCTCCTGGTGCCCAAAGGTTTAAATGTTAGGATTTGACAAAATCCAATGGTTTTTTCCTGATTTAAAAATTTAACTCCTAGAGCCTATTGGACTTGTAAACTTTATATGCCCCAGTACAGGGGAACGCCAGGGCCAAAAAGTGGGAGTAGGTGGGTAGGGGAGTTGGGGGGACGGTATGGGAGACTTTTAGGATAGCATTGGAAATGTAAATGAGGAAAATACCTAATAAAAAGTATTTTTAAAAAAAGGTAACTCCTGGCAAATTAAGAAAAGCAGAGCTTTTCTGATCATAATTTTTTAATCTATAAAACTTTCTGCTAGCCACTTGCAGGTGATACAAGGAACTTTTTCCTAATATTAGAAAGAGGGTAAAGAAGTCTATTCTTGCCAGTATTGCTTAGCATCATATTGCAGGTGTTACACAGTGCAAATAAGGAAAGTGCAAGAAAGGAAATACCCATGGATTGGAAAATGTAAAACAAAAATTATCTGTATTCACTGGCTATATGTTATCTTTCCAAAAAATTTCCAAAGAATTTCCAAAAATAAATAGATAGCTATATGTGATGAAGTTTTAAGATACAAGTCAAGAATATAAAAAGTACCACTTGTATTTGTATATAAAGCAAAGAATCAGTAACATTTATAAGTAAACATTGGAAGAAGTGCCAAATACTTCAGTAGAAGATGATAAATTGAAAGCTGCCTGCTCAGTGACAGAAAGTCAGAAAGTAAAACATGGGCTGTATATGAGGATACAAAGAGAAGAGCTTGAGAATCCATGAAGAACATGAAGGATACCTGAATAAGGCATAAAAGTAAATGAACAAGGCAAAGAACAAGCCAAACAGCTCAATAACACTTTGAGAACTTTCTAATAGGGACATCTAACTGCACAGAGTAGGATAGATGGCTAAATGATAGATAGATGATAGATAGATAGATAGATAGATAGATAGATAGATAGATAGATAGATAGATAGATAGATAGATAGACAGACAGATAGACAGATAGACAGATAGATGATGCTCTGGGGCCCAGCATAGAAGTTAAGAAAGTAACAACCACTTAGGAAGTTGTCAGTAGTCAGTTGAATTTGAAGTTTTAATGCCTAGGACCAAGCAAACTTAACTAGGGAGAAAAATGAAGACGATAAATGAATCGAAGAACCAATGAAGTTTCTCTGGTCTCTGAAGATGGCAAAGTTGAGAAGCCTCCCACAAACGCAACTCCAGAAGAATAGCTAACAAGAAGAGATGGGATGAAAGAAGCCTAAGGCGGAAGGTTCTGCTATAGACTAAGAAAGCGTTTCAAACCCAAGTGCCCAGTTCTGTCACATGCTTCTAGTGACTCATGAGAAGTGGCCACTACATCAGATCCTGTGGAAATCACTCCCAGCATGAAAGAAAAATGCTTGAGGCAAAATAATTGGGATAAGTTCAAGAGAAAACTGTCTACATTCACATTAGGTCAATCTTATCCACACTGGAGATGTATACTTAAGCTAAGATCATAGTCTTCACCCTTTTCACCTTCCCTAATCTCTGTCTGTACTGCCTCAATAATTTACTAGATGGCCCCACCACACACATTCTTGTTCCCTCTGGTCAAACACCAGAACCAGCTTTGCCATCCTACTACTTAAAATTGTTCTGTTTCCAGAGATTTGGGGATAAAGTTTACATTTCATTTTTGTTGGTTGGTTGGTGGTGGGTTGTTTGGTTGTTTTGTTTTGTTTTGTTTTGTTTTGTTTTGTTTTGTGTTGTGTTGTGTTGTGTTGTTTTGTTTTGTTTTGTTTTGTTTTGTTTTGTTTTGTTTTGTTTTGAGACAGTGCTTCTCTGTGTAGCCATGGCTGTCCTGGTATTCACTCTGTAATCCAGGTTGGCTTCAAATTCAAAAATCCATCTGCCTCGGCTTCCTGAGTGCTGGGACTAAAGGCATGTACCACCACTACCCAGCATGTTTACAATTCTAAATTAACTTCCTGGGGGAGGGGGTATCTGTTCAATCTCCAGAATTTTCTTCTAATATCCATGCCTATTTCACATGTAAGAAAGCATAGTCTACTCAATAAAAGAGCACTAAATCAGACCCAACCCTAACATTTACATGGCTTTGGGTAAAAAAGCATAAATGGTGACCCATGTGACAAATGTCAAAATGTTGAGGAGTTACTTAAGCTTGCAACCCATTAAATAAAATATATTCTGTCCTATGTCCTTTATACTAAGATGGAAGCCTAAATTTAGGTTTTACATATTCCATTCCCATATCCTGGCTCCATCTGACTCTGTAAGGACCCTGTAGGCATGTTGGCATACCCCCTCTACCTGAGCACTACTCATTCACTACTAAGTAATGGACCAAGTGCCTTCAGAGTGTTAGAGAGCAAATCTTCCTTCACCCTGCATTGAAGGAAAGGCCATCCAGAGACTGCCCCACCTGGGGGTCCATCCCATAAACAACCACCATAACCAGACACTATTGTGGATTCCAACAAGAGCTTGATGACAGGAGCCTGATATAGCTGTCTCCTGAGAGGCTCTGCCAGAGCCTGACAAATACAGAGGCAGATGCCTGAATCCATCCATTGGACAGAGCACAGGGTCCCCAATGAAAGAGCTAGAGAAAAGACTGAAGGAGTTGAAGAGGCTTGCAACCCCATAGGAATAACAGCAATAAGAACTAACCAGAGCCCCCAGGGTCTAAACCACCAACCAAGGAGTACACATGGAAGGACTCATGGCTCCAACCATCTATGTAACAGAGGACGGCCTTGTCAGGCATCAATGGAAAAGAGGCCCTTAGTCCTGTGAAGGCTGGATACCCCAGTGTAAGAGAATATAATGGTGGGGAGATGGAGGTGGGTGGGTAGATAGGAGAACACCCTCATAGAAGCAGGAGGATGGGAGATGGGATAGAGGGTTTCCAGGGAGAAATCAGGAAAGGGGATAACATTTGAAATGTAAATAAATAAAATATCCAATTAAAAAGTGGGTTACAGATCTAAACAGAGTCTTATCAACAGAAGAATTTTAAATCCTTAACCAGCAAAGAAATGCAAATCTAAACAACTTTAAAATTCCATCTCATACCTGTCAGAATGACTAAGATCAAAAACACAAGTGATAGCTCATGCTGTAGAGGATGTGGAGCAAGGGAAACATTCCTCTATTGCTGGTGGGAGTGCAAACTTGTACAACCACTTTGGAAATCAATATGGCAGTTTCTCAGAAAATTAGAAGTTATTCTACCTCAAGACCCAACTATACTACCCCTGGTCATATACTAAAGGATGTTTCATCATACTACAAGGACACTTGCTCAACTATGTTCATAGCAGCTCTCTTCATAAAACCTAGAAGTTGGAAACAACCTAAGTGTCCTTCAAGAGAAGAACAGATTTTTTTTAAGTAGTACATTTACACAATTGAGTATTTCTCAGCTGTTAAAAACAATGACATCATGAAATTTGCAGGCAAATGGCTGGAACTAGGAAAAACAATCATTCCAATTGAGATAATGCAGACCCCGAAAGACAAACATGGTGTGTACTCACTTGTAAGTGGATATTAGCTATAAAGTAAAAGGCAGTCATGCTACAATCCACAGACCCACAGAAGCTAAGCAACAAGGAGGGCTTAAAGGAGAATACAAGATCTCCCAGAGAAGGAGAAATGAAATAAATTTCACAGGTGGATTTGGGGCGTGTGGGGGTAAGAAGAGGAAGATCAGATTGGGATGGGGAGGGAGAAAATATTAGGAGAAAGAACCGGAATTTCATGGACAAGTTTCGAACCTAGTACAGTGGAAACTCCATAGGATCTACAAGAGTAATCCTAGCAAAGACCCCCAGTGGTGGGAGAAATGGGGTCTGAACTGGCCATGGTCTGTAACCAGGCAAGTCCTCAAGTGAAGAGATTAGGATACCAACCCAGCCACAAAACCTTCAACCTATAGATTGTCCTGCCTACAGAGTATGCTAGAAGCAAACCTAGCAGAATCATCATCAGAGAGACCAGTGAGACTACATCCAGCAATTGATGGGAGCACATGCCAAGTCTCACAGTCAATATGAGGAGGAGCTTGGGGAGTCCTGTTGAGGAAGGGAGGAAAGATAGAGGAGCCAGAGGCATCAGGGACACACCAGGAGAACATGGCCCACAGAATCAACTGACTGGAACACATGGGAACTTGCATGGCTTGATAAAGGAACACAGAGGCAAAGCCTAGGCCTATACTCTACTCTAGGACAGGCCCTGCTGATCCTGTGAAGTCTTTCTTTCCCATACAGCCTGTCTCTTTCCAGTACCAGCTGCCCAGCCACAGCTATGCTTAAATTCTCCTAGGTTCAAACTTCACAAAGAAAAGGAATCTGTGTCCCAAACATGCTCAGGAAAACTGTCATATATTTCCCATGGAGTTGTTTAGGTCTGAGTCTCAACACTTTCCATCAAGCATATGTATCTGTATCTGTATCTGTATCTGTATCTGTATCTGTATCTGTATCTGTATCTGTATCTGTATCTGTATCTGTATCTGTATCTGTATCTGTATCTGTATCTCTATCTCTATCTCTATCTCTATCTCTATCTGTATCTGTATCTCTATCTATATCTATATCTATATCTATATCTATATCTATATCTATATCTATATCTATATCTATATGTATAAACAAATACATGCAAATCAATATGTATTTCAATGTAGGGTCTTTAAAGCATATTTAACTTGTGTTAACAAAGGATAATATATCGGCGAATCACAAAAAAACAGAAAATGACTCACACATAGACACAAGCAAAATCCTACCCTTAAACTGTTCCTTCTCCTAGAAAAAATGGCTGAGAAACATATATACATACTAAAGGAAATGTATGAAGAGAGAGCAATGACCACCAAGTAAACGCCTCATGATCTGGGTCTGCCCTGATTCTCTGAACTGTGACAGCGCAGTTGGGTATCCTTAAATCTAAGTTGTGAAGGCCTGTGAAGTGTGGACCCAAAGATGCTCTGCCTTCTTTCTGCTCATGTCCTCATCCCAATGTGAGTTGCTCTCACTCCCAAGCAAGAAAGGCTAATACAGAGTAGGGTATGATCAGCTTAGTATGGCTTTTACTCATACTCAGAGCAGTGATAGCTGGGATAGCAGTTTGGGATCAGAACTGCTCTTGGGTAATGAGAGTCCCTGAAGAAGCTGGACTCCAGAACAGAGTCAAGCCTCACCCAGCACTGTTCAGACCTATAGAAAGGACTGTGCTTCAGGGTCAGGATCAAGTGCACTGTCCTGGATCATTCTTGATCAGAAAACAAGGAAGATAATCCACACCTGCTCAAAGCCATGTCCAAGTTTACTGGATACACAGTATTTCTTCCAGATACCAGCTAGTTGGCAAAGTGGCATTTTAAAGTATAGTTTTGGGTGACTACTCTGTATTCAGCCTGATTTTTTTTTCTTTTTTTTTAATTAGGTATTTTCCTCATTTACATTTCCAATGCTATCCTAAAAGTCCCCCATACCCTCCACACACACACACACACACACACACACTCCCCTACCCACCCACTCCCACTTTTTGGCCCTGGTGTTCCCCTGTACTGGGGCATATAAAGTTTGCAAGTCCAATGGGCCTCCCTTTTCCAGTGATGGCCAACTAAGCCATCTTTTAATACATATGCAGCTAGAGTGATTAAATGTGCCATCTTCCATTTCAGAATTAATTTGAGTTAAACTAGTATTGGCTAATGGTGGCCACAATTCTAAAAGTAGGCCGATTATTTGAGTCTGGTAAAGACATTATTAGCATCGAGGAGCCAACTGACAAAACGCATCAGATCAAATAGAACTTTGAGTCCCAAAAATAACATCTTTAAGTGATTTCCCATACAAGATAGCCCTTTAATGCCCAATGGCAAACATTGCCATAAAAAAAAAAATGTCAAAAGTCCAGGTTGTAATCCAAAATATTAATTACAAAACTTGTTTAGGTTCTATGAACAGTGTTCATTAGCATTACTTATCTCTATATCTTGTTGGCTCTCCTATGAAACATATCTCCACAGTGATGAGACAGTTGTTTTGTTTAATCACTTCATATTTTTTTAAAAAGGTTATTGGTAATCAACAGATATTATCTATGAACTGTATTCCAAAACACACACAATTTTGTATTTAATAATTTTCTAAGATTTTTATAAATGTAGAACTAACAATATATGTAAAAGAACTGATGTTCATTTATTTGACCCAGCAGCCAAAGCTGAGACACAAACTAGAAAGAAAATTTTCTGCTGCTTGGAGCTATGTGGTTACCATTACTAAATTATGCAAAGTTATGGGATGTGTATGTGCATGCATATATGTGTGTGCACATACATGTGTGTGTTGTATATATGTAAGCATATGTAAAGTCTAGAGATGAGTGTCAGGTGCCTTCCTCAATCACTCTCTACCTCATTTTTGAACAGGGTCACTTGCTGGACCTGGAGTCGACCAACTGTCTAGTGTGGTTGGTCAGTCTCATCTGTCGGTTTCAACCTCCCCAATGCAGGGATTACAAGTGTTTGTCCCAAACTCAGATCCTTGTGTTTATGTAGCAAACACTTTATCAACTGAGCCATCTTCTAAGCTCCACATTATGGAATTCACAAGACACACACCAAAAACAAAAGCAAAAAAAAAACAAACAAACAAACAAACAAACAAACAAAATAAAACATGGCCAATGGAGTTTGGAAATTTTCTAACATGCTTTGTCACTCTTTAGAGGTAAATAGAAATATTTGTAATTTTTAACTGGAATCATTTTTGTTGAGCATATTGGAATATAATAATGTGGGCCTAACTGCCTTTACAAAGAATTCAGGAAGCTCAAATGGAAAAACAGCTTGGATATTTAGAGAGATTCTGCCAAGAGAGAAGAAAAGAAAGGGAGCAAGGGAGAGAAAGAGAGAGAGGAAGGGAGGGGAGAGGGAGGGAGGGAAAAAAGGAGGGAGGGACAAAGGAAGGAAGGAAAACAGCAAGGAAGAAAGAAGGAATAAAGGAAGGAAGGAAGGAAGGAAGGAAGGAAGGAAGGAAGGAAGGAAGGAAGGAAGGAAGGACCCCCTGTTTGCTATTGCTGTAATGTGGGAAGCCACATACGCCATTGCAGGATGGCTCTGGCTACCACTGGCCACCACCCATAAGTTTGGGTAAACAACCAATGTGCACATGTGCAGTAGAGTTTTTTGCTGAATCACTGCCTGGTCCAAAGCATGCAAATGAGGCGCCGAAAGCCTGGCCCAAGGCATGTAAATGAGGTACTGAAAGCATAACCAATCGGGTGTGGACACACCCCTCCTAGGCCTATATAAGCAGTGCCAGTTCTGGGGCTCAGGGTCTTTTCACCTCTGCAATCAAGCTCTCCCAATAAACGAGTGCAGAAGGATCCTGTTGTAGCGTCTTTCTTGCTGGTGAGTTGGGCGCTCACAAGTGGTGCCAAAACCCAGGAAAAGAAACATCTTCAGTTCAGAACTGAACAAAGAATTCTCACCTGAGGAATACCGAATGGCAGAGAAGCATCTGAAAAAATGTTCAACATCCTTAATCATCAGGGAAATGCAAATCAAAACAACCCTGAGATTCCACCTCACACCAGTCAGAATGGCTAAGATCAAAAATTCAGGTGACAGCAGATGCTGGCGAGGATGTGGAGAAAGAGGAACACTCCTCCATTGTTGGCCATATTACCAATGGATTTTAAGTAATCAGGCAGGTGCTAGTACCAGTTTGTCAGCAATGCAACCCTGAGGCGATATGAGGTTGCTATGGCCAACCAAGTTAATACTGCTGACACCATAAGTCAGGTAGCAGAAAAAAACATCTGAGGCATTGCTTACGCTGCAAAGGGTGGATTCTCTTATTTGCCTCAGTTGCATTGCTGACTGGAACCTTTCATGAGATATTGAATGTTTCTGCCACACTTTCCAACACCTCTGCTCATTTAGATAATGTGAGATCTAATAGAGTTATCAGAAATATGACTACTTCTCCAGTAGAAGTTTGTGCCAATCCTCCATTTTTCTTTATATTAGCTGAATTTCAAAATAATACAGAATGGTTAGATTGTACAAATGTCACTTGTTTTTTGATGCAATGCTGGAATGGAGCCAATTTCTTAGCCTTAGTGGTACATCTACCAACCTTTGTCCCTGTGCCTGTTGAGGCAGATCCAGAGAAGTTCCCAATCATGAGTCTTATTCGGCAAAGGAGAGATTTTGGAATCACAGCTGCCATTATTACCGCCATTGTGGTGTCTGCGGCATCAGCGGTTACCGCAGGAATTGCTATGGCCAACCAAGTTAATACTGCTGACACCATAAGTCAGGTAGCAGAAAAAAACGTCTGAGGCATTGCTTACCCTGCAAAGGGTGGATTCTCATATCGCCTCAGGGTTAATGTTAGTGAATCAAAGAGTGGATGTTTTACAACATAACATGGAACAGATGATGGATGTCATACAAATGAGTTGTGTGGCATCAACCCCGCATGTGTGCATTACTCCCATTAGGTATATTAATGATTCTTTTATTAAAAATACAGATTTATCAAATTATCTGAAGGGGAACTGGTCGCAGGAGCTGGAAAGGTTGCAGACAAAGCTGCAGATACAGATCCTGAACCTTAATGGAACCAGAGTGGAACCAGTAACCCTTGGAGACTTTACCTCTTGGCTTACCTCTGCATTTTCTTACTTTAAGGAATGGGTGGGAGTGATTTTGTTTGGTGCTATCATATGCTGTGGACTGGTATTCATGCTTTGGTTGGTTTGCAAATTCAGAACCCAACAAAAACGTGACAAGGTGATTATAACTCAAGCACTTTTAGCCATTGAAAACAGCGCCTCCCCTGAAGTTTGGTTATCTATGCTCAAGAATTAGTCGGCATCTGAGTTCTCTTGCTCTTGCATCCCACAGATTTATGGATCCATTGCACTGGGATGAGAGAGACTCAATGATCACTGATCAGCCCTTGCACATCGCTGAGGTTTCTTCATTGCACGAGGTAGGGTGATCATGATTTCCCCGCTAATTAATTCCCTTAAAACTTGGCTGGCCTCTCTTATAGAGTTCGCCCTAGGTCATTTAGCAGTTACTGTCACACAGGGCCACGGTATCCAAAGACAGGCAACTTTCCTTGTGCACAGACCAACCTAAGACACGGGCCAGTAGCAATAGGGTTACCCTATGACGGGTAAGGCTGTGACACTAGAGGAACGACCTAAAACAGGAGCCGCTTCAGATGGACGTAATTGCACAGGCCTAGTCCAGCATCACTTTATTAAAATTAAAGGGGGAGATGTGGGAAGCCACATATGCCATTGCAGGATGGCGCTGGCTACCGTTAGCCACCACCCATAAGTTTGGGTAAACAACCAATGTGCTCATGTGCAGTAGAGTTTTTTGCCCAGTCACTACCTAGCTTGAGGCATGCAAATGAGGCGCCGAAAGCCTGGCCCAAGGCATGTAAATGAGGTACTGAAAGCATAACCAATCAGGTGTGGACACGCCCCTCCTAGGCCTATATAAGCAGTGCCAGTTCTGAGGCTCAGGGTCTTTTCGCCTCTGCAATCAAGCTCTCCCAATAAACGTGTGCAGAAGGATCCTGTTGTGACGTCTTTCTTGCTGGAGAGTCGGGCGCTCACACTGTAATGAACCAAATGACCAAAAACAACTTTGGGAGGAAAGGGTTTATTTCAGCTTACAGGTTCCAGGATGTTGTCAAGGAAAACCAGGGTAGGAGCTCAAGCCAGGAGCCTGGAGTTAGGAATTGAAATGGAAACCATAGAGTAATGCTGTTTACTGGGTTGCTTTCTTACAAACCTAGGATGGCCTATCTAGGGGAAGCACTCCAAACAGTGTGCTAGGCCCTTCCACATCAATATCTACTCAAGAAAATTCCCCACAGACATTCCTACAGACCAATCTAATACAGACAATTCCTCAGAAGACGTTTAGTGTCTCTGTGTCAAGATGGCAAAACTAACCGAGACAGAAGGGAAGAAAAAGAGATAACAATTTTGAATAATTACACTTGTTCTTAGTTAAATCTCTTTTATAACTTATATGCAGCAACATAAAATTACACAGGTTACTAGTACACCAGGTGGTACATTGGTACATCCATACATTGTATAATGTTTTAAGCAGTTTAAGTGTATCTATCTCTTCAAACATTTATGTTAATTAAAATACATATACTATATTTTTTATTTTTTTACTTTTTAACATATATAAGAAATAAATGTAATAAACCAAATAAATGGACAAAAATACAATAATCATATGATCATCTCAATGGAAGCAAAAAAGAAAAGAAAAAGTCTTTAGTAAGATTCAACATGCATTCTTAATAAAAGCCCTAGAACAAGTAGGACTGTAGGAAACATATTCCAACATAATAAAGATTATATATGACAAACTCATGGCCAATATCATCCTAAATGAATAAAACCATTAATAAGCCCCATTAAAAATTAGGAATGGGAGAGGAGTGCCCACTATTCCTACTGCTCATCCAAAATGTGATTGAAGCATTAGCTAGAGCAATAAGGCAAGGCAAGAGAAGGGATACAAATGGGAAAATATTAAGTCAAATTATTTTCAATTGAAGACTATATTATCTTATATCCAATCTTCCCAAAATTTGACTAGAAAATTTGTAGAAATTATCAATAATTTCATCAAAGTGTCACAATACATAATTGACTTACAAAATTTACCAGTCTTAATACATATGAGTAACAATCATACTGAGAAAGAGATCATGGGCATGCTCCTCTTCCCAGTTTCTCAAATAAAACCTAGGAAAGAGATCAGAAGTCATAGATATAAGCATCACCAACAGAATACAAGAGATAGAAGTGAGAATCTCAGGTGCAGAAGATACCATAGAAAACATTGATACAAAATCAAAGAAAAGGCAAAAGGCAAAAAGCTCCTAACCC
Organism: Mus musculus; assembly: GCF_000001635.26. Lineage (NCBI taxonomy): Eukaryota > Metazoa > Chordata > Mammalia > Rodentia > Muridae > Mus > Mus musculus. The sequence continues at coordinate 78,805,957 of NC_000075.6, read as the reverse complement.
AAAACATCCAGGAAATCCAGGACACAATGAAAAGACCTAAGGATAATAGGTATAAAGAGAGTGAAGATTCCCAACTTAAAGGGCCAGGAAATATCTTCAACAAAATTATAGAAGAAAACTTCCCTAACCTAAAGAAAGAGATGCCCATGAGCATACAAGAAGCCTACAGAACTCCAAATCGACTGGACCAGAAAAGAAATTCCTCCTGCTACATAATAATCAAAACACCAAATGCACTAAACAAAGAAAGAGTATTAAAAAGCAGTAAGGGAAAAAGATCAAGTAACATATAAAAGCAGTCCTATCAGAATTACACCAGACTTCTCACCAGAGTCTATAAAAGCTAGAAGATCCTGGGAAGATGTCATACAGACCCTAAGAGAAAACAAAGGCCAGCCCAGGCTACTATACCCAGCAATTACCATAGACAGAGAAAACAAGGTATTCCATGACAAAACCAAAATTACACAATACCTTTCCACAAATCCAGCCCTACAAGGGATAATAGATGGAAATACTACATATAATTTAAATGAAATTATATCTGTCATGGTGAAAATACAGCCCCTGATAACTATAGGCTTTATAACAAAATCCACCAGTGCCAAGCATGGGAAACTTCTTTCCTATGGTTGGTCAGGAAAGTCCAAGAGATTCCCACAACAATATAAGCTATTACCATTCCCCTTTATGGCCTCCCAGAATTTGAAGATGAAACTGTGGTAGTATCCAAAGACAACATATATTTCAATCACAGAACTTGTAGGAATCAAACAGGAATTGACCTGAGAGGCCCTTCTTTGATGGTTAGCACTCATATTAACCAAAGATGCTTTGCAAGTTTCCAAGGGAGAAAAGAAATTAATAGTTGTACAAACCTATAATGACCATGAACCACTAAAATGGTCAAAATGTCAGGAAAGCTCAAGCATACAACAGAGGCACTTGCATCCAACTTATAACCAACAGTCATCTAATCGGGGCATTCATTTTCAAGGAACTCATAACCAAGCCTGTAAATCTAGCCAACTACCTGTGACTGATGAAGTCATAGACCCTAGAAGAGAACCTACTACTGAGACTTTCTTAAGCGAGTGTAATTTCTAGCTGTATTTTAACTACCCCTCCTTATTTCCACAGCTAAGTGTGGTTCTCACTCCTCACAAAAAAAAAAAAAAAAAAAAAAAAAAAATCTTGTTTTGTCCCCTTCACAGAAATTTACAACTGGTCAAAAAGCAGAGAACTGGTCTTACAGTGCCCATCACCAACCAATACAACCAACACAATCCCTACACTTAAAGCTCAGGGGATATTGCAGAAGAGGGACAGAAATATTTTAAGAGCCAAAGGATCAGTATATCTGCTAAGAGATAGTGTTTCCTATAAATGACAGAAAATTGCACTCATGAAATCTCAATTAAATAGTTACCTAACCAATGACAACACTAGTTGACTTCTCAGCATGGCTGGGAGAAATTTGACAAAATCCCACTGATATATGAAGTTCTAAAGGTAATTAGTTGCTCCTACAAGAGAGAATCAGTACTCCCTATGTACAACCCCAGCCTCCTGCTAATAGGTCATCTGATCCCAAATGGTCATCTCTAAATGACCCCTCAACATTGTAACATCATCTTGTGGATTTATTCCCAGTGATGAGTATGCTAGGTTACTTGGTAGTTCTGGTTTACTTGTTTAAGAAACCTCCACACATTTTCTACAATAGCTAATAAAAAGAAGGGGGGGTCCCTTTTCTCTGCATCTTTGTGAGCCCTCATTACCTTCTGTCTTTTTATACAACTGTTTTTTCCTGGGGTAATGTTATATTTCACTGTTGTCTTGATTTGGGTTTCTCTGATGGTTAGTGATATTGACCAAGATTACAGAATGGTCCAGCACTCACATTTTTCCTTTAAGAACTGTCTACTTAAGACTCTTGGACATTTTTTGCTTTTCTGATTTTGAGCTTTTAGAGTTTTTCACACAGCCTGGATATCAACACTTGGGTAATTGTGTAACAGTTTGCAAATGCTTTCACATCCTGTAAGTTGTCTCTCCACTTCACTGTTTGTTTGTTATGAAGAAACTTTTTCATTTCATGCAATCCCATTTGTCTAGTTTTGCTTTTATTTCTCATATTTTTGAGATCATTGATTAGAAATATTTTACTGTTTCAATGTCCTAAACCATTTCCCTAAATTTTCTTCAAGTTGAGTCTTAAACTTAAGTCTTTAATCCACTTTGAGTTGCTTGGTTCACACCTGAGAAACAGAAAATACTTTTATTTTTCTATATGTGGTTATTCAGTTTTCCCAGCTTCTTGAAGATACTTAAATTTTTTTAAAGCAAAAGAACTAGTCGGTTCTTATTGGTATTATTAATAGAGAAGCATGGAGCTCCTTCATCATAGTGTCACTAGAATGCTAGTAACCCTAAATCAGAAACTAAATTAACATGTATTCATGATTCCTAACTCTATCAGGACTGCCCACTTGTGAAAAGAAACTCAACACTGACATCTGCATAACTGTGGTATCCCTGAAAAGTCTCACTGTAGCATAAGGGCTGCTATCATATACCCAATATATAACCCCAATCATTTTTACTCAAACACCTGGTTTAATCTCTACAATGTTTAATGACCAGAATACAAAACAGGTAATTTGTGTTAAGCACAAATAAAAGATCTATATACAAACAGCAAACAGGTTATACACACACACACACACACACACACACATGTGTGTGTATACATATATATGTATGTATATATACATATATATGTGTGTATATGTATGTGTGTGTGTACACACACACACACACACACACACACACATACATACCCACACACACCAGAAAAAATCATGGTGTATATGCACCAAACACATTTTTTCAGATTTAATAAAAATGAAAGTCATTGTGCTATATCCCCTATGTTCCATACATATTGTATTTACTGCCATGATTGACCAGTCATGGGCAAGACATTTTTCTCCATGTGAGACTACTACTTTCTTCCTTTATCCTACCCACAGAATTTTCTCTAGAATTCACTAATCAAATAACAATGCTAACCCAAGACAAGAAGAGAGTAATATAGGACACTGAGTTCACTCCCCATAGTTCCAGTTCAAAGCCACTAAGCCCTAGATTTGCTGAATGCTGCTCAAAGCTGAATTTGTACCATGCTAAAGAGAGAACACTGCTTTTATGTCAACAAATCTGGTTAAAAATATATATATCACCAAACTATCATCAAACTTACCAGTGATTTTCAGAGGGTTTGGCTAGAGAAATTTTAAAAACAAGTATCTGGTCTTGATTTTCCTAGTTGTCTCACTTTCTGGAACTACCAAAGGTTATCCATCTACTTCTTATACTTGGTTCTTGCATTTAAAAAATAATGTTTTTATTAATCCTTTGAGAGCTTTATATGATGTATTTTTATCATATTCACTACCCTTGTCCCCAACTCCTAGATCTACTGTCATCTCCCCATCTACCCAAATAGCTCTCTTTTTTGTAAACCTGTAGAGTTCATTTTGTATTGCCTAACTACTCTTGAGTTTGGGGCTTGTCCTGGAGTATGGTCAACCTGCCAGAGGTACATGATTATAAAGAAAACTGGTTCTCCTCCTCTCACATCTATCAAATACCAATAGTTCCTCAGCTACAGGTATAAATTTATACTCACCCCACTCCCCTGTGCTAATATTTTGCCCAGCTTGAGCTTGCACAGATCTTGTGTATGCTGTGGGATCATAGAAGTACTCTGTTACATCCAGGAAATAGTTTCCTTGAAGTCATCTAACATCTCGTTCTCTTATAATCTTTCTACCCCTCTTCCGCAAAGATAGCTGAAGCTTGTGGGGTATGATAGAGGTGCCACATTTAGGAATGAACACTCTGTAATCTCTTGTTCTCTGTATATTGGCTAGTTGAGGGTCTCTCTTTATCATCAACTACCACAAGACTAATTGTCTCTGGTGAAGGTTAATACAAGCACTGATCTATGGACATAAAAATGAGTCATTAAGAGTCATCTTTATACTATGTCTATTTAGGAGAATAAAAGTTGTATCATAGGTCCTCTAGCTTATCTATGACCTATCTAGCTACTAGTTCTTATCTCTGTTAGCAGTGCCAGGTGTAAGTTTCATCTCATGGAATGAGATTTAGATCCAATCAAAAAATTTTGGTAGCTGAGTCCCATAACATTTGTGCCACTATTGCACAAGTGGAAGAATCTTGTCAAGCTAGTCATTATTATAACTCCCAAAGTTCACAAAGGAGTGAGATTTATGAATACTTTTTCACAGTATGCATAGCACAATCTAGTAATATTAAAATTGGCCAATAAGTATGAAGTTTCCAGGTGCCAACTTAACCCTTTGACATTTTTTAATTGTTTATCATATATGTGTCTTCTAAGGTTTAACAGTTCCATCTCAAGGTAATATTTCAACAAAGTTTTCAACACCTACAAATGGAATACACACTTTCCTTACACCACTGCTCAAGACAATAAGAATCTTCTACCCCAGTGTTTTGCAGCCTTTGGGGGGGGGCTGGTCAGAGGACCCTTTCAGAGAGGTTGCCTAAGACCATCAAAAAACAAAGATATTTATTTGCATTATAATTCACAACAATGACAAAATTGCAACTATGAAGTAGTAAAGAAAATAATTTTATGGTTAGGGATCACCATAACTGTGTCAAAGGGTTGCAGTATTAGAAAGATTGAGAACCACTGTTCTCATTCCTAAGTATGGCTGCCCTTTTTTGTGGTAACCAATAGAGCTCCTACCAGAGTAATAATTCAATTGACAGTGCCAACATATCACCCTGTAGAGCTTTAAAAAGGTACAAGAACAAATCTCCAGAAAACTTTATTGTTCTTTCCAGAAGGACTGCTGATAATAGAATATGGAACAGATCCCTTTTGGGTAATTTTCAAAAGTATGGTCCAGAAATCAAGACCTTTTGTATCTGTCATGACAGAGCTGAAAACCCCATGACCAAAGTTTTGATCAGGATTGAACTTTGATTGACTACAGCTGATTTATTTGCATAGCCCATATTTGCATGTCACTGGAAACTATGTGTACAGCAATTCACTCTAACATCCTCAAACTGTACAGTAGCCAAGATGTCCTTCTTCACATGATATGAATCACACGCTGAGAAACTGAACACAAAGAAATTACTTCTAACCAAATAAGTACCTCTCCAAAATGGAGACACCCTACTTGTCTACCATCCATTGTACTACGGTACCAACTAACCCCTACTCCTTCCCAGTGTTCTTCCACAATCCACTCAGCTGCCCACCAATCTTTTCCCCTCTACCATAGAGTCCAATCAGCTCTATTTTCTTCAGTGGATCTTATTATTCCAAGAGTCTCGGCTCTTAGAATGTATTTTTTTCTACACCAAAGAGACTACAGTTCAGAAGACAAGAAAAGACAAAAAGATCTGATAGTTGACAAAACAGAAAATGAAGTACTATGCCAATAAAAGACAGAAATACATTGTAAGCAGGAAGAATAAAAAATAATGACTACCATACTTGTTGGTGCATAGCTGTCTGTGTGAAGACTGATGTATGAGAATATTTTAGCCAGTTTTTAATTTCATTTTCTGGATTTTCTGTAATAAGTGTACAAGGCTTTTAAGAACTATAAATATAAACATCAAAAAACAGCTTTCATCACTAATAAGCAAAAATAAACCTATTTTTCTCCCTAGTTATTAGAACCCACCAGTACTTACATATGTTTTAAGAGAAAATATATTTTCCATCTTTGTAATGGCTATTTTTGGCTGTCAACTTAACTATATCTGGAATTAACTAAAATCTAAAACAGAAGGGCACACCTGTGAGGGACTTTTGCTTAATTTGAACTAGGTAGATCCACTTCTAATCCATATCTTTGAGGGAGGAAGGCACAGTCCTTTAGTCTGGATCTTAAATAGGTAAAGACACATGTTGGGGTTTTGATTGTGTTTACATGGGAATTCACACATCTGTTGCAGGTTCCTACCAACAGCTGGTTTTTTGAATGATCAGTAAAGAGCCAACAGCCAATGACTGGGCAGGGGGATAGAAGTAGAATTTTGAGGATTCCCACGAGAGGAAACACAGAACAGGAAAAGGACAGATTTGCCATAATGGGGAAGCAAAGAGATCAAACTTAAAAGCCCACCATGTAAGAATCAGGGAAAGTGGCCCCAGAGCCTCTCCCTGATTGGATCTTAAGTAGCAGTGAGGAAATACAGATTAATCAAATATAACTCAGGAATATTGGAGGGGGAAATGGGAGTCACATGGAGTTAGAGAGAAGCCCAGCCATTGTGCTATTAAGGCATGATAAATATAAAGGTGTGTGTGTGTGTGTGTGTGTGTGTGTGTGTGTGTGTGTGTTTCATTTGTGAGTTCAGAGTTCTTGGGTGGGTGCAGAGCCTCATGCACCGGTGGGAGGATAGAGTGGCATTTAAATATTTACTGCAACAGGCACACCTTTAGTCTAGATCACACCTTCTGCTGGAATCCTATATAAGGACATTTTTCTCTTTCCCTCTTGGCCTCCCCCTTGCTAGCAAGTCCATTCCTTCACAGGCTTAGGGCCTACTTCTTCAGTATTCCAGCACATACTGAAGACCAGCCTCATGGACAGAGAAACTACTATATTCTTGGACTTTCCATTCACAGCTAGCTGTCATTGAATTAGCTAGACCACAGCCTATAGGTCATTCTAATAAATCTTTAGATAGATAGATAGATAGATAGATAGATAGATAGATAGATAGATAGATAGATAGATAGATAGATAGATAGAGATTCATTCTATAAATTCTGTAACTCTAGAGAACTCTAACTAATAAAACCTTTGGCTAATGAAAAGCATTTGTCCTCACAGCAAAATCAGAGTTGTCCAGACAAATGTTTTACATATTTCTACCACTGGATCCTTTCATTCCTTAACATTATATGTGAGATTTATTGGACTGAAACTTCTCTGAACAATAGTCATAAATAAATAAATAAATAAACAAATAAACAAATAAATAAATAAAAACAACAGTGAAAAATCCTAGTCATTTATTTCAAGTTCACCTTCTGAATGTTTTCCATTAATTACAATCAACAGTTGCCCATAAATCTTGAGAGCAGAGTGTAATGGCTAACAATGCCAGTTTCTAGGGCATTATAATTTATGCCTTTTACTATTCAAAAGGGAGTTGTTTATAAGACAAGGGACCCAGATTATAAGAGGCAACAAACAAATGTCCTGCCAGGCTTAGTCTACCATTTACCAATCACTAAATCTTTTGGAAAACATCTTAGAAAATCCTCAGTCACTGTGAATTTCATTCAGTTCTGCTTCACCTTTTAGCACCAAGAATGAGAGTGTCCAGAATGGAAAGGGAAGACAATGTGCTCTGGACAGGTCACAGCATAAATGCAGTTTGACACATGAGGTGAGGCTGATATAGCAAGAACCTTCTTTACCCCATCAATTTTAGACTTCCACAGCTTATTCTTGCAAAGATGTTAAGTCACAGGAAACTAGTAACCATCAGCTTTGTGTTGGCTCAAAACCCTGAAGAATCTATAAATGATAGCATGATGCCTTACCTCCCAATACTCTGAAATAAAATTTGCCATATATTTTTTTCCACTGAACCTTTTTGTCTCTCTGTAGTGTGCCCTTGAGTTCTGAGGTTGACTACTGAATGTCCCCTCCTTGCAAGTTAAACTGCAAATATATGATTTGGAATGATTATAAATTGTCCTAATATAATCCACAGAGAAACAATGTCTAAAACATTCATCCATATGTCTCATTGGACATTCCCTGGGATCTGAAACCCTCCCCAGTACAGGATATAGAGTAGAGCTCTCCCCAGAGATTGACAGCAGCAAGAGATAGAACCTCTGCGGGATGACAGCCTTCTACTTATAGCAATGTGACATATTCTTCTTTCCCAGAGAAATTAGTCCTTTACTTTCAATGGAGAATAAAGTCTTCCTTCTAGTGGTTACCAAGTGTATTTTCTAGATTTTGCACATCAGACTATCAAAAGCAACATTCAGATAATCTATAAGAGATTCTTTGAATTATTTTAATAATCAAAAGGTTTGGTGACACTTTCTCAAACTTCCTGATGTAATTCCTAGTACAAAACACTTGTTCAATAAAACGCTCATAACAGCATAAAAGGAGAAAGGAGTGGAAAGAATACCACCTCTAAAATAGCTTCTAATGACCTCCCCTGTTGTAACCCCATCTTATGTAATCCGCCCTCCCATGTACATGGGCTGGACATGTTGACTTGTTGCTAGTAACTAGAAAAAGACAAAGTCTTGTGGTATAGCTTTAGATACTACTACACAAGTTGTGGCTTCCATTTTACTTGACCATTTCTGTCTGATTCCTCGCATGTCCTTAACCTTATGAAGCAATCTGCCCTGTCATAAGCTGTCCTGTGGGAAAACCCTAAAGCAGGGAACTAAAAGTGACTTCCAGCTAATACTGAGTATGAAACTGGGGTTCTCAAACTAGCATCCCTCAAGAAACGGAATTTTTCCAGCAACATGAATGACTATGGAAGTAGATCTTTTACCAACCGATTCCTCAACAAGTTCACAGCTCCAAGCTGTACAGTCAGGACAGATTTACAGAAGCAATGGTGCTGAAAGCCTGATTTAATTCTTCACCTACAGAAACCAAGCTAATAGTTTGATAAAACACAGTGCTGAAATGATTTGTTGCTTGGGGTATACAACCATATTATTATGTCTAAGGAAGTATATGTAAATTTCTTGGCTAGAGATAGCTTGCCCATACTACTCAACTTTTGAGAAAAGAAAAGCCACTTCTAAAAGAGACTTGATAAAAAAAAAAAAAACAAAAAACAAAAAAGACAAAGTGACACAAATCAACAACTTGGTTTGCCTCTATTTGTTTTGTTTATGACGCAGGGTCTTGCTATTCAACACGGGTTCATCTTGAATTCTGAACTTTCCTGTGTCAGCTTCAACTTGTTTCACACTATTGTTAACAATAGACAATTCGCCTCACCACGATTCAATTTTTCAGCTTTAACATAAACCTTAGAGTAATTGGAGAGACTAATTGAAGTTAAATTTCTTAAAAACTTAATACAGGGCTGGTGAGATGGCTCAGTGGGTAAGAGCACCTGACTGCTCTTCCGAAGGTCCAGAGTTCAAATCCCAGCAACCACATGGTGGCTCACAACCATCTGTAATGAGATCTGATGCCCTCTTCTGGTGTGTCTGAAGACAGCGACAGTGTACTTACATATAATAAATAAATAAATCTTAAAAAAAAAAAGACACGTTTAAAAAAAAACCAATACAATGACTACCTTATAGTTACAAATAAAGTTGTAGTGGTTCAAATGGGAAATCCTGCCTTAATGTATAAGATAAAGAGTACCTGACCAAAGATGGCACCTAGTGTAAATCTCTGACCCCTTACATTTGTTTATACTTGTACAAATAGACTCCCCATAACACTGTGTCACATACATATTTACATGCATACACACACACACTCTCTCTACAATGTTTAAAAGAAGAAAAACTAACTTTTTATTAGAAATGTTATTTTAACTCAAGAACTATAAACTATATCATGTTTAGGAACCTATAACTAAACTAATATCACTTAAATATTGGTTCAACGTGTAAGAAGTTATAATTCACTATGGTATTCACACAATGACAAAAATCATGCAGACATACCTTTTTAGGAATATATGCAAAATTAGTAATCTATGTAAAATTAGGTGTGTTATAAGTTAGGAAGGTCTATCTTCACATTAAAAAAAAAAAAAAAAAAAGCAAACACGAGCCTGGCATGGCTGTCCTCTGAGAGGCTCTGCCAGCACATGACTAAGACAGATGCAGATCCTTCCAGCCAACTGTTGGACTGAGCCCAGGGACCCCAATAGAAGAGTCAGGAGGACTGGAGGAACTGAAGAGGATTGCAACCCTATAGAAAGAACAGTATCAACTAACCAGACCTCTCAGAGCTCTCAGGAAATAAGCCACCAATGAAAGAACATACATAAGTACAAGAGGAGTGCCTTATCTGGGCTTAGTGGGAGGGGTGCTTGGTCCTATGGAGGCTTGATGCTCCACAGAAGGGGGATGCTAGAGAAGTGGGTAGGGAAGCACCCTCTTAGAGGTGAAGGGGAGGGTAAAGGGTGGGAGCTTCTTGGAGGGGAACTGGGAATGGGAACTACATTTGAAATGTAAATAAATAAAATAATTAATAAAAAACTAGAAATTAAATATGTTAAACTACTGTAACTAAACACAGAGGAAGGGCTTTAGTACACAATCTAACTAGAGACTTTTTCCTGGTTATATGACCTCAGAAGCATGAGCAACAAAAGCACAACCTGGGAAATGATATTCCCTCAAGCTCAAAAGCTTCTTCATACCATTTGTTAACAAACTGAAGAGCCAGCCTAAGGAGCTTGGGAACATTTTCTGCAAACTATTCATCCAACAAGAAATAATATTCACAGTCCGTAAAGAAACCAAAAAAAGAAAAAAAAAGACCAACAGCAAAGAGACAAATAATCAATTATCTAATTGGATATTTATTATAAGAAGACATTCCAATGCAAGCCCTAAAGATGTTAGGTCAGTGGGAGAGCACTTGTCTAGCATATACAAGGCCCCTGGGTTCCAACTCCAGCACTAGGCTGAGGGAAGACAAAGGACCAACAATACTATGTGGGGAAATGCTTACTATCTATCATTCAATCAGGGAAAGGCAAATAAAACCCAAAATAAGAATACCTCTCATGCACATTAGAACACTTGCTACCAAAAAGGCAGAAACAACAAATGCTGGTGCTGGTGTGGTGCAAAGGGGCGATCAGACATTGTGAGTCACAGTGCAAATTTAGTACAGCCACAGTAGTAAATGCCAGGCAGGTTCCCTTAAATATTAAAAAATAAAAATATGGTATGCTGCAGTACTCTTCTCCTGGGTACACACCCAAAACACAGGAACTCAGCATGCCAAACAGACATTTGCACAACTTACTGAAATACAATTCACAATATCCAAGAGATGAAATCAACCTAAGTGTTCATCAATATATGAATGGGTAAAATGAATAACACACACACACATACACAGAGAGGGGGCATATATGCACATAAGTATGCATACAAGTGCATGCATACCACAGGACTACTGTTTAGCCATTAAAGTATGGAAATCTTCTCACAAAATGAATACTTTGAGAGAAATAAATTAAGCACAGAAAAGCAAATTGCACATGTTCTCAGTAACATCTGAAAGTTTTAAAAGGTTGAGCTCCTAGGATGAGATAAAAGAATAGTTGTTAACAAAAGTTTGAAGTGGCAGACAGAGTCGGGAATCTTGTGTCAACGTTTCTTGGGAAATATGAGCAAATATCTATTTAGCCTAGATAGGGCACCAGTGACAAACCAAAGTAAGGGTCTCACCAAACTGCAGTTTTGTGAACTGATGGCATTATGAGCTTGCTTAAAGGCACATGGGAAGGAATGTGAATGCCATGCCCGTCCTCTGAAATCTCAGCCTTAAACATATGTTTTACTATATGGGGCAGTGGCCATGAAAACCTCTCTTCAGCTGTTAACACCCTGATTCCTTCCATGTTACTCTACAGACCACAAAATTTATTCTAAGCCTTTTGCCTTTTGGAGGCATCTCTCTATTTACTCGTTGTACCCCCACTCATGAAGTAGATACCCTATGCTATAGTACATAAAGAAAGACAGACTTTTCCTTTGATAGGGACTCAGTCCTGGTTGCATGTCTCAGCACCCACTGTAGGGCCTTCTGTCCTATTCTTTGTTCTGGGACAGAATAATCTGGAAACCCCAAAAGGAATCACCAAACTCCAATATCTGTGAATATAAGCTTCATAACCCTGGATAGAATATGCCCTTACATTTCTTGTCAAATGAAGAGTCCAGAGGCAGAATACTTTTCTTTTAGCATGATTTCTGATGTTGTACTTTTATACAGGTCTCTAGCTTTATACTGAATCATAGATTTTTCTCTTTTTTGAACTAAAAGATGGACTTGGGGGAGGGGAAATCTTCATTCACTCTCACCTCACTCACCTTCTTCAATATCTGATATTTCCTGTAGATTCCAAGTCTTGTTTGTTCCCAGGAAGGGTTCTTTAGCATAGACCTAATTTGTGCTCTGTTGCCATTCAGCCCCTGGTCGCCCACTATAGGAAAGGACAAGCCAGCATTCCTATCTCACCCTTCCTTTTATACAATTCCCATGCCAAGTCAGAGTCTAATGTGGAGGATGCTACCCACATGCCCCTTTTTTCCCATTTTAGTTTCTCCTTTTGATGAACAAGATTCTTCTGTGCAGCCATTTTGGCTTCATGTTGAACCAACAAACTGATGTCAAAGGTGTGGGATATAGGCTCACAGAAACAGTCACACAACCACCTCAACAACATGCCAGGAATCAGTCCATAAGTACTAGTCTTAGAGACTGCAATGTATACTCTAGTCCTTCAACAATTTACAGGGCATCCCCAGAGAGCTGCTCATATGGTAAGCATCACTGTGCACTATAAGCTCAAAATGTTACAAGTCATTTTAATTCCTATTGAACATGCAACCTGACCAAAGCATAGGAATTAAAATGACTTGTAACATTTTGAGCTTATAGTGCACAGTGATGCTACCATAAAACCATCAAACTTCAGAATTTCGAATACTGCTTCCACTGACTGTGCCCCACTTTTCAAACCATCGTAAAATTAAAGCATATCAACCAACTCAAAAATCAACTGTCCAGAGGTGCAAAGGTGGAGAACAGGTGACAGATCTTAAGTCCTCATGTTAGACATGTAATTAACAAGATGCTCATTAATATCTAAAGCAAAATATCAAGAAGTCGGCTCTACATAAAGACTAAGTGGTCTGGAAGATTACACATCTGTTGAGTGTTTCTGAGATGTGGAAAAGTCAAGACACATCATGCAAACTTGGAGTAGATGTTGAGAATGTGGCCTTGCACTTGGAGGAATAAGAAGCAGAGTGTCTCTGTGCACATACTAACACAGATGTTTGGGAAAGTTAATACAGCTGCATGGTACAGGTTTAGGAGGGATCAACACCATTCAATGATGGATCAGCCTACTAAGAGATAATTTAGGTCTTCCACAGTTAAAAGATTTAATTTATTTTCCGTAGAACCAATTCAGATGGGGGGAAAAGCAAAACTATTGAAAATCCTTTTTCTGACTATGACCTTTTGAAGGCCATAAAGTTTAAGGTTCTTTTTTTTTCCTCATAATTTTTGAGGCATATGCTACTATTTTTCATCAAGTAGGCTATAAACATGACAATTTGTACAGGCACAGCTGATTTACCCATCATGGCAATAAAAATCCATATAAAACCATCTCAGTCTGTCAAACAACCCTATTGTCTTCAATGTGTGTTGCCCAGTTTTTTACAATTGACCTAACTAGAGTGTAATTTCCATATGCCCCAGCCAGACCCATGTGAAGGAACAAGGAGAAGTCGCTCCTCGTCCAAAACTGGTTTAGAAGCTCTTCCAGCTTCGTCCTCGATGTATACCTAAAAGCCCAGCATAGGCCCTGTCCTGCTGTCTATATATTGAATATTTACATCCTTCCTGCCTTTTCCTTGCATCTCACCCATCCTGTTCTCTAGGTTTCTAATGTGAGCAGAGCTAGAATGCAGAAGGTTCCTTCCTGAGTAAATTTTATTTTCCCAGGGAGATCAAGTATGAGGTATCTTTATGATAGTCTAGCTATCTGTGAGAAGATGCCTTACTCTGAGAGACTGCTGTACTTGCATATCCTACAAGCATTCACAACAGAAATATTTCCCCAATCTATTGCAACCCAATTCCAAGCCACTGCCACTAGAATGGCTGAAGAATTCTAAATAAAATAATCCATTTCCTATATACATATTGTTTGCTATCCATATAGACAAAAGGCCCTAGGATCGGAATGACACCGATCTCACCTACAAAATTATTATATTTACCGCTCCTTTGTGGAGCTTTGAAAAAATCACTTATTTCCATGCCTTAAAAATGAGGAAATACAAAAAAAAGGAAATATCACTGAAATATTAAAGGGAAACAATGGATTAGCAAGATGTCCAAGAAGGTAAAGGCTTTTGTCAAACAAGAGAGGTGTCATGAGTCTAATACGCAAGAGCACACGACAGTGGAAGGAGAGGAATGATTCTGCAAAGTTATCTACTGACCATCATATATACATACCAGCAAGAATGCACATGTGCACACACATACACACACACACACACACACATACAAACACACACACACACACGCATGCACACACACATACAAACACACACACTAATTTTTTTTAATGAAGGAAAACAGTTCATTAAACATGCTTTCTTGAAAAGGTCCTGTGGGATAAAGTACTAGCCTGCCTGAGAGTCATTCAATTAAACAAGTAGAACTCACACAAGACCTGCTGTTCATGTGGGAAGAAGATCCAGCTGACTCTCTATGCTGTTCCCCTCCTGCTTCCTGTGCAGGGGCTAGACCTAAGGGTTCAGATTAACAAACAAAATGTAATAAAGTAATCCTGTCATTCAGAAGATCAGGTTGCAAAGACTCTGGCTTCTATCCTGCTAATGTCTTTTGCTCTCTAACTTACTGACTCCAACAGAAGTGGCTGCCATCTTGAAAGTTTCTGTTTGGAAAGCAACTGCCAGAAAAGAATGAATCCTATCCTCAGCTACTTTGAGTGGGCTGTAAAGCCTTGGGTGACACGATCCCTGGCCTCACTGGAGCTGCAAACATAGCAAGATCCAGACTTCTCCTCCGTTCTTGTTCCACAAAAATAAGGAATATGTGTTATGTGAGCCAATCTATTATGAGGTGTTTTTTATGAAGTTGTGGATAACTAATGTAACTGAGGGTGAACTTTGTGTGTAGAAAGGGGAAATATTGATGGAGATTTTGATGCTTGCAAGTGATGGTTTATAGTTAACTATGTTTTCCAGGAATCTTTGATTGAAGGTTTCTGCCCCATAGAAAAACAAGAACAAAATCCATGGAATGAAAACAGACTATAGAACAGGCCATTCTACTTTTTTTAAAAAAAAGTATTAGCATCACCTTCATTTATACATGGTAATTAAAAAATAATTCACAGGTCTATAAGATCTCTATTACTAAGGTAAAATCCTGACTTGTCAATGTGGTACATACCTTCAAATTTTCCAAATGATACCTATAAACCACAGCTAGTTATTTGACCTTCTCTTCATGGAATGTATGGCACGCTTCTTTATTTAAAAAAAAAAGTGTGGAGTTTAGGTTAACCCAGAAAAATAACATTTTACATCTATGTCATATATATCCAAACACAAATATCTTTTTAAACGACTCAGTTGGGGGCTGGTGAGATGGCTGAGTGGTTAAGAGCATTCATTGTGTGGATCTAGGTTCAATTCCCAGTACTCACATACTGGTGCTCAACATCACTAACTCTAGGTCCAGAGGATCCAACACTGCCTTCTGCCCTCCACAGGCACCAGGCATGCATGTGGCATAGAGACATACATGTGACCAAACCATTCATACACATAAAATTAAAAATGAATCTTAAAACCATTTTAAATTAATAGAAAATAAATTTAACTTATCCCATTGGTTTTACTACAAAAGTATGAAATTTATTTTACGTTCTTTTTTCTGAAAATTAGATTATACTTTTTATACTTTGCCAGAAATATTTTTAAATAAATCTTATTTCTTCTTTAGTATACAACAGGTTTTTTTGTTGTTGGTTTTTTGTTTTTTGTTTTGTTTTGTCTTTTTGCTTCCCTACTTGTAAGGCCTAGGAACTCACTAAACACAAATCTCAAGTTCAAAAGCACAGCTGAATAATTAAGAACAAAAGCACTGTCCATGCTATGCTTATGCTTGGGACTTAAATCAAGTAGCATGCCAGTGCCAGCCTCCCAGACTACAGTTGCCTAGGAACTAGGCAGCATCCAAGGATGTATGTGGGGACCAAATCAATGTAGGAATCAGAGATGAACATCACTGAGCATAGAGACAGAGAATCTCCAGGCACTGATCCACTGAACCAAAGCTGCTGAATTTCTTTTTCTTTTTTTTTTTTTTACTAAAATAGATTTTATTGTGACAGTAGTGAAATTACTCTTCTACAGATATAGAACTATGTTCTGTGCCAAGCTATCTAAAATTCTGGTATTTTTCCAGACAGCATATAACATGTATTCCTATGTTATAGAGTGGTGGTCCTTGTGAGTGAATGTTAATGAGATTCCAGATGAAATGTAAATACATACCAAATAGGCCTTTCTCCCATGCTGCTTTCTCCATCACTCCCACTCTCCAGCATACAACTCCTGTTTTGGTTTTATCACTATGCTTTGTTTGAGGTACATCTGTGGAGAAAGATGTAGGTGACAAGTTATAGAAACATAGTGACCATGGTTAATTCCTTTCTCCATTGCCACAAGCAAAACCTATGAGTTGTCCCAGTCTGTTGTGCCCTCTGTTTCGTAAATGAGTGTCTACATACCAAATCCCGTTGGAAGCTGAAAGTTTATTCTATACCTCTGAACTGACGGTTTTTACCTGCTTCCAAGGTCAATATGTGATCACATAAAGGTTATCAAATAGTACAGAAGGTCTACTAAATTTATTATATGCCTTAAGAGACATGAAGACTGCTGTCAACCTACTGACACTGGTGTTGGTGAGGTTACGTGCAGCAGGGTCAGGTCATCATGATATCATAACCAGCTGAGGGAAAACTCCATTCAACACACAGCACTAGGGTCACTAGGGTTATATCCATTTCCTAGGGTTACAGTAATAACAGAGTACCACAAACTAAGTAAGTGGCTGAGACAGCAGAGACGTAATGTCCCACAATTTCAGAGGCTGCAATTTCAAGATCAAGATATCAATTGAGCTGCATTCCTTTGGAGTGCATAGTATCTGTCCCAGCTCTCCTTTAGTAGTTTCTTGGTTTGTAATATCATAAGTGCAGCCTTCACATGACAATCCCTGGGACACATGTCTAGATGCAAAGTCCTTTTTCCAAGAATACCAGCCATATTGAGCCTGGGTCTTAATCTACTCTAGTACAACCTTAACTGTCACATTTATAATGACCCTATTCACAAATGAGGCCACACTGGGAACTACACATTCAACATTTGGAGCATGCCACAATTCAACCCGTGAAAGGGATTAATAAATCAAGATTAAGAATAATTGGTTTTCCTCACACACTGTAATAGGCCAGAAGGACTGCCTTAGAAGGGTAATGCTATCAGAAAGCCATTGTGGAATAGAGACTTGACTGGTTAGCCAAGGTAGACCTCGGAAATGCATCTACGGAGGGAGTGTCCTGCTATATCACTTTAAACACCAGTAGCAAACAAGCCTGTGGTGAACCCTTAGCATGAAACTGAGTATCAATAAGACTTGGGGAGATGGGGGAGAAAAGCTAGCTTTCTGGGCCATTTAAGAGAAGATTCCATAGAACCATTTAGTTTCTCAGTTGAAGTCAGAAACCTAAGGGTACACACAGTTCCTGGGTTGTAGAGACTGAGAGCCCAGATGTGCTGATAACCCATCTAGTATCCTTTCCCTACACCACAAAGATTAAAACTCCAAAATGAGTTCCAGACGTCCAGGCTCAAAATATCAACACTATACATTACTTATCCCTGAATGTAGGTATCTAAGAGGCATGGATATCCAATACAACACACTCACCCAATTTAGCCTGCTGCTGGCTCTTAACAACTGTAAGTTAACACTGCCCTCTAGAGGTCTCCTACTCAGTTTCATCCCTCCTGAGCTGCCTTTCCTATATGGAGTGTGTCCAGTCAATTGCTCTCAACCACACATTCTGTACATAATTAGGAGGACACAGTCAGTCACCAACCAGAAGACAAAGACATATTTCCTTAGCATGTGCCATAGTTATATCTCTTGTCTCACAGAAATTCTGTATAATTCACTTGAACTCATTTATGTGGCTTCATCTCTACAAAGTGACACATCTGAATCCAACGGCAACATTCATCTCTAACTATGCAAAACACCCAAAGGGGCCCAAATATTAAATTAGAAACACAGAGACCAAGCTTCTGATGACTCGTGTCAGAGGAGGGTGATGAACTGGAAGGAGTTGAGTGAAATTCTGTCTTTGTGTTCTGTCTCCCAGCTCCATCACCAGAAGCCCTTAGACAGGCATCAGTGAGTTCACTAGTCTGTGTTTTTCTCATTTGGTTCTAAGCCTTTCCAGCAGATGCTCCAAAGTCAAACTGAGTCTCTGGAATCTTAAATTCTATGACCACTTCTGCTAAAAAGATGTGTGACCTTGACTGACTCCGCTAACCTCCCTTGTTTCAATTCTGTCTACTTTAAAATGAGGGTCTGTGTTTAATTATCTCAAAGGACCCTTTCAACCTTCATCCTTTGTAACACTCTGCAATCAATTCTACTGAGTGCTATATCTGGGGTCCATATTCCAGAAAAGTCCTATTTAACATCACGAAGCATCCATATTAGAAATAAAGTTGTTTGGCAATGGGTCAAAGAGCCAGAGCAATCTTCACACCCATATGGCCATTTCAAATATCAAAATATTCACTGAATACGTGCCACTGGGAACAATAAAAACTTCCCCCAAGAACTTTCAAACACTCAAATACATTCTATGATTTTTGACTATACCTTTCACTCTGGCAGCTAAACTGTTAAGAAACATTGTTTCAGCAATGACAAACTTCAACGAAGCAACATAGTACACACCTGCAACACCAGCATATGGAAAGCCAATGGTGGAAGATGATGTAGTCATCCTTGGCTGCATAGTGAGACCTTGTCTCAAAACCTAAACAGAGGTCTGAAGATGTAGTTAGTTGGTAGAGGGCTTGGCTCCTTATACACAAAGCCCTGGGTCTGATCCCCACACTATCTGAATTTCTGAATTGAGTATACTGGCATATAGTGCTATCGTCTCAGAACTCAGGAGGTAGAAGGAAAATGATCAAAAGTCCAAGATTATCTCCAGCTACATATTAAGGTTCAAGGAAAATCTGAGATAAATGAGACTCTGCCTTTAAATGTGTGTGTGTGTGAGAGAGAGAGAGAGAGAGAGAGAGAGAGAGAGAGAGGGAGAGAGAGAGAGAGAGAGAGAGAGAGAGAGAGAGAGAGAGAGAGAGAGAGAGAGAGAGACTTGCCACATACATAGAGTAGTTGTGTCTACCAATAAAAATAAAAAACCTTTTGGAGCCAAAATCAAATATTCCTCTCCTAAAACGTGAAATGTAATCTAAAATCTTTATTTCCATTCAATTCTACCCAATTGTTCCTGCCTTGTTATTTTAATAATTTATTAACTAATAAAATAATATCAATCCCTACCATCATACTTAAAACCTACAAAATTGTAAGGAGTAAATCTAATATAGAACTCATTTGAGGGGATATTTTTGGACAAATTAATTGAAGACACTCAGAAACAATTCCATGTCCTTCAAACAGGCAACCAATCAACTCCCTTTGTAGCTCTGATGAGGTGATTTTCTATGCAATTATTACCTATTAGTATATATAATAATATATTAGTATATTATTAATAAAAACCCCGTAAGCATCTCATTGCTGTGATTGACTCTAGTTCTTAGAAATTTCACTTGTTAAATTCTCATATTTACAGGAAAAATAGATGCCACACATCTAAAACCCTTGAAAGACCTCTCTACCCAACCTAAAATTGTCAGTGCTCTGAGAAGACGTTTTCCTTTTTGCCAACTTCTGTGTGGCACCTTAGAAGAAACTCAAAGACTTCAATCATCATTAGCAGGGAGACATGCACCAGAGGAAGCAGCTATGGAATGAGCTATGGGACAAGGGAGATCTCCAGTCGGAACTGCAGAGGATGTGCCAAGCTCGTGCTCAGACAAGACAGTTCAGACTCCAGAGGTCAGCCCAGGGGGACGATGCCAGCAGCAAACATCCACCAGAGCACAGGCTGTACCGTTAGGGTGGTTGGTGAAAGGACTGCACGGCCACTGGAACCCACTTCCACTGAAGTCAGATGGCATGGTGAGTGGCATTTTCCATGTGCCACCACGTTCAGTCAATCTGTTAAGGCTTTTCAAGACTTCTTCAACATACATTTTTGTCACGGAGATTGGCATTTATAGACATTGGCAAAAGAAAGTGGAGAAAACACAAATACAGGTCAACCATCACCTCTCCTGATCCACAGGTTCTGCCCAAGTTCCTTAGACTCAACCAAAGTTACCAGGTGGTGAGGATGCCTGCGTTACATACATACATACATACATACATGCATACAGGGTTTCATTTTGTGTCACTGTTCCCCTGAAGAGTACAATACAATGGCTATATACATGCTATTTTATATTTATATTTATATTTATATTATATTTATATATATTATATATTTATATTATATTCATATTTATAGTATATTATGTATATATAGTATATACAGGGTTTCATTTTATGTCACTGTTCCCCTGAAGAGTACAATACAATAGCTATATACATGCTATTTTATACTTATATTAATATTATATTTATATTTATACAAATATATATTTATATATTATATATTTATATATTTATATTATATTTATATTTATAGTATATTATGTACTGTAAGCGACTCAGATATTATGTGAGGAAAGTAGCAATATGTGTACATGTTATATATAAATACTATGTGATTTTTATATAAACAATATAAGTATCCAGGGATTCTTTTAAACGTGGGGCCCTGGAACCAATCACTCCTGGATACTGCAGACTAATTATAGAGAGAAAGATATCCTATGCTCCCACACTAGAGTGGTAAATATTGTTTAAAAGCCTATACAATTCAAAGCAATCTCTTCTCAACACAGTCTCAAAAAGCTAAGAGAGTTTTTACAGAAACAGAACAACTTTTTACAATTCAGAGGGAGTCACTAAAAACCCCCAGTAGGCAGAGTTATAAAGCTTTAGTAATAAAAGCAGCAGGTTAGTGCAAGAAGGAAGCTCGAAGTGTTCTTATCGATCAATCAATCAGTCTGTCAATCGGTAAGATAGCTCAGCTAATCAAAGTGCTAAGTACAAAAGCCTGACAGGGTTTCAGCTTCAAAATCCACACAAGGGTAAAAGGAGAGGACCTGCTGTACAAAGTTAACATCTGGCTTCCATACACACCGAGACATGTGTGAGCCTCCCCACCCCACACACTAAGGATAGTAACGATAATAGCGGTAACTTTAGAATGTTAAGTATATGAGGCAGATCATATGCCAGCACACTTGATTTGACCATTTCAAAAGTACCACAGCATAACATGTTGTAAATAATATAACTTTCAATTTTAAAAATTTATGCTTGGGAGGTGCTGATATTAGGATGTAAAGTAAATTAATGAATGAATGAAAAGTTATATTTTTACAGAAATAAATAAGGAATGGACATATTTGAATCTGATATTTCTATGGCACCACCCCCACCCCCACCCCCACCCCCACCCCCATCACCCACAAATATCACAACATCAGCTGAGGAATCCCAAAACTGTGTCAGAAATGACATAATGCCAGACACTCTTAGGAGCTTGAAGGGCACCATCTAAGAAACCCTCATCCAGATGCAGTTTCCTGAAACCTAACAAACATGCTTGTTCCTAGGGCAACCTAACATTACGGGAAATCCCGAATGAAATGCTAAGACTTAGCAAAAACAACACACAGGTGACACACGTTGGGACGGATCTGGCACGCTCAGGTCCTAACAAGGGGTCAGATGAGGGTAGAGTAAGTTTCCAGAGGAAGCTTTGCAAATGAAAGGCTCTACCCCAGACAGGAGACAATGGTGATCTATAGACAGAAGTAAGAAAAAAAGAAAAACCTGTCTGCGTCTCTTCCCCTGCCAGGCCAATCTGACTGTATCAGGACACTCCATTCAAACTCTCGGGATCTTCTGCTGCCTCTCAGGCATTCCCACAGTGCATCAACTGCTTGCCGGGACAGGACTTGAGCGCTTGCTATGCAAAGTGTACATGCACCAATGAAAAGTTCTTGAAAATGAAACAATACTGAGTCTATTATAATGCTGGGTTTATTATAGTTCATATGTTCTCCGATAATTATGGGACTTGGTATATTAAGAACACTTGAGAGTAAATGTTAGGTTGAAGTCCTTACAGAGGAATAGGAGCTGCTGCTGCTGCTGCTGCTGCTGCTGCTGCTGCTGCTGCTGCTGCTGCTGCTGCTGCTGCTGCTGCTGCTGCTACTGCTGCTTCAGTTTCAAGGGAATATCCCCCCCCCCCGACCCCTGCACCGAGAAACCTAGGTGCCTTATTTGTACGCAAGGGTTGGGGGAGAGACAATATGAAAGGGTGTTTCATGCCTTGGCTGTGCGTTGCTGAATCCTGAGAAGTGAATTCTTTTGATCTCTACTTTCTGAAACATAAGGCACCTGTAAGGCAGATTCAGCCACAAATAAAAGGCATGTAAATGTGAGGCAAATGTGGAAAGAGTAAGAACTCACAATTCATAACATATGTTGGTCTGGTGGGGGTCTCTCCTCCCCTCGTGGCCAGGACTAGAATCCACGGCACTCTAAGGAGCACCCTGCCCCTGTCCTCTTAAGGGTTTTCATCTGGGTTTCAGGGAGTTTGCTTCTTTCCCTGTCTTCTTTCTTGGCATGAACTACAATAAGGGTGGGAGACTTTTCACTTATTCACTGGTTCAGAGATTGTAATCTGCCTCCTCGAGCTTCACTCGTTCCTGCCAAATCTATTGGCAATGGAAGAACGGCTTGCAAGCGTGCAGTGGCTTGCAGGAAGAGCTGGAGTTCACTCGTTTCTTTTTAGTGTTCTTTCTATTATCAATGCACTTGGAGGCTAAAACGCAATCACTCCTGGGTTATTTCTAAAATGAGAATTAGACTTCTAAAACAAAAGTGTTGAACTATAGAGCATAGAAGATGCCCATGAAGGAGCTGCAAAGATCTGGGTCCTGCATCCAGAGTTCCGACCTTGCAGGTCTGGAATAGAACACGAGAATGTTCATTGAATCAAACCCCCAGACCAACTTGACAAGAAGGACCTGGAGACCACATTTTGATATGTGCCATTTTAGAACACCTTGCCGTATTTCCCTGGCGTGCAAACCAATTCAAAGGAGCTTACTATCAAGATACTGGATTGTATGCGATGATTGATGTCAAACTTGTTTCATGCAAATTGTAGCTATGTCCTCGGGGCTGTTATAATTTCCCATGCATTGACTAAATATGAACAGGGTTTATCTCCTAGGCCTGCATACTAGCATTGCATAACTAAGTATGCCATGACTCATTTGTGAGCTGGCACTCCAGACTTCAGAGAAAAGCTAGACAAGCCAGGTGTCCTGTACTAGCAATCTGGAGTTCCACTGTGGATCTATCCTCACACCAAGAACCTAGTCCAAGAGAAAGAAACTCAAGGGAAAGTTAAATAAAGAAAAGGCAACATGAAGAGCCTGATACTTGCCCTTATGCTGGGCAGGATACCCATACTAATTATGTTCCAAACACTGAGAAAACAAGACAAAACTTTCCATATGTCAAGAAATTTTGGAGACCTACCTGGGAGAGAAGAGTACAGTTATGGCCATGAGATAGGGAACATGACAATGCAAAGCACAACCCATGCTTGATTTTATAGTCTTGGTACTTCCCCTGGCTGTTCCTGTCTTTGGACTACCATTGGACATTAGAAAGAAGTCCAAGTTTTGCATCTTTAAAGCACAAATAGAGGAACAGCAGGAATAGGCAACAGCAGGGTGAATGCCTTCAAGATAAAAAAAAAAGTCCTGAAAAATTAGTAATAGAAAAGATATACCTTAAGATAATCAAGGCTATACACAACAAACCTATGTCCAACATTATCAGACAGATAACCTAAACAATAGGAGAAAATCTTTGCCAGCCATATGTCAAACAGATGATTTATAACTATACTATATGAGTTCTAAGAAAAAAGACATGTAATGAAAAGCTAGGAAGGACAGGAAAGTAAGAACACTGAAGTCTTCCGTTGGCAAAATCCCTATCAATTTTTTTTATTTGTTCTTTGGAGGGCTTGGTCTATTGGTGTACAGACAGTGCACTTACTTAATGTTCTGAGGGTTTGCTGCTGTTGTTCTAGATCACAGGTTTCTGGATTATGGGGGGTGGTGTGAGAGAAAGAGAGAGAGAGAGAGAGAGAGAGAGAGAGAGAGAGAGAGAAAGAGTGAACATGGTGTTTTGAACATATTAGGCAAATGTCCTACCACTTGGGTTCTTTATGAAGGGAAGAACTCTTTATTGGCATAAATCTTAATACATCAATAAATGTTTAACAGCTACTTGTTATAAAGACTAAATATATTACAGAGGGCTATATGTTCCCCTACACACAAAGCGCTTTAAGTTTGGTGTTACATATAAAGAATAGAATGAATAAGCAAATACATAATCAGGTAAAGTTTTGTGGATCCAGCTCAATACAAAAATGATGTCTAAAGTATAAATTGGGAGGGAAATGGAACTACTCAGACACATTTAGGAAAAAAACATTGTTAAGCAATGATAAGACATGACAAATCATATCACATATCTCACTACAAGCTAATGCTTAATAAATAGGTTTTAACAAAACACAGTAACAAGAAAACACACCAATAAAAGGACAAACATATTGAGCAATCACTTTGCCTAATTCACATGGCCAACAACTAAGGAGACTAAAAAATGCTTATCATTAATTGAAAGGGAAGTGCAAATTAAAACTAAAAATTATAATAATTTCAGCTCTTTTCCAATGTCTAGAAGTTTTAGAAAGCCTAGCTGTATCCAGTGCTGACTCTGTATCAGAGTGAGAGGCTTAGATGTGAGCGATAGGAATGCAAACACTAGAACCAGCTTAGAAAACAGTCCCGCAGCTTCCCAAGTTAAATATAAACTGGCTGTACAAGTCAGCAGTTCTACCCATAGGGACTTACCTAAGGAAATGAGAACATTTTTTCCATGAAAGATCACACATGTGAATGCCCATAGCTGCCTTACTTCTGAAACTAAGAGCTGGAAACAATGCGGTGATAGGTCTGGGTGGGTAAACCGAAATATCTACATATTGGAATGGTAAACAACCTGAAATATCTACATGGTGGACTAGTACTACATTCCATGAAGGACTGAACTGTTGATACAACCAATAAAGGAGACCCTAAAGAATCACACACATATCCCAAATAATGATATACCACATGACTTTATGCACAGTTTTGAGAAACACAAGCCAATTTACCAGGCTACAGCAGGGTGTCTGCCTTCAAGATAAAAAAAAAATCCTAAAAAATTAGTAATGGGAAAGATATACCTTAAGATTATCAAGGTTATACACAACAAAACTATGTCCAACATTGTCAGACAACCTAAACAATGGGAGAAAATCTTTGCCAGCCATATGTCAAACAGGTGATTTATAACTATACTATATAAAGAACTGAAAATTAAACAGCAAAATCAGTTCTTTCATTTATCAAATAGTCTAATGAAATGAACAGACAGTTCTCCAAAGAAGAAAAACAAATGCCACATAAGTACCTTTAAACTGTTCAGCATTCTTAGTCATTAAGGAAATGCTTTATGGTTCCATCTCACCCCAGTCAGAATGGCTATGTTCAAGAAACAACAAATGCTAGCCAGGACGTTGAGAATGAGAAGCACTTATTCATTGCTGATGGAAGTATAGATTGGCACAACCACTATAGAATACAGTAAGAAAGTGGCTCATAAAATTAAAAATAGAATTTCCACACGACCCAGTTATTCCACTCTGGGATCTATATCCAAAAGACTCTACCTGCACATCCACGTTTATTGATGCTTTATTCCCAACAGCAAGGAAATGGAACAAGCCTAGATGTCCACCTCAAATGAATAATGAAAATGTAGTGTGTGTGTCAATTTTATTCTTATATAAAGAAAATAAAAGTTGCAAAAAAAATAGATAAATCTGAAAAGTATTACATTAAGTGAGGTAAGTCAGTCTAAAACAAAAATCACATGTTCTCTCCCATATACATGTTCTTGCTTATAGTGTTTATGTCTATATATTGTTGGGGTGAGTGTGAATATAGACTAGAAAGCTAGGAAGGAAACCATTGGAATGATGCTAGAGAATAAAAGGTAGACAGACTTAGCAAACACAGAAGTAGATGCTCACAGTCAGCTATTGGATGGATCACAGGGCCCCCAATGGAGGAGCTAGAGAAAGTACCCAAGGAGCTAAAGGGAACTGCAACCCTATAGGTGGAACAACAATATGAACTACCCAGTACCCCCCAGAGCTCGTATCTCTAGCTGCATATGTATCAGAAGATGGCCTAGTCGGCCATCAGTGGAAAGAGAGGCCCATTGGTTGTGCAAACTTTATCTGCCTCAGTACAGGGGAACACCAGGGCCAAGAAGTGGGAGTGGGTGGGTGGGGGAGTGGGTGGGGAGCATGTGGGGGACTTTTGGGATAGCATTGGAAATGTAAATGAAATAAATACCTAATTAAAAAGAACAAAATTTTTTAAAAGGTAGGCAGATATTACACATGTGACATAAAAGCTGGAAAGAAGGGTGGGTAGAAGAGGAGGACGGATAATCAACAAAAACTATGTTTTTCAAAAATACTATAATGAAACCTAGTACTGTGTATGCTAATTTTTTAAATGTTTAAATAAAAGTCGGGGGGAAATACATCGTGGTTGCCTCAGTCTATGAGAAATGATGCCAGGATGACCATATTTGGGAGACTAATGGTCTTAAGGATCTCTCTCTCTCTCTCTCTCTCTCTCTCTCTCTCTCTCTCTGTGTGTGTGTGTGTGTGTGTGTGTGTGTGTGTAGACAGGGGGAGGAAGAGGGAGGGTAGGAGGGAGAGAGAGAGAGACCATATCAATGTGCACACTTTAAACTTGTACATTGTTACTTTAATAACGTTAAATAACTTGTCAATTATAATTTAATAAGATTATTTATAAATGGGGAGAAAGTCAGCTACTTATCATGCTAAGAATCCCTAACGAGATAGCAAGAAGAATCCATCTGTAAGAGACTGTGCGCCCATTTTTAAATTGGTTATCTAAATTTACTTATCCTCAAATGAAGAGAAAGTGGAAAAAACACTGGCCAGCAGTGAGCAGTTATGTAGGACAATCTTACGTCCACATGTCCAGGATGGTTCCAATTTACAACCATTGCCTGTTCTCCTTATTAAATGTCCTTTCACTCTCAAAAGTGTCCTAACTTGCAAATAGCCCCATTATGTGCTCATGCTCATTGCACGCTCAGCCAACCTACGATGATGTGTTTTCTTCCCCTTAGTTACTGCAGAGAAAAACAACAAACAAACAAACTGAAAATCACCGAAGGCAAGACAACAAACATCCAGGGAAGCTCGTCAGCCAAGCCGAATCAGCTTTCAAACTAAGAACACAACAAATGAAGCAAAATATACCTGACTTTCCACTGGGAACTCCAAGTATGAGCAACTTCCGTTTCATATTCAATGTCTACAAGGTGACCTCTGGGAACACACAGCTTCAAGAGCGGCAGGAACAGACCCAGTTGTGAAGCAGACCACTGTGACAAGGCCAGGGGCAGGGCTAGCTTCCTCTAATAACATTATTTTTTTTTAGATTTATTTATTTATTTTATGTATATGAGTGCACTGTAGCTGTCTTGAGACACACCAGAAGAGGGCATTGTATCCCATTACAGATGGTTGTGAGCCACCACGTGGTTGCTGGGAATTGAACTCAGGACCTCTGGAAGAGCATTCAGTTCTCTTAACTGCTGAGCCCTCTCTCCAGCACCCATGACATTATTTCTTTAGTGTCGATAAAGTCTTTAGGACAAGAACATAAATTTAGTCCAAGAACTGTGAGAGTCCTGCTTTCTATTTTCTTTAACGTACTGATAAATTATGTATTTATGTTTGGTTTTGTTTGCGTGACATTGGGGGTTGCAATATTAGGCACAATGCAAATATTTGTTAAATAAGAAAATGTATTGTCATTCAATTATCCTAATTTCTCCTTGTACAAAATTAACAGCGTTGGCCATAGACTACTGCTATTAGAATGTCAGTTGTTTCTGGGATGAGACCTCGTTCCTGGATTCCTGTTCAAATGCAGTGAGAGATGGAGTTAGCCATCTGTTTTATACTAGAGGTCTTTGATTTTGAAGGAAATTAATGTTGGGAAGAGAAGTAAATTGAGTTCTAAATGCACACACACACACACACACACACACACACACACACCAGTGTTTTTAATATGGAATGGGCGGGGGGGGGGGTCATAGGAAATGCAATTCCAAGACCCCATGCTTTTATCTCTAAATAGACGTTCAAAACCCTTACCAGCTGAGGGCCGGGATCAGCTAGGCTCTGCCCTTTAGGAAGGAACTCCTTTGACCTTCATTTGTTTTCGCTTTGCTCTCATTTATTCCTCAACAGCCAGAAAGGAACCTCAGGCCACAGGTGTGTAGAGCACGTGCTTCTAATCTACCCTGCTGACTTTCAAGATCTGTCTAACAAAACCATTAAAGTGGTCTTTCTGTCTAGTTCTGTTAACTAAAAAGTTCACAGTCCCTCCTTAGAGCTCCATTTTTCAGTTGACTAAATTAGATAGAGATGGCAAAGTCAAAGGCAGCGGATGCAAAGCTCATAACTGCTCCGCGTGTAATAGCTTCTGCTGTGTATAGAATAGACTTATATGCTAAGGGATAAGCTTAAATGCCGTAAATCAGTTGGGTGGACTTCTCCCTCGAGTGTTAGTCATAGCAATGAAAAAAACACGGAACTCTAATACGACAGAGCAACCAACGCAGCTCCTTCATGTAGTTTATTTCACTTAATTTAGGCATATGAATAAGCACTTGTTTAAATATTATTATTGGCAGCTCTATAAGACAGAATACATATGAACAATGCAGCAAAGCAAAGAAAATATCTATAATAGAGGAAGCCCGGTCACGCCCTAAAGTGCACAAGCCACGCCCACCAAGAGCACAAGCCATGCTCTATCTTTTTTTTTTCTCCTCTTTTTTTTTTAATTAGGTATTTTCCTCGTTTACATTTTCAATGCTATCCCAAAGGTCCCCCATACCCACCCACCCCCAATCCCCTACCCACCCACTCCCCCTTTTTGGCCCTGGCGTTCCCCTGCATTGGGGCATATAAAGTTTGCAAGTCCAATGGGCCTCTCTTTGCAGTGATGGCCGACTAGGCCATCTTTTGATGCATATGCAGCTAGAGACAAGAGCTCTGGGGTACTGGTTAGTTCATATTGTTGTTCCACCTATAGGGTTGCAGTTCCCTTTAGCTCCTTGGGTAATTTCTCTAGCTCCTCCATTGGGGGCCGTGTGACCCATCCAATAGCTGACTGTGATCATCCACTTCTGTGTTTGCTAGGCCCCGGCATAATCTCACAAGAGAGAGAGCTATATCTGGGTCCTTTCAGCAAAATCTTGCTAGTGTACGCAATGGTGTCAGCATTTGGAAGCTGATTATGGGATGGATCCCTGCATATGGCAATCACAAGATGTGCCCTAAAGTGCACAAGCCATGCCCACCACGAGCACAAGCCATGCTCTATCTTTCTACTCCCGGGATAATTGCACAGAAATGGAGATTTATTGGACATGGTTTCAATCTCAAACATCCACTAGACATGTCAAGAGCAAACTGATAAATGTGAGCCACGCTTGCTTAGAGTCCTGGCGCACTACTGAGCAGAACTGTATTTGCGCCCCATTGTTTCCAAGTAACCAATTCCTAGACACATTTAAACTCTGGTGTTCACAGAAATAAGAAATTGTGTGTTCTCTATTCACTAAATGACGCATTTTTCTCATTGTTCTATTTTGATTTCCGTGTTAGATCAGGACAGTATTTATGGTCTAAGAAAATTAAGGTGAATAAAAGGTCAGCCTACAGTTAAATGTGGTGGTGGAAAATATTATGGCAGGTACAGTTCGTGGAGTGTGTTGCAATCGCTCCTTAAAACTCTGGAAAACTCATGCTGAAAAACTTTATAGAAATTAAGGCACTTATTAGCAAGGCCTGTTGACAGAGACAAGTGGGTGGAAATAAACCATTCCCCTAAAATACCATGGGTTCTCCTCCTGCTGCAGTCGCCTGCCATCTAGTGGACGTGTTACAATCTAGCCAGGTGTTGCTTTATTTGAAATCAACCGAACTGGTTGAATAATCCAGTGTTGCCTTTGAATAAGAACAGAGGGGTGTGTTCTAGTTGGCACACCCCCAGAATGAAGCCCATCTTGTTTACAAGGAGTCCTGAACAGTCTGTTCTCAGTTGCTTCTTTCTCTGTTACTGTGACAAAACACTGACCAAAATCAACTTCGAAGGAGGAATGATTTGTTTCATCTTATAGCTACCAGGTCACAACCCATCGCTGAGGGAAGTCAGGGAAGGAGCTCAAGGCAGAACTAGCAGCAGGAACTGATGCAGAGACCGTGGAGTGACACTGTTTTCAGACTTGCTTCCTAGGCAGCCACCTGAGGTATACAACCCAGGACTATCTGGCCAGGGTGGCACCACCTACGGTAAATGAGGCTGACACACATGCCCATAGACCAATCTGCTGGAGGCAATTCCTCAAATGAGATTTCCTCTTCCCAAGTGTCTCTCGTTTGTCACATCTACAAAACTAACCAGCCCATTCCTTACAGAGGCTTTTGAAAAACATATCGTTTTTGTACTTAAATTCACTCAAAACCAAGTCTCATTTTAAATGTGAGTCTAAGTAAGTAAAAGAGAATTATTTAAAAATCATTCTGTTTATGTTTCTCCTGTACCAATTCAATATTTTTTTTTCTTGAGACAGGGTTTCTCTGTGTAGCCCTGGCTGCTCTGGAACTCACTCTGTAGACCAGGCTGGCCTCAAACTCAGAATCTGCCTGCCTCTGCCTCCCAAGTGCTGGGATTAAAGGCATGCGCCACCACTTCCAGGCTCAATAAATTTTTACATATCATACTTTAATTGGAATATTTATGGACCCCCCAAAATCATTGAATAGACAATTACCTATTAACCAACTTTCAAGACAGATGTTAAAGGAATACAAAAATGTAAAAGACACACTCTTAGATTTTTATAATGTAGTCAGTCAGAAAGGAAAAAATCCAAATGAAGAGGTAGCTCCCTGTGTGGTCCAAAGGAAAGGTCTCTGCCTGGGGAATTGTCAGTGTTTGCAAGTGACACTTGGGCTGTGTTTGACAATAACCCCCAGCCCTAAAATCAATGAACAGGTATTTTCCAGGTGGAATAATTATTATCTCAATATGAAGGAGAGGGAGAGATGAATGTAGGATGAGAAGACTCGCAGGAGTGGCACAGGTAAGCTTGGACCATGGAGTAGGCTAACTGGGTTGGGGGGGTGGGGGTGTCAGCTGAGTGGGATCTGCAACACCAGGAAGGTCTTCATGAAAGTGTTCATCACATTGTCAATGCCATCTCAGCACACATGCTCACCTTGTTTGCCCCGTGTTAAGCAACTATTGGCAGACTGTGCATGGAAACAAATGCTGCTTGTAACTGAATTCCAAGAGCACTCCTGTAAGCTTTGCTCAAGAGTGAGCTGAGTTAATGAGTCTCACTCTTCCCAGCAGGTAGTCCACGTGCTGAAGGGCAGGACCAAGCAGCTCTTTGGAGACTTAGTCTTCCCTCTAGGGAACCAGTGTACACACACACACACACACACACACACACACACACACACGTCAAAGGCTCAACACTAGTTCCTTATTTTCTACAAGCAGCTTTTTGTTACCTTAAAAATTGAACAATTTTTTATTTCACCTTAGCAAGAATTTTAATGTACTTTAAAACAATTCTTCCAACAGTCATTTTTTTCTGTTTCTACCTGCCTGTCCACTGTCTTTCAGGCACAACTTTGATAATAATTAATAATTAAAATCACCATCTGTTTCATATATAATATAGTGTGTGCATGTGCGTGTGTGTGCTGTTTGTTTGTTTCTTTCAGGTAATCTTAAAGCCCTAAAAGACCCTTGTTATTTCATAGTTATATTCAAAAAAGCTGCTGTTGAGACCAAGTGTACAATTGCCTTATATACAAAGTAGCAATAAGAATGACTTTATATCATTCTTACTTCAAATCTTGTACAGTACATACCCAGTGGCTTGTTTTCTTTGGACTCTACTGTCTTCTACTGATATTTGCCTCTGACTGAAATATTGGATATCAAAGTTGGAAAGTGACAATCTGTCCCCAAGTCACATCCAGCCATCCATAAGCCAATTAAAAGCAGAAAGGGGCGGATTTGTACAATGCAGCCACATTAGGAAGAGTGACAAAGAGATCCAGTAAATCCCTCAAGTCTGGCTTTGGTCTTCAGGGTCCTGAGATAAGATCAAATGTTAAATTTTCTAGGGGGCCAAGGATAGCACAACACAGCAGTCCTGGTCAAAATGTGGTCCTGCCCACCATCAAACCATCACTGCCTGGGCTTCAGTCTTATCCTGTAAGGTAACCTGACAAGTGGTTAGAGCTATGTAATATCTTTCTGGGAAACAAGTTCCCTCTCTGACTGGAGCCTTTTCCTTTCTCCCAGCAGGAGATTCCTGGGGAAATCCTCACTTCCTTGGGGTACATTGTCTCAATAGTCTGATGATCAGACTGAGAGACGCGTTGTCTCTTTAGAATATCTTCATCTGCCAAGTCGATTACACTAGTGTCTGTGTATGTTCCTCATGACTCAGAACCTTGATTTAATCAATGAATTAGATATGGAAAAAAAAGACCTTTTTGGTCAAGGAATGCAACTTCCTGCCAAGAACAGAACTTTGGTCTATAAAGCTTTCATTGCTCCCGGCGCATTTCTAATAGGTATCACATTTTCTGTTTTAGACCCTCTGTGAAACCATTCCCACCGATATTAACGATTGCCACGTAACTCTATAAAATGTTACCGTCTCCCTCGGCTTATTTTCTTACCCTCCAACTTCTCTGCTTAGCAAACGCTATTTGCCTTTGAGGGAATCATCCCTCACAGCTACGCTCCATTCAACCATAGAGGAGGCACAAGATTCACAAAGATATTTTGCCACCAGTGAGAAATCATGGCAAGCATTCAAACCTGATGAAGCCATTGGAGGGCCTGCCTGGTGCTCACATTTCCTGGAAAAGGTCTGGGTGGGTCCAGTTCTTACCGGATAGAGTTCTAGCTGGGCTTCTGAAACAATATACATCAGTGAAAGACTCCTAGAGAACAAAAGTTGTAGCTCTTATTAAGGGTCTCCTAAGCATTAAAGAAACTATATCCTTGGAGCACAGTCATGCAGATGACAGTGAGAACTAATTTTTACATGGTCTCAACCAAACTCTACATAGCTGGAAGGCATCAAAACTCAAGGCTCTTGTGTGGAACAAAACCAAAGTCAGTGTCTACCACCAAGGTATCCCAGTTAGGCACAAAGGTATTAAATATGTAGAAGGACTTATTCCAACTCATAGTAAAAACTAGCCTTTAGACACTTTGATTCCAAATCTAATAAATGAAATATGGGGTAAAATCTTTACTGTAACATTTAAGGCCTTCCCAGTAGTGCTCAACACATACTTTCACTAAACTTCAAAGAGATTGGGGTACAGTTAAGTAGTTGTGTTCTGTATGGAAGCAGTAGAGGAGACCATGCCAAGCCGGATCCAGAAGAAGGGCCGTGACTGCCAGTGCTCCATCAGAGTGAGGTAGAGCTCGCAGCCAAGGGCCTTCTGTACTGAAGATCCATTTTGCAACTGACAAAAGTTTAAAGGTTTTCCTAAAATGTAATCAGAGAAAGATGCAAGGATGATGGTGAAGAACATACAACACATGCAGAAAACCACTGAGAATCTGAAAAGGCCCAGCTTACAGTGGCTAAGAACACAGTTTCACAGCCTTGAGTTCAAGTCCTGTCTCTGAAAACTACCAATATCTGGGTTATTAACAGGAATCTAGGTGAGAGGTTATATGCAAAGAACACTTCTGATATGGTTTAACCTCTTTGTCTCAAACCACTTCCCTATCACCCTTTCTGTCACCAGGTTGCACCGTTGGCTTAAGCAGTACTTATGGAAATTTTAAGTTCTCAGCATCTTTATCACATAAACCAAGTTCAAGCCAGCTGCCCTATCTACCTTCCCAGCTAAGCCACACTCATCATTCATTAAGCCAATCAGAACTTCCCTGGCCATGATTAACTTGTACATTTCTCCTCGTAGTCAACACGGTGACAGAATGGAAGAAAACTAAGACTCGGGAATCCCTGATGCAAACTCCAGCTCTCCGACTCACTGGAGAACTGCAAGCATGGCACTCTACTCCTTGAGGTCTCATTTCCTCCTAAAATAAAGTCAGTGCCTCTGACAGTCTCTCAGAAACTTCAGCGCTAATATCTTTCCAAATTTTCCCAGGCCACTATCATGCTAAAACCTACTGTACTGGTGTGATCCTTAACTTATCAATGAAAAAAAAATTACTCAGCAAAGCCAATTAACTCAGCCAGCATCATACATTATAACTTAAAAAATTATTTTATACTCTCGCAGAAAATTTTTCAACCAAGGTAGAATCGATAGAAAACAATGTTCTTGTTCAAAAAGCATTAGGCAAGAATGTAGGATGCTTCACTGGCAATCCACAGAGATGGAAAAAAGACAGAAAAATCAATCACTCTGAGACACGCCAAGCTAGCACAACTCGTTTCCACTCATGTTTCCAAGAGAAGCCCTTAAGTAAGAGGACTTGACACTACCTTTTGTCAAATACCCTACGCCACCTGGTACATAGGATGGACCTATGTACCTATGTTTGCTAATTCAATCTACACAAATTAAAAATAAGTGTTTGCCTCATGTCCTGAGAGGTGATTCTTCAGCAAAGTGAATGCTGATGCTAGGGGTGCACTCTCTCAGAGCAATTAGAGATCTATCTTCCTCATTGATTTCATTCCTGGTAATAAGCTATTTCCCCTTTATAAAAAGATTTATGTATACTTCAAAAACACTGATAAGAGTTTATGAGTACAAAATTTCCAAGAAATATTTACAGAAATAAGTCTCTAGTTTCTTATATTTATACCATACATATTATACATACCATACATACCATACATATACTATACATATCATACATACCATAGCATAGCAATTCTTGGCCTACAGACAATTCCTTCTAACCCGTACCTCACACTGCACAACCCCATGTGTCTTAGAGTCCAAATTTCCCTCTTAAAGGAAAAAGTAATTGTTGAATGAGGGACTACTGTTACTAACATCAGAGTTTGGAGACCCCCACTGGAATTGTCCAGGTTCCTGTGTCTCTTACCAGTGAATTATAGAGACACACAGTTATAAGAAAGTTAATAGTTCATATTAAAAGAGAAAGACAGATGAGCTTGGAATTGCACCACCACTGGATCCTGGTCCTCCTCCAAAGGAGAGAGGAAAGGGGTCCTTATGATAGTGAATGAAGGAAGAAATAAAAAAGGAAAGGACATGACTGCTCCTACATATAGTGCAAGAGAGAGTTTATTGTAGACAAAGGGGGACCAGAATACATCTGTGAGAGTATAGTGTGGACAACACCAGACTGAGTCAAGCCATGTGAGAAGAGGGGGAGGAGGAAGGAGAGGAGCTGCCAACCAAGACAGGCAGCCTGGGCCAAGAGACTGATCAAGAGAGCAGATAACAAAGATCAGGTAACCAAGATGGCTGAATTATATAAGGAAGGGCAGCCCAGCCCCTGCTGCAAAGGTTTCAGGTAGGGGGCTGCATATGCCAGTCAGGAGGGCCCTGTAACTGAGGGATACAGGGAGAACCTATTGGCCAGCATCTGCCTTGATATGTTAAATAGGCACCTTAGCTATTTGTCCCAGATTTGAGATCTAACAGATAGTTTATGGGCAAGCTACATATGATGTCTCTTTTCTGCACAGGCCGTGTATCCTCTGTGTAGCCAACACCTGAAAAGGATTCCAGTTCTCCACTGCTACCACCTTCCTTCATGTGTTAACCTCCACAGTCACATCCTCCACTCCCTTTCCTGGTCTACCTCAGCATTCTAATATAATTTGTTCTAATTTCAATTGAAAGCCTACATCATTTCCATATAATGTTATATAGTCTAAGGCAGGAAGCAGAGGAAAGGACACACCTTCAGAAGGACACAATTCAACTTATAGCAATTACCTACGTCTTTGTATGTAAGAGGAATTCTAACTTGATTAAGCTACCATTATTTGAGGGTCTTTGTAAATCACAA
Organism: Mus musculus; assembly: GCF_000001635.26. Lineage (NCBI taxonomy): Eukaryota > Metazoa > Chordata > Mammalia > Rodentia > Muridae > Mus > Mus musculus. The sequence goes on along the minus strand of NC_000075.6, from coordinate 78,769,479 downwards.
CAGATAGACAATCCTAACTCTGGCAGAATGTAGCCACAAAAAAAAAAAAAAAAAAAAAAAAAAAAAAAAAAAAAAAAAAGAAGCCCCAACTTCGTTTCACTAATCCAATGCACATCTGCCCCCTGGTGTCCACTAGTAATATCACTTGTCCTTTCTACCTGATCCGCATCTGATCTTGAGGTCTTTGTTTATCATTTTACCTCTTTCCCTACCTGATACCCAAAGCTGTTTCTAGAGGAAAAATAAAAGCGCATATTTTTAATTAAAGATAAAGGTTCTAACCCAAATTTGCCAGGTGTTGTAACGTAAAATTGATGTCAGAATGCAATCAAGTTAGCAATGCTAGTCTATCGCTAAAGTTACATTCTTGGATCTTTTTCCAGGAAAAAACAAATGAGATATGGAGTCTTTTATTTTGCAAAGATCACATCCAGAACATTATTAATACAAAATCAGTATTTTAAAAAAATTAAAATGGACTTACATCCACCAGTCTATGAGCACACAAACTGACTCAGACAGGTATAAAGGGGGAAAGGACAGAAGAGTTGGAAGTGTGGGGGAGGTAAGAATTGATCTGGGAGGAGTTGAGGGGAGAAAGAACTTAAATATAATCAAAATATATGGAATGCATGTATGTGATGCCAAAAGCGATTACTAAAATTATCATATCAAAACAATATGAAAATTGATTTAGACTCCTAAAATATTTAAATTTTCTAGACTCTATTACTAAATCAAATCGTAAAATCCTGAACGTGCCATAACAGTACCACAAATGCCCCTTTGTTTCAGCACCGTGATAATTCCAAACTGCCTGAGGCAGACTTGATCTTTCTGCTAACACTGCAAGGTTGTTGAACAAAACACGTGCCAGGACAGAAGACTTAAGAACTAAAAACAAAAGCAGATCTGTGGACAGAAAACACATTTGCAAGATGACCTCAAGGGAACCGTCTATTTAGCTAAAATTTCCTATTGCTTAAGGAATATCCTTCCAAAGGTCCAAAGTATTATTTAAAAAAAAATACTAAATTCACACTATGTATCTTTGATTAGAACCAAACTGGCATAAGTAACTAAATTTGATATTTCCTTCCAGAAACCACATATCCAAAATGCTCAGGGATATTAGTCAACAATACATGAGCACGTTAGTCACCACACACACTTGGGCAAATATGGTGAAAGCAGATAGCCCCCAGATTGCAAAATGGTTATTGCTGCTGCTACTGTTTCTGTTGCTGTTGCTGTTTTGTTTTTAAAAAATCAGCAGAAAATAGACCAGGCCTCATATACTTAGGACACCAAGTTGATCTCTATATATTAGACTTATCCCAAGAGTCTCAGAAAGGCAAAGATTTTCAATTTGGAAAATCTCAAAATTTCAGATCAAGATAAGAGAAGTAAGGTAAGAATCTCAATTTTAACAAGCACCTCAAGCAATCAGCTAAATATAGCCATTATATGGTGTTTATACATAAACACTTCAATCTTACAAGCTATAGAATATACTTCATTTGTGACAAGGAGCCACTATATCTCATCCCCAAAAGCCAGAGGAGTGGGAGGCTGTTACAATGCATCAAATACTTCCTACTCCATATATATTGCAGTTGGACCACAGATAGAATAGATAAACTAGTAATTTTTTTCATTTTTATTACATACATTCATTCATTCGCTCATTCATTTATGGGTTGCATGCATGTGGAATGAAGATACAGCCATAGAACAAGAAATCCACAAAGTAGATCCTCTTCTGCCCACTACATTGGTCCTAGCAATAAAATTTATATCTTCATGCTTGGCCACAAGCTCCTTTATCACTTGAGCTATCTTGCCAACCCCATGTAGTGATTTCTCTTTCCTAATATTATTAACTGGCTCAGAATGAGGTTTAAGCCACTTCTGCCAGAAAAGGTCCTGCAAAACTGAGCAACTAAGATGTGTAACTTCACAGACTACAGAATTCAGGGAGTCTTCCAGCTGTTTGAAACAGGTGATGCTAAAACACTGTACAGCCAATTTGGTAAGGGCTCTGGGTCAGAACACCAAGGTGCTCAAGTTCCTGGGGAACCCCAAGGGTGATGAGATGGATATGAAGGTGCTGGACTTTGAGCACTTCCTGTCCATGCTGCACACTGGGACCACAAACAAGGACCAGGGATCTTATGAGGACCAGGTTAAAGGCCGTCATGTACTTGACAAGGACGGAAATGGTACAATCATGGGTGGTGAAATCTGTCATGTCCCTGTTTGGATGAGATGACAGAGGACGAAGTAGAGATGCTAATGACAGGTCATGAGGACAGAAATGGTTGTATCAGCTACAAAGAGCTTGTCTGTGTCTGGATGGTGCTGAATGGGTGAGGACTTTTCCATATCTCCAGCCTGTGCCTTGCCAGGTGTCAAATTTCTATGTTGTGAAATAGAGGCTTCCTAGGGTCCCTTCCCACAGCACCTTGCAATCCACCAGCACATCCAACCTCTATTGTCTTCACCAAATAAATCTGTTCTCATATTCCAAATGGAAAGAGGAGGAGGAGGAGGAGGAGGAGGAGGAGGAGGAGGAGGAGGAGGAGGAGGAGGAGGAGGAGGAGAGGGAGGGAGGGAGGGAGGGAGGGAGGGAGGGAGGGAGGGAGGGAGGAAGAGAGGAAGGAAGGAAGGGAGGGAGGGAGGGAGGGAGGGAGGAAGGGAGGGAGGGAGGGAGGGAGGAAGACAGGGAGGGAGGAAGACAGGGAGGGAGGAAGACAGGGAGGGAGGAAGACAAGGAGGGAGGAAGACAAGGAGGGAGGGAGGGAGGAAGACAATGAGGGAGGGGGAGGGAGGGAGGAAGGAAACAGAAAAGAATGAATGTTAAATCTAGTCTGCTCATTGAAAGGGTCTTGCTACAATAATTTAACCAATCAAAGGAATGCATCTGTGTATAGTAACTCAAACCCCAACCTGATCCAGAGAAACCATTCAGGGACCTAGAACACTGGCCCCTGTACCCTGTGAGCTTTGAAATCCCCATACAGAAGGCCTTTAAACCATCTATTCTTACCACTAAATTTCTTTAAAATCACTACAGTGTTTTGGTTTTAACTTATTCCAAAAGCACTTCAGTAACTTGCTCACCCAAGAGTTAAAATTCTATTTCTAAACTTGTTTGAAAGAATTTATTGGTAATTTTCTCATTGCTGTTAGAAAAAGCCACTTAAGGTTTATTTTGGCCCTGGTTTGAGGGTGCAGTCTATGATGACAGGAAAAGCACAGTAGGGATGCAGCTCTGGGTATGGCAGAAGGAACAGGAGTTACCTGAACACTGAGTCCACAGTCAGAGAGAGTCATAAGTTCAGGATTCCAGCCCAAGGCATGCTCCCCCCACACTCAGGATGTCTGCCCTCCTAGTTAAACCTCTTTGGAAACATTCTCACAGATAGAGTATCTCCTGGGCAAGTCTACATACCATCAAGATTACCATCAACAAACTGAAATAGTACAATTGGGAAAGGGTTATACTGAAAATTAACCATCACCAAGAGCTATTGGCAGAAGGCACAAAGATTCATATCCCTTTGGTTTAAACAAAACTTTACTGATCCAAATAACTGTATTGAAAGATGTCAACTGTAACATCAAAAACTTTACCAACCAGACAAGTGTTCAATATTCATGAACCTTGATATTAGAACATGAAGGAACACAAATTCTGCAAAAGAAGACAGTATATTCCGAAGTTTAAATTCATAAGTACCAAAAAAACATCAGCTAATCTTTGAGATTTTGATTTATTTTTGAAAGATGAACAAAATTGAGCTGCTGTGTACTTCTGTTAGAGTAAATACGACCATATACCATTTAAAAAGGAAATAATTAGAAACAGAATATCCAGGTTATGGCGTCTTGTCCATGGCAAATTCTGGGACAAACACAAATGGTTCCTAGATTTTCATCTGTACTGCAAGGTCTGAATGGTTGGATAGTGAACATGTGATCATTGGGAAGGTGAATGAAGGCCTGAGCATCACAGAAACCATGGAGTGTTTGGGGTCCGGGAATGGCAATACTAACAAGATCACCAATGCCCTCTCTAGACAGCTCTAACACTTCTAATACTTTGACTTGAGGGCATGTCAAGTCAGACCATCAGACCCTTCCTTCGGTAGCTCAGGAGAGTGCTCCTCAACCCACATCTGCTCTCTAAAGCCAGTAAGCTCTGCTCTCACTGAAGTTTAGGGGTTCCACATTTCCTTATTCCCTCCAAGTCTAACTGGATTGCAGAGTTAACTTTATAAATAAAAGCTAAATAAGATATAGATAATAAATGGATGATAGATAGATAGATAGATAGATAGATAGATAGATAGATAGATAGATAGATAGATAACATAGATGATACAGATAAATATACAATGACAGACATCACACAAAAGTGACAAGCTGGTGGGACCTTCTATGTCACCAATGCATGTTAAGCCATGGAAGTGGGTTTTACTTATATAGTACATATTTTACTCCATATAGTCACACTTGTACCCAGGTATTCACATAGACCTATTTATTCAGTCTCCAGCACACAAATGCACAAAGAATCATGAAGCTAGTATCTTACTGTTTTAAATTCTGAAATATGACATAATTGTCAATAATAACTGGGAAATGACAGTGTTCCATATCTTTATAGTTTTAACATATAGCATAATATTATCAGTATATACTTAATAGTTATTTTTAAGTAGAGAAAGGGCAGGATTCTCTACTTAAGACAGAAAAACTAATTTTAGGATAATTTATAGATAATTATTCTATTTAAATTCCTGGAATATAAAACTTCCTTTCAAAAATAGAAGCTGAGTCAAATAATACTCATGATATAGTCTCATTTTTGGAATCTATAGTGAGAAAAGAAAAACACTTTGCTTACATGAAACCCTGCCATTCTGTCAAACACCCCAGTGATGTTATAATTCCTAGTACCTTGGACTTTTTAAAAAAAATAAAATTATAATGATAAACCCATTTCAGGGACATCTCTGGTACTGGGCTGGAAGAGAAAAACAAGTGATACAAAGATGAGTCTTTTCTTTGGCCAAAAATGATGTGTGACGTGGATAGATGATTTTTAAATTAATTTCAAAAAATCAGTAACTATGGAAAAACATAACTTATGTTATGCTCATAGAACAAAATGTAAACAAGGGAAAATTTATACCCTAATGAAAGACAGGGGCCAGAAATCAATCTCTCTCTCTCTCTCTCTCTCTCTCTCTCTCTCTCTCTCTCTCTCTCGCTCGCTCGCTCCTTTTAGTCAAGGGGGAAATGAACTATCCCAAAGCAGTGCTGGCTTACATACTGTCCACAAATGTCTCATTTGGGACCAGTCTAGGAGTGATGTGGGGTAGTTAGACTCTTTTATTATTGCCAATTTTGCTCAGTCATAAGTGCTCTGGAAGATGTAGCCCTCTTGAAATTGCTAGAAATTTTAGGTATCAGATCAAGGTCACCATGACTGAATTTGATTTTGGCATATCTAATAATGAGATTAAAATCATAGATTCAAAACAAACTATCATAATAAGTACAGCAATGCTTATGCAGAAATTTTTAAAAAGGAAAGACTTAGAAACAAGTTCTTAGACATCTCTTTCTTCAATCACTGGATTTTAGAGGCTGCTCAAAGAGAGGCCAAGATGGTGAACTAAGACCAGAACCATAAAAGGCCCTAATTAAACCCAACTTTAGGTGACCAAAGAGAATGATACTTACATCAATTACTCTTTTTCAGACCACTCTCTTGTAAAACAAGGTGATGTAAGAAAACAACAAATTATTTGAAGTTCAGTTCCAAACAAAGGGATCATCAGCTATGTATGTAAACTTGGCTTATCTTCTCTAAACCCATCTGGACAATGGGAAAGGCAACACCACCCTTCTTTTCTGCTATTATAAACATGAAGTAAACCATCTAGATCTTTCAGAAAATGTGCAGCATCTCATACCTATCCAGTGAATGACAACCCTTGTTAGCAATACATCCCCAGCTCCTTTCATTTTAGAAGCAGCAGACTGCAATTGAAGACTTTGATCAGCAGTGGCTGCCAGCACACCACGGGACAACCAAAGCAAAGAGTGAAAGTAAACCAGATATTTTTCTGATGGGATTTCCATTGTATGTGACTTGTGGTTTTTCTCCTACAGCCTTCTGTATCCTCACTTAGCTCTGATATTTAGTATTTTAACTATAACACACCATGGGGAATTTCTTTCCTGATCTTGTCTACTCGGTGTTCTGTGTGCTGCTTACATCTGCAGGTTTTCCTTTATTTGGACAAATTTTCTTATAGGACCTGCTGAAGATCTTGCCTGTGCCTTGATCTGAGAGTCTTGCAATTCATCTATGCCTATAATTCGAAGTTTTTGTGTTTCCGTGGTGCTCCGTACCTCCTTCATTTCTCTTTCATGTGCTTTTTAAAGTATTTCATATTCTTTGCATGAGTGGTTCAACTCCTCTCATTTATTGGGATTTAAGTTTCTTCTTCTTCAGGGTATGTCACAGCACATATAAATATATGTTTTAGTTCCAAAGATGCTGTTTGCTGCTTTGTACATTTCAGTATTAGAAATAACAATTGAGGTAGCCAGTCACCCACAAAGTTCTAATGACAGCATTATGCAAGGGTCTCCCAGACTCAGCTTGTTTTCATCGAGGTATTGTTCTCATTTACCATCGTGTGCTACATCCACTCCAGTAGTGACAAGCGCGACAGGCCCAGAAAACCTGGGAGATGTCCGACACAAAAAGTTCACAGAAACTTAGTCTCCTGGAATCGTGGCATCCTGTATAAAGAATGTTCCAATGTCCTTGCTTTAATTTGTAAACAGATCTGTGTGCTTTCCCTTAATATTGCTTTATAACAAGTGCTCCTAAGGATTGATTTTTTTTTTACATATAGCTAAGTTAGATTCTAGGCAGTCCTTGATCCGACCTTGGGCATGGATCACTGGCCTACACAGGAATTTACCATTATCTAGGAAGAAGGAAGTTTGTGACCTAAAGGAAACAGAGTAGATACTTAGAACTATAGATAGCTAGGTTACACCCATATACAAGTATTTACAATGGCCTAAGGGAAAAGTGCATTATACAATAGACTAGAATAGAAACTATGGCAAGGGCACGAAGCCCTTGCCCCTGGCTTCTAAGATTAAGTGGACCTTAGGTGGAGCTGTTTTTTATCCCAGTTGTTAACATTGAATTTAATCCCAGTTGGTTCCTGCCAGTCCTTCCGTGTTTGCATTCCTCTGTTTTGTGTAAGAATCCAGTAACCTCTTTGTACCTTGTCGGTGTGTCACCCAACTTCCCTATTTTCTTCTGTATAAAGTTTGATGCTCGATTTGACAAATTACATTCAGATTCTGCACAATCTCGTGTGTCACATCTGTTTGTCCTTCGCCAACTTCTTGTCCACCTACAACCAGAGACACATTCCACGCAGATAGGAGACCCAAAAAGTGGATAGTCTGTGGCAATCATGGAAATTGAGTACAGGAGAGACCATTGTTGTCCTAGCTTGACAGTGTGATGTCACAACAGGTCTCATGCAAAGGAGATATGAGAACTTTATAGGGTTCCAAGAAAGCATCAACTCATTCCCAGTTGAGAAATAGAATATTCTGGGCAATAATAAGTCTGTCTCTACCCAACCAAATCCAAAAAGGCCAAGTTAAGAGGTCTATAAACCAATAGCAATCAATATTTAATAAGCACTGTGGGCCTGCTTAAAAATAATTATTTGGGGTGATTCCAATCTTAGTTGTCAGCAATCCAGTCCACTAGTAAAACATCAAACACAAACCAGCACTGGCAGTCCAGTCCAAACCCAAACACGAATCAGTAGCAACAGCTCCATCAAGAAGAAACTATTCGGGTCACCTTGAACTCGGAGTCAGTGGACACCCCCAAGGTCCCCTAGAGGACTCTCCACGCAATCTTAGGACCACCGGTGAGTAGAACACACCTTCTGTTCCAATCCAATCTTTCGGGACCTGAGACAGCATGAGAGAAGCAGGAAACCCAGGCTGACCAGGGTCACAAGTCCCTTCTGGTCAGCACCAGCACTTGGTCACCTGGGCACAGAGTCGGTGGAAACCCCCAAGGTCCCTAGAGGACAGCTTCTGAGACAGACCCCCTTTCAGGCTCCAGACATCTGGGTACCTTCCCTGCCAGAGGAGAGATGTCCGCCCTGCTCGGGAGGGTTTTGTTGGAGCACCTGGGGAAGCCATCTTGGCTCCCTGACCCCTCTGATACTAGTCTGTGCAGGTGAGAGTGTGGACTACAGAAGCTAACAGCTTCTGTGACAGGCCAAAGCAACACAGCTTCTGGGACAGGTCCTGTTTCAGGCCTTCATCTTCTGCCAGGAGGAAGGTCCAAACACCAGATATCTGTGCACCTTCCCTGTAAGAAGAGAGCTTGCCTGCAGAGTGTGCTCTGACCACTGGAACTGAGAGGAGAGAACTAGTCTCCCAGGTCTGCTGATAGAGGCTAACAGGATCACGAGAGGAACAATCTCTAACCAGATAACAACTAACTCCAGAGATTACCAGATGGCAAAAGGCAAATGTAAGAATTACTAACAGAAACCAAGACCACTCACCATCATCAGAACGCAGCACTCCCACCTCGCCCAGTCCTGGGCACCCCAACACAACCGAAAAGATAGACTTGGATTTAAAAGCATATCTCATGATGATGGTATAGGACATCAAGAAGGACTTTAATAACTCACTTAAAGAAATACAGGAGAACACTGTTAAAGAGTTACAAGCCCTTAAAGAAAAAGAGGAAAACACATTCAAACAGGTGATGGAAATGAACAAAACCATACTAGACCTAAAAAGGGAAGTGGACACAATAAAAAAAAATCGAGGCAAAGCTAGAGATAGAAACCTTAGGAAAGAAATCTGGAACCATAGATGCGAGCATCAGCAACAGAATACAAAAGATGGAAGAGGGAATCTCAGGTGTAGAAGATTCCATAGAGAACATTAGCACAACAATCAAAGACGATGCAAAATGCAAAAAGATCCTACCTCAAAACATCCAGGAAATCCAGGACACAATGAGAAGACCAAACCTACGGATAATAGGAGTAGATGAGAATGAAGATTTTCAATTTAAAGGGCCAGCAAATATCTTCAACAAAATTATAGAAGAAAACTTCCCAAACCTAAAGAATGACATGCCCATGAACATACAAGAAGCCTACAGAACTCCAAATAGACTGGAGCAGAAAAGAAATTCCTCCCGACACATAATAATCAGAACAACAAATGCACTAAATAAAGATAGAATATTAAAAGCAGTAAAGCAGTAAGGGAAAAGGATCAAGTAACAAATAAAGGCAAGCCTAGCAGAATAACACCAGACTTTTCACCAGAGACTATGAAAACCAGAAGAACCTGGACAGATGTTATACAGACACTAAGAGAACACAAATGCCAGCCCAGGCTACTATACCCTGCCAAACTCTCAATTACCATAGATGGAGAAACCAAAGTATTCCACGACAAAACCAAATTCACACATTATCTTTCCATGAATCCAGCCCGTCAAAGGATAATAACAGAAAAACCAATACAAGGAAGAAAAACATGCCCTAGAAAAAGCAAGAAAGTAATCCTTCAACAAACCTAAAAGAAGACAACCACAAGAACAGAATGCCAACTCTAACAACAAAAATAATAGGAAGCAACAATTACTTTTCCTTAATATCTCTTAATATCAATGGACTCAACTCCCCAATAAAAAGACATAGACTAACAGGCTGGCTACACAAACAGGACCCAACATTTTGCTGCTTAAAGGAAACCCATCTCAGGGAAAAAGACATACACTACCGCAGAATGAAAGGCTGGAAAACAATTTTCCAAGCAAATGGTCTGAAGAAAAAGCTGGAGTAGCGATTCTAATATCGAATAAAATCGACTTCCACGCCAAATTATCAAAAAAGACAAGGAGGGACACTTCATACTCATCAAAGGTAAAATCCTCCAAGAGGAACTCTCAATTCTGAATATCTATGCTCCAAGTGCAAGGGCAGCCACATTCATTAAAGACACTTTAGTAAAGCTCAAAGCACACATTACACCTCACACAATAATAGTGGGAGACTTCAACACACCACTTTCATCAATGGACAGATCATGTAAACAGAAACTAGACAGGGACACAGTGAAACTAACAGAAGTTATAAAACAAATGGACTTAACAGATATCAACAGAACATTTTATCCTAAAACAAAAGGATATACCTTCTTCTCAGCACCTCATGGTACCTTCTCCAAAATTGACCATATAATTGGTCACAAAACAGGACTCAACAGATACAAAAATATTGAAATCGTCCCATGCATCATATCAGACCACCATGCACTAAGGCTGATCTTCAATAACAACATATATCATGGAAAGCCAACATTCACGTGGAAACTGAACAACACTCTTCTCAATGATACCTTGGTCAAGGAAGGAATAAAAAAAGAAATTAAAGACTTTTTACAATTTAATGAAAATGAAGCCACAACATACCAAAACTTATGGGACACAATGAAAGCATTCCTAAAAGGAAAACTCAGCTCAGAGTGCCTCCAAAAAGAAACTAGAGAGAGCACACACAAGCAGCTTGAAAACACACCTAAAAGCTCTAGAACAAAAGGAAGCAAATTCACCCAAGAGGAGTAGACGGCAGGAAATAATCAAACTCAGGGCTGAAATCAACCAAGTGGAAACAAGAACACCTATTCAAAGAATCAACCAAACAAGGAGATGGTTCTTTGAGAAAATCAACAAGATAGATAAACCCTTAGCCAGACTCACTAGAGGGTACAGGGACAGCATCCTAATTAACAAAATCAGAAATGAAAAGGGAGACATAACAACAGATCCTGAAGAAATCCAAAACACCATCAGATCCTTCTACAAAAGGCTATACTCAACAAAACTGGAAAACCTGGACGAAATGGACAAATTTCTGGACAGATACCAGGTACCAAAGTTGAATCAGGATCAAGTTGACCATCTAAACAGTCCCATATCCCCTAAAGAAATAGAAGCAGTTATTAATAGTCTCCTAGCCAAAAAAAGCCCAGGCCCAGATGGGTTTAGTGCAGAGTTCTATCAGACATTCAAAGAAGACCTAATTCCAGTTCTTCACAAACTATTCCACAAAATAGAAACGGAAGGTACTCTACCCAACTCATTCTATGAAGACACAATTACTCTGATACCTAAACCACGAAAAGACCCAACAAATATAGAGAACTTCAGACCAATTTCCCTTATGAATACCGATGCAAAAATCCTCAATAAAGTTCTTGCTAACTGAATCCAAGAACACATCAAAACAATCATCCATCCTGACCAAGTAGGTTTCATCCCAGGGATGCAGGGATGGTTCAATATATGGAAATACATCAATGTAATCCAGTATATAAACAAACTCAAAGACAAAAACCACATGATCATCTCGTTAGATGCTGAGAAAGCATTTGACAAAATCCAACACCCATTCATGATAAAAGTCTTGTAAAGATCAGGAATTCAAGGCCCATACTTAACATGATAAAAGCAATCTACAGCAAACCAATAGCCAACATCAAAGTAAATGGTGAGAAGCTGGAAGAAATCCCACTAAAAACAGGGACTAGACAAGGCTGTCCACTCTTGCCCTACCTTTTCAACATTGTACTTGAAGTCCTAGCCAGAGCAATTAGACAACAAAAGGAGATCATGGGGATACAAATTGGAAAGGAAGAAGTCAAAATATCACTTTTTGCAGATGATATGATAGTATATATAAGTGACCCTAAAAATTCCATCAGAGAACTCCTTAGCCTGATAAACAGCTTCAATGAAGTAGCTGAATATAAAATTAACTCACACAAGTCAATGGCCTTTCTGTATACAAAGGATAAACAGGCTGAGAAAGAAATTAGGGAAACAACACCCTTCTCAATAGTTACAAATAATATAAAATACCTTGGCGTGACTCTAACTAAGGAAGTGAAAGATCTGTATAAGAACTTCAAGTCTCTAAAGAAAGAAATTAAAGAAGATCTCAGAAGATGGAAAGATCTCCCATGCTCATGGATTGGCAGGATCAACATTGTAAAAATGGCTATCTTGCCAAAAGCAATCTACAGATTCAATGCAATCCCCATCAAAATTCCAACTCAATTCTTCAACGAATTAGAAAGGGCAATCGGCAGATTCATCTGGAATAACAAAAAACCGAGGATAGCAAAAACTCTTCTCAAGGATAAAAGAACCTCTGGTGGACCTAAAACTGTACTACAGAGCAATTGTGATCAAAACTGCATGGTACTGGTATAGTGACAGACAAGTAGACCAATGGAACAGAATTGAAGACCCAGAGATGAATCCACACACCTACGGTCACTTGATCTTTGACAAGGGAGCTAAAACCATCCAATGGAAAAAAGACTGCATTTTCAACAAATGGTGCTGGCACAACTGGCAGTTATCATGTAGAAGAATGAGAATTGATCCATTCCGATCTCCTTGTACTAAGGTCAAATCTAAGTGGATTAAGGAACTCCACATAAAACCAGAGACACTGAAACTTATAGAGGAGAAAGTAGGGAAAAGCCTCGAAGATATGGGTACAGGGGAAAAATTCCTGAATAGAACAGCAATGGCTTGTGCTGTAAGATCGAGAATCGATAAATGAGACCTCATAAAATTGCAAAGCTTCTGCAAGGCAAAAGACACCGTCAATAAGACACAAAGGCCACCAACAGATTGGGAAGGATCTTTACCTATCCTAAATCAGATAGGGGACTAATATCCAATATATATAAAGAACTCAAGAAGGTGGGCTCCAGAAAATCAAATAACCCCATTAAAAAATGGGGCTCAGAGCTGAACAAAGAATTCTCACCTGAGGAATACCGAATGGCAGAGAAGCACCTGAAAAAATGTTCAACATCCTTAATCATCAGGGAAATGCAAATCAAAACAACCCTAAGATTCCACCTCACATCAGTCAGAATGGCTAAGATCAAAAATTCAGGTGATAGCAGATGCTGGCGAGGATGTGGAGAAAGAGGAACACTCCTCCATTGTTGGTGGGATTGCAGGCTTGTACAACCACTCTGGAAATCCGTCTGGCGGTTCCTCAGAAAATTGGACATAGTACTACCGGAGGATCCCGCAATACCTCTCCTGGGCATATATCCAGAAGATGCCCCAACTGGTAAGAAGGACACATGCTCCACTATGTTCATAGCAGCCTTATTTATAATAGCCAGAAGCTGGAAAGAACCCAGATGCCCCTCAACAGAGGAATGGATACAGAAAATGTGGTACATTTACACAATGGAGTACTACTCAGCTATTAAAAATAATGAATTTATGAAATTCCTAGGCAAATGGATGGACCTGGAGGGCATCCTGAGTGAGGTAACCCAATCACAAAGGAACTCGCACAATATGTACTCACTGATGAGTGGATATTAGCCCAGAAACTTAGGATACCCAAGATATAAGATACAATTTGCAAAACGCATGAAACTCAAGAAGAACGAAGACCAAAGTGTGGACACTTTGCCCCTTCCTAGAAATGGGAACAAAACACCCATGGAAGGAGTTACAGAGACAAAGTTTGGAGCTGTGACGAAAGGATGGACCATATAGTGATTGCCATATCCAGGGATCCATCCCATAATCAGCTTCCAATCGCTGACACCATTGCATACACTAGCAAGATTATGCTGTAAGGACCCAGATATAGCTGTCTCTTGTGGGACTATGCCGGGGCCTAGCAAACACATAAGTGGATGCTCACAGTCAGCTATTGGATGGGTCACACGGCCCCCAATGGAGGAGCTAGAGAAATTACCTAAGGAGCTAAAGGGAACTGCAACCCTATAGGTGGAACAACAATATGAACTAACCAGTACCCCGGAGCTCTTGTCTCTAGCTGCATATGTATCAAAAGATGGCCTAGTCAGCCATCACTGGAAAGAGAGGCCCTTTGGACTTGCAAACTTTATATGCCCCAGTACAGGGGAACGCTAGGGCCAAAAAGGGGGAGTGGGTGGGTAGGGGATTGGGGGGATGGGTATGGGGGACTTTTGGGATAGCATTGGAAATGTAAACGAGGAAAATACCTAATAATAAATAAATAAATAAATAAATAAATAAATAAATAAATAGAAAATAAAAAAGGAAACAAAATACCCATGAAAGGAGTTACAGAGACAAAGTTTGGAGCTAAGACGAAAGGATGGACTATCCAGAGACTACCCCACCCGGGGATCCACCCCATAATCAGCCACCAAACCCAGACTCTATTGTATATGCCAGAAAGATTTTGCTGAAGGGACCCTGTTATAGCTGTCTCGTATGAGGCTATGCCAGTGCCTGGCAAATACAGAAGTGGATGCTCACAGTCATCTATAGGATGGAACACAGAGCCCCAATGGAGAAGCTAGCGAAAGCACCCAAGGAGCTGAAGGGGTCTACAACCCTATAGGTGGAACAACAATATGAACTAACCAGTACCCCCAGAGCTCATATCTCTAGCTGCATATGTAGCAGAAGATGGCCTAGTCAGCCATCACTGGGAAGAGAGGCCCCTTGGTATTACAAACTTTATATGCCCCAGTACAGGAGAATGCCAGGACCAAGAAGCAGGAATGGGTGGATAGGGAAGCAGGGTGGGGGGAGGGTATAGGGAACTTTCAGGATAGCATTTGAAATGTATATAAAGAAAATATCTAATTAAAATTTAAAAAAAAAAAAGAAGGAACTGTGAGACTCTGCCAATCAGCACAAATCAGAAGAAACACAAGAAGCAACTAGAACATCACCAGAAGTTCTTTGGTGCATCTCTCTCTATGAAATCATTAAAAAGGCAAGGTAAAAACAATGCAAGAGTCTCATCAGTGAAGACCAACAATGACCAGCAAAGAGTTGCAAGGTGAACCAATGCAAGAGTGTTGTCCACCGTCTCTTGGGTTATATTTATCCCCTTTCCACACATCATGGGCCTCTCAAGCGTCTGATCCAGCAAAGCATCAGAGGCCCTTTCACCAGGCAACTTCCAGAAAGACACCACATGTCTGTTCTCACTAAAACATCCTCTCAGATGTCTGTTCTCAGCAAAACTTCCTTGCATGTGTCTGCTTCAGCAAAACATCCTCTCATAATAAGACAGTTGCTAGGGAAAAAAAAATGAAACAAGTGAGTATCCAATGAAACCAGAAATTCCTACTCATGCACCTCTTATTTTGCATCAGATGCTGAGTAGTGATTGCTCTGAACCTCAGGTCTACCTGGTCTGTCCAAAGATGTTCACCTCATGCAAGAAGAGGATGGCGCAGATAATATGCCAGTCATGTGTCAGACAATTTTAGAGAAAAAAAAAAAAGCAAAGTTATTCTAGCTAAAAAGGCATTCAAGTTCCAATGTAACATGGTGTTTTTAAAGAACTTAAATGGCTGTGTAGAGTCTCCCAACCAGAGAGAGCCATATCAGAACAAGAAATATGTTCCCTTAGTGAATTCTGTTTGTTATGGGGGGATGATTTTTTTTTCAAAATACTTTCAAGTTTTGAAACAAATGTTTTGCCATGGATTCTACTGTGCTTTCATGTTCTATACTGGTTAAAAGTCACACCAGGCATTTAAAAAAATTAAAAAAGATAGGGGTAGGGAGATGGCTCCATGAGTCAGAGTGCTTCTCTGCAAGCCAGGGAACCCAACTTCAAATCAAATTCTTAGCACCAACATAGAAAGTAAGATGTGATTAAGGCTGCCTAACCCCAGCACTCAGGGGCCAGAGACAGACAGATCCCAAGAGTTCACTGAACATTCAGCCTTGCAAAAAATGCTTCATTTCAGGAAAAGACCCTGTCTCAAAGCAATAATGGAAAATGACCAAGAAAGACACCTGAAGTCCTGCTCTGGGCTCCAATGTGCATGGGTGTGTGTATCCACCCAGTCGGGTGCATGTAACACAGTCACACTCTGCCCCATACCTCACACACACAAAACACAAAAAGTAAAGAAACCAAGAGACTAATAAAAAAATATTTTGCCCAACATTTTTATCTAAGTTTATATATTAACAAACCCACTTGCATGATTTCCCAGTCAAAATAATTATGCACCAATGACTAATCCTTTTTTTCCTCTGCCCTGAAGTAAGCTTCATAAAACTATGTAAGCATGGAGCAAGTTCTGCACAGCCAGAAAACAAGGACTTGCTATTGTTGCTGCTGCTGCTGCTGCTGCTGCTGCTGCTGCTGTTGCTGTTGTTGTTGTTGTTGTTGTTGTTGTTGTTGTTGTTGTTGTTGTTCTATTTACCAGTTAACAATGAGGTTTACCTTCTAGGCTAATAATCAATATTTCTCCATCTTCAAGTCAATCTAGGGAAAGCTGCTGGCTGGTAAACTTCATCAAAGCAACATCATCTCTCTACCAGTCCCTTACTTCATCAACTGATGACTAAATAGGAAAAACAAATCTGGTTTTTCTGACACTCATTCTAATCATACTTAACATAGACCAGATGTGAGGGAAAGGTTGTCCAAACCAGGCATTCTCTAATTTCCTGTGGACATTAAGTTCTTATAATGTAGATTACATTCTATAACTATGAAAAATTCAAGCAGACATCTATAAGTTAAGGGTTGTATCCCACAAGACTTCCTTTTCCTATTTTGGATGCCAATTATAGATAGTAGGTTTGCAAGCTACCCCCAGCATTTATCCAGCTTAGTTATAAATCAAAGTTTCCTATGACCCATTTCTTAGAACTTGTTTACTTAGAGACAGAGTCTCACAAGGTAACCCAGACTGGTCTCAAACTCAAGATCCTCCTGCCTCAGCCTACCAAATGCTGAAATTACAGTCGTGAGCCACCACACCTCACCTACATATTTGTTTGTACACTCACATTGGACAAGACAGAGGAGGAAACCATTATGGGCAGCACACTGTATCACACTGTGTTGGAGTGACTTTCGGTGGGGAAAGAGCCATCAAAAGTATGATTTCAGCTGGATGTTGCTTTATATGGGATATTTGATTTCTCTGCCTATTGGTAAGTCTGTATAGGAAGGATCAACATAATTAAAGTTGTTAAAATATTCTTAAAGTACTCTACCACAGAGCATCAACTGTCTTCTTAAACAAACTTTCAGTGTTCTGCATTGTCAGGTTCTGTAAAATTGAGCACATCATAGCAGAATTTAATGTATATGAGTTTCCAGCATAAGAGTCGGTAAAAAGAAAGAATAAGGATGAAATACCCATCATATACTTAGCAAGTCCTGCATCTTTCTAATACATAACCATAACTTTCTGTTTTTCTGAGGAATAGAAAGAATTCTGAATATGAAATATGTATTAAGTTGAATTAGCTCCTTCCTCACACTTCCTCACCCTGTCTCAAGATAAGTTAAAGTTGGGTGGTTTTATTCTTAGAATAACAAAACTAAATTTATAATTAAATCCATTTACTTACTTATGTATGTATGTATGTATTTATTTATTTATTTATTATTCATCTATTTATTCATTATTAAATCTATTGCTCAATAGATAAAAGGTTTTCTGTTCCCACATCAAAACTACCATGGCTATCTTAGCCCTCTATTTGGCTGCTGAGCACTTTCCTTAGTCAGTTCTTTGTCTTGTAGTCTTTCAGTGGAAGAACCTCAAGTGGTGACACTAAATCCAAGCTAGGCTTTCACAGTAGAACCCAAGCTAGACACAAAATGAGTCTTCATTGTGACTTCCACTCCTTGGTATGATTATTTACAAGTAACTGCAAAATGAGATAGTCCAGTAACAGAGTAGAATTTAAAATATGGGAGTAACATGAGAAGGAGGAGCCTGTCCCCTCCTGAGCTTCACATTGAATTTACCTGGAACTCATATGTTTCCTAATGTTAGAATGTCAATTGTGTAATCTTTGCTGTTTGTTTATATTTTAATATACATGGTGTTACATATTGGATTATTTTACGTCTTCAAATGTTTATAAAGCACTCATTTAATGTTATGTGATTGTGAGCTGTACTGAAAACAATTGCAGGCTTTATTCCACTTGGAAACTGTATTATTTTATTCTTAAATAATATTATCCAGCAGGCTGGTGAGATGGCTCAGCGGTTAAGAGCACTGACAACTCTTCCAAAGGTCCTGAGTTCAAATCCCAGCAACTACATGGTGGCACACAACCATCCATATGAGATCTGACGCCCTTTTCTGGTGCGGCTGAAGACAGCTACACTGTACTCACATATAACAATGAATAAATCTTTGGGCTGGAGGGAGCAGGCCAGAGCAAACAGAGGTCCTGAGTTCAATTTCCAGCAACCACATGTTGGCTCACAACCATCTGTACAGCTACAGTGTACTCGTATACATAAAATAAATAACAGTAATAGTAGTAGTAGTAGTTGTAGTACCCAGTATTTTAGAGAGTTGGTCTGAATGTTAAGAATAAGTGATTTTTTTTTAATTTCTTGGGACATCAACTCATTTGAGAATATAGTGAAGTTATAAACTTTTTCCCACATAAAGGATTTGTTTACAAATGATACAGACAATTTCATGGATGCTAGTCCCTTCCAACGTTATCCTTAAACGTGCTTGTGCCCTGATGATCATGAGGCCCTGGACTAGATCCAGACGTTAACAAATGTGCACTCAATCACTTTGTTTTCTGAGTTTCCCCATACAAGTAAGAAGCCAGCATACAAAAATCACTGAGACTGCTAACATCACCTATGCTATTGCCCAGTAGAGCAAACTGACAAAGATTTTCCCAGTCACAGGACACAGATTTTAGCCAAGTGCCTGAGATGATGTCAGCTCTTGGAGTCACCATCTTGCTGCTGTGATTCAGGAGTCCCTGGGAGTGAGGACAGAATGGGCTGCTTGCCATTTCCCCGGTCTGTAAAAAGGCAGTAGAAATACCTAAGGGAACTGTGGGAGGCTAATTTCCACATTTCAGAACTAGAACTAGAGACCTTAGTGAAGCTCCTTAAGGTTGAGTCAGCTCTTCTCACGTCACTCGTTGGAGGGCTCCTCCTCTGCCTCCTGCTACTCCACTCTCCTCATTCCCAGCTGTAAACTTCCTGGCCTCCATCTGTTTCTAAGTCAAATTTTGCCTCCATAGACAATGCCAAAATCTAATAGTCACATTTTCCTATCAAGAAAAGCAGGCACAGCTCTGGCCAAACAAAAATGCTCGCCATCTAGTGAGTGTTCCTCAGATAACAGAATGAAGACGGAGCATCATTTCACGGTCAAGCTTAAACCCAGTCCTTCTTTGTTTTGACACATAAATGTTTGAAATTTCAAAGCCTTATTTTCAACAGGTTATGCAAAAGAGTTATCACATTAGGCTTTGGAAGCCCAAACTGAAATTTTCAGCTCTGTTTTGTAGAGACCCTGATAACTCAAAATCTCAAGGTTAAAGTAAGTTACATGACTTCATCTCTCCCAGATCTTAAGATCCTGTGAGCTGTCCTCACATTTCTCAAAATGTATTTGGGCTAATATTAGTCTCTGAATGTTCCTCCAAAAATTGTGTATACAAATAACTTCAGGAGACCGCAATAGTATGTCTCAATTCCCTTTTCATCCCTTAGAGCATTGTAAATATGATTACAAATCCTAGGAAGAAGGAGGAGAGAGAAAATGTGGTCAGTTGCTTCATTTTCCACTTCTTAAGTGGATTTGGATCTTTCATCAAAGAGTTTAATCTCAGACACTCCATGACACATACTTTGAAAGATATTTATTATCGTTTTAGTAAAAATGCTCCCAAGAAAATTAATCTCAAGAAAGAAATTTTCCTCAAGAAAAGTAGTTACTAAAACTTTCAATATAGCCAAACACCGCACGGTATATACCTGTAATGGTAAGACAGGAAGTTCATGAGTCTGAAGCCAGCCTGGGCTATGTAATGAGACTTAGACTTTAAATAAGTAACTGAACAAAGTAATAAAGTTAGAAAAGTAAATGTTGTGAGGTAATGTGTAAATAAACAGAAAAAAAAGCTTAATATTTTATGACCCAAACTTAATGTTAATCAAGTTAAATTTTATGTGAATCCCTTAATGAAGTATGACCTATTAATTGGGAATACTCCCTTGAAACAGAGGGAAACAGAGGGGTTGGCTTGAAAAGATTTACACTTCAAAGTGACAATCTTACTGCTTCCCAAACACTGTGATGTGCTGGTCCTTAAGATAAGCCAGTGAGAGACAGCTGTAAGTGACTGAGACTTTAAGTAAGTGAAAGCATTCCTGGATGGATGTGTTTCTAAGGACTATGGAAATTTCCACAAACTCAGGGAATTTAACCCATAAGAATTGTTAACTGGAATTAGAAGTCAGAAACCAAGTTATGTTTGGAGCCTCTCTATTGGAAGTTACAAGGAAATCCTTCATAGTTCCTGGTGGTCTTGTCGTATTTATATGTTCATGGGTTGTAATTGCATTATGCCTTACTCTACATATCATTCTACCTGTGAGCTTGTTTTCCATGGCTACTTTATTGGGACACCAGTTACATTGGATTAGTGGCCTGCCAACAGTTTGCCTTAACTAGGGAGATTTGCAAATAGCCTATTCCCAACCTCAGTCACATTTTTTATTGGATATTTTCTTTATTTGCATTTCAAATTTTACTCCCTTTCCCAGTTTCCCTCCCTCCCAGAAATACCCTATCACATCCTCCCTCCCCCTGCTTCTATGAGGGTGTTCCTCCACCCACCCACCTACTCCCACCTCCCTGCCCTCGATTCCCCTACACTGGAGCATCTATTGAGTGCTTCATAGGACCAAGGTCCTCTCCTTCCATTGATGTATGACAAAGCTGTGGGGAGCCACCCTCACATTTGCCATTATAAGATGGCACTGACATCCTGTGTTCTAAGTGGTAAACAAATAATCTGCGCATGTGCCAAGGGTAGTTCTCCACTCCATGTGCTCTGCCTTCCCCGTGACGACAACTCGGCCGATGGGCTGCAGCCAATCAGGGAGTGACACGTCCTAGACGGAGGATAATTCTCCTTAAAAGGGACGGGGTTTCACCATTCTCTCTCTTGCTCCTGAAGATGTAAGCAATAAAGCTTTTGCCGCAGAAGATTCCGGTTTGTTGCGTCTTTCCTGGCCGGTTGCGAACGCGTGTAAGACAAAGCCATCCTCTGCTACATATGCAGCTGGAGTCAAGGACACGCCTTTGTTGATGGCTTAGTCCCTGGGAGTTCTGGGAGGTCTGGTTGGTTGATATTGTTGTTCTTCCTATGGGATTGCAAACCTCTTCAACTCCTTGAGTACCTTCTCTAACTCCTCTATTAGGGACCACATGCTCAGTCCTATGGGTGGCTGCTAACATCCACCTCTGTATTTGTCAGGCTCCGGTAGAGCCTCTCAGGAGACAGCCATATCAGGCTCCTTTCAGCATGCACTTTTTGGCATCCACAATAGTGTCTGGGTTTGGTAACTGTATATGGGATGAATCCCCAGGTGGGACAGTCTCTGGGAGGCCTTTCCTTTAGTCTCTGCTCTACACTTTATCTCCATATTTGCTCCTGTGAGTACTTTGTTCTCCTCCTAAAAAAGAGTGAAGAACCCACACTTTGGTCTTCCTTTTTATTGAGCTTCATGTGGTCTGTGGATTGTATCCTGGTTATTTGGAGCTTTTGGGCTAGTATCCACTTATCAGTGAGTGCATATCATGTGTTCTTTTTCAATTGGGTTACCTCACTCAGGGTGATATTTTCTAGTTCTATCCATTTGCCTAAGAATTTCATGAACTCATCACTTTTAATAGCTGAGTAGTACTCCATTGTGTAAATGTACATATTTTCTGTATCCATTCCTATGTTGAAGAACATCTGGGTTCTTTCCAGCTTCTGGATATTATAAATAAGGCTGCTATGAACATAGTGGAGCATGTGTCCTTATTACATGTTGGAGAATTTTCTGGGTGTATGCCCAGGAGTGGTATAGCTGGGTTCTCAGGTAATACTATGTCTAATTTTCTGAGGAACCATTAAATTGATTTCTAAAGAGGTTGTACCAGCTTGCATTCCTATCAGCAATGGAAGAGTGTTCCTCTTTCTCTACATCGTTGCCAGCATCTGCTATCACCTGAGTTTTTGATCTTAGCCATTCTGACTGGTATGAGGCAGAATCTCAGGGTTGTTTTGATTTGTATTTCCCTGATCACTAAGGATGTTGAACATTTCTTTAGTTCCTATTCATCCATTTGATATTCCTCAGTT
Organism: Mus musculus; assembly: GCF_000001635.26. Classification (NCBI taxonomy): domain Eukaryota; kingdom Metazoa; phylum Chordata; class Mammalia; order Rodentia; family Muridae; genus Mus; species Mus musculus. The sequence goes on along the minus strand of NC_000075.6, from coordinate 78,747,158 downwards.
GAAAATTCTATTTCTTTTTTTTTATTGTATTGGGTATTTATTTCATTTACATTTCCAATGTTATCCCAAAAGTCCCCCACACGCTCCCCCATCCACTCCCCCACCCACCCACTCCCACTTCTTGGCCCTGGCGTTCCCCTCTACTGAGGCATATAAAGTTTGCACGACCAATGGGCCTCTCTTTCCACTGATGGCCAACTAGGCCATCTTCTGATTCATATGCAGCTAGAGACATGAGCTCCGGGGTGTACTGGTTAGTTCATATTGTTGTTCCACCTATAGAATTGCAGATCCCTTTAGCTCCTTGGGTACTTTCTCTAGCTCCTCCATTGGGGGCCCTGTGATCCATCCAATAGCTGACTGTGAGCATCCACTTCTGTGTTTGCTAGGCCCCGGCATAGTCTCACAAGAGACAGCTCTATCTGGGTCCTTTCAGCAAAATCTTGCTAGTGTATGCAATGGTGTCAGCGTTTGGAAGCTGATTATGGGATGGATCCCCAGATATGGCAGTCTCTAGATGGTCCATCCTTTCGTCACAGCTCCAAACTTTGTCTCTGTAACTCCTTCCATTTCTTTAGGGGATATGAGACTGTTTAGATCATTTATCTGATCCTGTTTTAACTTTGCCACCTTGTATGTATCTAGAAAATTGTTCATTTCATCCAGATTTTTCAATTTAGTTGAGTATAAATTTTTGTAATAGGATCTGATAATTTTTGAATTTCCATGGTTCCTGTTGTTGTGTCTCTCTTTTCATTTCTGAATTTATTAATTTGGATACTGTCTCTGTGCCCTCTGGTTATTCTGACTAAGGGTTTATCTATCTTGTTGATTTTCTCAAAGAACCAGCTCCTGGTTTGGTTGATTCTTTGTATAGTACTTTTTGTTTCTACTTTGTTGATTTCAGCCCTGAGTTTGATTACTTCCTGCCATCTACTCCTCTTGGGTGTATTTGCTTCCTTTTGTTCTAGAGCTTTCAGGTGTGCTGTTAAGCTGCTAGTGTAAGCTCTCTCCAGTTTCTTTTTGGAGGCACTTAGAGCTATGAGTTTTCTTCTTACCACTGCTTTCATTATATCCCATAAGTTTTGGTATGGTGTGTCTTAATTTCCATTAAATTCTAAAAAGTCGACTCTCTGCTCTTCCCTGTTCCAGAGACAGCTGCATCTTCTTGCTCAGTGCCAGCCTCGTCCAGTAGACAAAATGGTGAAGGCATTCAGGCAGGCCTCAACACCCACCCAGCTTTTCCTTAGATCTAGGGATCTGAATGCTTGGCCTCATGCTTGAGTAGCAAGCATTTCACCTGATGAACCATCTCCTCAACCCCCAAATCCATGGTCTTCTGTTCACAGATGCTCCTGCAGGGCAATGAATTTCAAACCCATTGCTATGAAGAATGGTCACATATGAAAACACACGTGGGCAGAGCATATGCCTTCTGGAAATAGAGGAGAGGCACACACACAAAGGGCAACTCTGCTACCTGCCTCTTCCATATTCTAATCCACTACAAAACAGCAGCTTCCTGAACTGAGCAAACTGTCACTGTCACTGGTTCACTGATTCAGCTACAAAGGACAGCCGGGCATTGTAAGTGCCTGCACTTACTTACCAGTCCAAGGTCACCTGATATGGCTGGAGAGAAACTAAACCCGGCTTGGATTGAAGAGGTCTGTCACAAGACTAAGTTTGTGACAATTTTATTGAAAGCAACTAGACTTTTTATACCCTTATCAGAAACAGAATATATGTCACTTGCCAGGATCAGTACAGTATAGTGGCCAGGATCTAATGACATTTGCAAGCCAAACAGCTGTACACAAAGTTAATGCCTAAGACCAAGTGTCCTGTCAAGCTTCCATGCTGAGGAGCTGTGCAGCAGTTTTGAAAGCAGCCATCTCACCGTTCAACACACAGCCCCCTTGACTGGACCCATGAAGGGCAGCTTACACTCACTCTTGCCTGACGTCTACAGAGTCCACCTTCAGTGGACCAAGTAGAATGTTTCTGGAGACTGATCATCTGGGCTGGGGATGTAGCTCAGTGATAGACCACAAAAGCAGAGCTTACCAAGAATGGGGTCTACACCCGCAGTGCTGTGAACAGTGAGATGGGGGGGGGGGGGAACTGCTCCAAAGCCTTGGGGGCCTTGTCCTTGTAAAGGAGGAACAGACTCTGTAGCTGTTGGTCTTAAAGACATTTGGACTATCTGAATCCTTCCATCAGCTCTTCTTCATAGTTTCCCCCAGAGGACTCATTGTATTACCCTAAATATGCCCTCAGGAGTGAGGGCTTCTTCAAATCATGCTTCCAAACCAGGGCATGGGGGAGGGGGCAGACACTGCCCATGCTACTTCAAGCTCTCTACTGCTATGTGTCTCTCCCAACAATCTACTTGTCACATTATTGCTGTGGTTATTTATCATTATTATATTATAACATTCATTTAAAAGATGAAACAGAAAACTTAAATAATTTTTAAAGAAGTTGAGTAAGTAAAGACGTCCCTTCCCCCATTAAAAAAAAAAAAAAAGGCCAAATAGCTCTGTACGTGATTGATATGGAATAGTCAAGGGATCTTTAAATTCTTCATTAATACCAATCATTCAACAAAGCAGCTTAAAAGAACTAAGTCTATTAAATAAAAATGTTTTCTGCTAAAACCATATGAAGGATAATACAAGAAAAAAAAAACAGAGAACTGGGTGTAAAGACACATGCCTATAATCTCAATACTAAGAAGACTGAGGCAGAAGAATGATGAAATCTGGGCAACCTAGACCCACATAGTGAGTTCTAGGTCAGCCAGGCTACATAGTGAGATCCTGTCTCAAAAAGGGAGTGTGGGGACTATTCCATAGTATTAACAAACGTAATGTGAATGACCAAACATTTTGTGATTGGATTTAAGTCCCACTCCACAAGACAATGGCCACACATCCATCATTACTGGGGCTTAACAACTATGAATAGACATGGCATAGCCCTAAGGGAGAATCTAATACTATTACTCTGCTAAATGGACATATTATTAAACTAACTCCTAATGGTTTATCTTTATACCCACAGACTAGTGAATTTCTCAACTCTCGTTGGAGATGCTGCTTCTTGCAATAGATGGTGATTTACACAGAGTTCCACAAGTAGTCAAAATACAGAGATTAAAAGTCTGTCAAGTGCTCAGCATTAATGGGACGTCTATAGCATAACCCTTCTTCCAAGGCTCCGGGATTGTGGAGAGCCGTGCTGCGAGCAATCGCGTGCGTGCCATGAGCAATCACCATTATAAGATGGCGCTGGCTTCCACTGCGCCTAACTAGTAAACAAGCCTTATGCGCAAGTGCAAGAGTGAACTCACGCCTAGTCACTACCCATCTCGTGGCGTAGTAATGGGGTGATGGGCGAGCAACGAATGTGCTGAAACATCACACTGCAGGCTATATAAGCAGCGCCATTTTCCCGGTTCGGGGTCTTCCCTCCTGATAAGTAAGCAATAAAAGCTTGGCCGCAGAAGATTCCGGTTGTCCTGAGTGTGTTCTTGCCGGCAGGGACAAAAGCTCGGGCAATACGGGATCATCATGGGAGAAAGAGCAGAAGGATTAGAAGAGACCAAGGTGGAGGATGGCTACAAAGATACAGTGTTTTAAGACACATTAGTTATACACATGAACTCAGAATGGTTGTGACAATTTGCACAAGACTTGTGAAAGCTCAAGCCAGATCAAATCCCAACAAGGAGGGAAAGGTAGGTACAAAGTCCCACCTGTAGTTGAACTGTTGACAATTGATAGCTGCTAAGCTAAAGAGAGTTTCTTTAATGGTGTGACCCCTGGCAGGTCAAACACACTCATAGCATTGGTCCCACACTTGAGAGTATTTGAGCAACACAAATTGGATTCAGTGAGAGAGGAGGAGAAGGGGGCAGGAGAGGAGGAGGAAGAAAAAGAGGAGGAAGAGACATGAAGTTAGATGGAGAGGACAGAAAAGGTGGGGGCATTGTGAACATGGTCAAATTACATTATATGAAATGTTCAAGCAGCTAATGAAAATATTATTTTTAAAAAGAAAAAAAAATCTCATCACTATGAGCAGACTAGCCCCTCCAGAAATAATTCAAGCCATGTAGAAAGGAAAAAACAAAACAAAAGCAATGCCCTAAAAACATTTTTAAAGCCTCACAAAAGCTTTTGTCTAACAGAATGACTAAGTCTTAATCATTTAAGAATAGATCTCTTCAGCAAATGAAAACATCAATAGTCATTCACATCTGTTGGGAAATCATACAACTATATTGCTTTGATTTAATGGGTATTGAAATGTATAAGAAATACTTCTCCATGACAGGTGACAGTCTAGATAAACATAACTAGCCTAAGCGTGTTGCTTTATGCACACACATGAATAATGGATAAAGCATAGCTAACAGATAGGAGTGAAAGATAGGTTTGATTATGTTCATTCCACCTATCCCAATACTACCTAATGGTTACCTAATGGTTAGCAGCCAAGGAACACAATATCGAGGGCAAAGGGGAGGGGTAGGCTTTGTTACCAGCCAGGTTCGGGGCTGCAGTAAGGTCAGCAGACCTACCCTGGGTCTCTGGAGCCTGGCCCTGTGCACATCCCTCTGCACATAACAAGACTAGAAAACATCTTTCGCCTTCGACTAAAATGGCTGCAGTGGGCCAAAAGCACTTAACCATCAAAGTTTATTTGATTTGGGTACTATTGGATTATTTTTTTTTCTAATTTGCCTGAGGAATACTCGTTTTAAGGAGGAGAAAGGACACTTTTATAAGAAATCTTTCCATAACAAAAGAAGTATTATAGCATTTTTTTTCTTGTGTTCAGAAGCAAAAGGGAAAAAAAGCAGAGCATGTGTTTAGACTGAATATCAGACCACATCCTGTGTCACATGGCCTGTATGGAGTAATGAGTGATCCCTGGCACCGAATTAAGCTCTTTGGAAGAGAGCCTTTGTTCCCTTACCCTTTTCAGGAGTCAGAACTTGAGACATTTAATGAGGCAGATTCGTCAGTAAAGTCCAAAGCTTACTATATCCTGCCAAGCAAACAAAAGTGGATTTCTCAAGCCTCTGCCTCATACCCTCTGAACCTGCAGGCACAGCAATCATGTGTGTGAGCAAACACACACACGCGCACACACACACAAACTCACGCTATGCCCCTGGACACAGTCCCCAAGCCACACAACAGAAAATTCAAAAGGCACCAAGGTTGGGGCAGCCCAACCACTCAGGATTTCTCAGGACACTCTCCCATTTCTTTCTTCCACAGGTGGGGGCCAAAACAAGGGATGTCTCCAGTTGAATGATACTTCCTAACACAAGCACTGTCACAGGGAGAAATCAACTCTGTCCCTCATCAGAAAAGAATTTTTTTCCTCTGAAGCCTGAAGGGAGTTTGTGTTCCATACAAAGAGGTAAGACAAGAATTAGGAAAATCTTGATAAAACCATCAATAGTTCTTCAAGTCATTAGTACCAATTCAGTTTAGTTCCCTCGAGTTTATTTTTTCCAAGCTCAATACATTTTTTTTTTTACAAAGAAATCTTAAAATTCCTGTTTGTATGGTAGGAAAAAGTCAGACTAGGACACTTCATAAATCAGGAAACTGTTCAAAGTTTAATGAAAGTTCCATGCAGGAGACAGAGCCAAGACCTGAACCCAGGTACTGTAAACACCAGTCCAGAATTCTTTCAAATGTTTGAAGCTACTTTTCTGATAAAAACGCATATACCTACCTTTAAATATAAATTTTAAAAGAAATATCACTTAAAATCATCGTGATTTAATTCAGAGCCAAGTAATTTTGCTGGCCAATCAGAGCACATTTGTCTCTATAAAACTATCATGGTATCAACTAACCTGGGGCCATAGAGGTTCACAGAGAGTGAACTGCCAACAGAGAGCATGCCCAGGCCCTCCACACATCTGACAGTTGTGTAGCTTGGTCTTCTTGTGGGACTCCTAGCATTGGAACTCTGCTGCCTGCTTTCTGTGGCCTATTTTGGGGACCCTTTCCTCCTAATCGGAAAGGAGGTCCCTTGTCCTACTGCAACATGATATGCCATGGCTGTTTGATAATCATGGGAGGCCCGCCCTTTTTGGAGGAGGAGTAGAAGGAAGGTGGGGTGGGAAAAGGAAGCTGAGGGAAGGGTACTGGGAGGAGAGGAAGGGTAACTATGGTCGTTGGGATGTAAAGGATAATGATAATCTATTTAAAAAAAAGAACTATCGTATTTATAGCTTTACTCAAATACCACAAGAACAAATGACAAATAATTTCCTGCCTGGGATATGCACTATACAAGTCATTTGTTGGTTGGTTGGTTGGTTGGTTGGTTGGTTGGTTGGTTTGTTTGTTTGTTTGTTTCGTTTACTTAGAAAAAAATCATCTTAATGCTCATTAATAAAAAACAAAGGAAAATTTCACTTTCTTAAATAGTGAATGCAGTATGTTAGAGAGGTGGTAGGAGGGGTCTAATGAAAGCCAGCGATAGAGCCCACAGACCTTTGCGCATGTGCCATCGCAGTCACACTGCAGCCTGTTTAGAGCCTTTCTGAGACTCCTTTCATGAAGCGCCGCCATCACTTTGTTTATTAATTTGTAATAAGTTTAAAGAGGGAAAGGGGAGTGTTCCAAATCCTTTATAATGAGCACTGACCTTTTACTATCGTCTAATTCAAAGGCATCTATTAGCTCTCATACCAAGCTAGTCCCAAGATAACAATCTGCTAGAACTAAAGTCAACAGCCGCGGGCTGGAAAGGAGAGCCGCGGCACGTTATTCTCTGACTTGGAGTGTGAGTTCTGATTAAAACTAATGATTAAAAAATAACCTTCAAGTTTGGCTACAAATTTCCCAGGATGCATAGCCTAGCCAATTTATGTCATCAGTGAGGGCCTAAATTAAAGGAAAATTCCTACGCTGACTACACAGCTGTCTGTACAGCAATGAAATCAATTGAAAATTATTTCCTGCTTCGTTTTCTCTCTCCACTCTTCCATATCGTCCGCTCATCAGCCAACAAGCTCTGCAACGACTGAAAATGTCTTATTTTCTTCTCATGGAATGTTTTAACATATTAGTTTACATGCACATATTAAAAACTCACCTTATTTTTTCCCTTATGAAATGAGCACAGAACTACAGAGGCTCTGAAACCTTCACTGATCTATGTCTACCATGTGACAGCAGAACGCGGAGCTACAAAGTGCCTCCTTCCTGGTCTATTGTTTATTCCCCGGGTTTTGATGGATTTTTTCCCCCATCTTTATTACTAACCAAAATATTCTGTGGCTACCCATTGATAACCTAATAAGTCAAAACAATAGGAGCTCGGGTTTCACTGCTTTGTAAAAAGTGTGCTTAAATGGTCCCAATCCTTATCCAAATGGGACATTAAGTTTTTTCAAATTTTTTTGGTAATAAAATTGCAGCCCAACAAAATACTTTAAGAGTCTCTTTGTGGCTAATTTTGTCTGAATATAAGTCATTTACTTATTCAACCATCACCTCCTGGGTACCAAGCCATTCCAAGAGCAATCAGGAGAAAGATCTGGAGGCTGGAGAGATGGTTCCATGGTGAGAGTGCTTGTTACTCTTGCAGAAGACCTGGGTTCGGTGCCATAGCAAGCTGCTCACAGCCACCAGCAGCTCCGGTTGCAAGGTACCCGTTGCCTTCTTCTGGCCTCTGCAGACACCTAAACATATGAGCTCAAAGAGGAACACAGACATCAATGAAAATAAATTTAAAATGTAAAGAAAGACCAGGAAACCTATGGTAAATTATGATCTAATGGAGGGAAAAGCATGAAGTAGGTAAATTTATTGTGCTGGTATTATTTTAACTAATGACAAACTCAGTAGAGAAATGATTAGAACTGTCATTTCAGGGGGTCTTAAGAACGAGTGACTGTGGGAAGCTTTCCAGAGAGAGGGCATGCATATACATTCATGCTTGCAGGGCAGGATGCAGGCAGAGGAGCATCTCAGCAAAGGTGGCCAGGTAGGACTTGGCCCATAAAGGCAAGCTTTCCCTTCTCTCAAAAGATCTTTTCCGAGTGACAGGGCATGGGTAACTTGTACCTCTGGGCCCACTTCTGAGGAAAAAAAAAAAGAACATTATAGAAACTTGTGCTTGACGTCTGAAGAAGTCTTTCACCCCATTTGTTCTGTTCAGTCTCTTTCTGCCTAAGCTTGAGTCCCCGAATCACCCATCATCTTCATGTCTCCACCATCCACCGAGTTCTGCAGGCAATGTGAACCGTGATGAGTCCTTCTCCCTGTTCCAGGCAAATCAGAATTCAGGAGGCACAACCCCACCCTCTGGGGCCTACATGAGCCTGAGCTGTGTTGTTTGCTACAAGTAGATATGGGAAACATAGGTTATAGGTGAAGCCCGCCCAAAACATGTAGTCTGATGAGGAAAATTAAATATACCAATGCCCTCCTGAGAGTCCTCAAGTACTATACAGTAGAGATCAGCTGTATAGCTAATGTACATAAAAAAGGAAATACCATAAAGAACAAATAATGCCTGAGTTCAACTTCATACATAATTTTAACCATATGTTCTTCGGTTTTGCCTTCTTTCCTCAAAAATGAGAATCTCATCTAATATTTCTATATACCCTCAAGGATTAGGGAATAATATAGTGATGTTAGCATGCTTTCACAAAGTATTTTCTTATAATTACCTTCTAGAAGGTTAGGTTGTCCTTTATTTCTCCTCCATTACAGAAGAGAAAAATGAGGGTCCAAGAAATGTTATACCTGTACATGGAAAGGCAAACTCGAGTCTTATTATTTTGAGATAATTCGTTCCAGACTAAGCACTATTTCTTGTGATGTTTCTTCAGGTGGAATGTATGCAGAGTTGGTATATCATCAGACAACCTTCCAAACAGCTGTAAAGATAGATGGGATGTATTCAACAGCCTGAGGAAGAGAAACTAAATGGGATTTCAGAGGCAGAGCCACCAGAAATGGCAAGCAACACACAGCTCACAATGCTGCCTGAACAGGCTATGGCACTTTAGACTTTAGAACTTTGCAAATTAAAAATATAGACATTGCCTAGATCCATGAGCAGAAGGGTTACCAACCACAGCTGCAGAAGGCAGTGCAAGCAGAGGGGAAGTGCTCGTCTGCCCAAGACAACGTCATTAGAAAATAAGAAACTGGGACTGGCCTATCACTGGATTCAAATTTAGCTCAATAGTTGATTTAGCTCCACTAAATACAAGAACGTTTCCTTTGAAAAGGAAGAGAGAAAATAAGTGAGAGCCAAATGTTTTGAATATACTGAAGGCTGATGACACCAACAGGATATGTAGATGGAGTTGTACATGATCTTTTCCTTCTCTTCTTCTTTATTCTTCCTCCATAACGTTATTGGTTTTGTAAATTGTTGTTATTACCTTCATTCTACAGAAGTCTTTTACCCTCCATTGCTGGTGAGAGTGCAAACTTACACAGCTACTATGGAAATTAATATGGAAGTTCCTCAGAAAATTAGGAATTGATCTCCCTCAAGGCCACTCTTGAGATTATACTCAAAGGATGCCCCCAATACACCACAAGGACACTTGCACAATTGTGTTTATAACTGCTTTATTCATAACATCCAAAACTGGACACAACCTAGATGTCCCTCTACTAAAGAATGGATAAGGAAAAGGGGTAAATACTCCATTTACTCAATGGAGTATTACTCCACTGTTAAAAAAAAAAAAAAAAAAAACAATGACGACATGAAAATTGCAGGCAGATAGATAAAATTAGAAAAAAAAAAAGTTATCCTGAGTGAGGTAACCCAGGCTCAGAAAGATAAACATGATATGTGCTCACTCATAAATGGACATTAACTATTAATTGAAAGATAAGCATGCCACAACCCACAGACCTAGAGAGGCTAAGTACAAGAAGAGCTCAAGGAGGAACACGTGGAGCCCCCTGGGACAGAGGCACCAGAAAATAGAGTAGACTTTGCAGGTAGACTAGGGGTGGGTGAAGATGGGAACAGGATGGCTGGGGGTGGCTGGATGCGGGGAGAAAGTACTGAAAGAGACAACTGGAATTGGGGAGCATTTGGGGGTTGATGTAGAAACCTAGTGCAGTAGAAACTCCCTGGAATCTATGAAGAGTGACCCTAGCAAAGTCTATTAATAGGAGATATGGAGCCTAAACCAGCCATCTTCTATAGCCAGGCATGGCTCCTAGCAGTGGGACTAGAATTGGCCCAGCTACAAAACCTTCAACCTATGATCTGTCCTGCCTACAAGATGTACTGGGATAAAGGTGGTGTAGAACTTACTGGAGTGACCAATCAATGACTGACCTAGTTGAGGCCCATGCCACAAGAGGGAGCCCATTCCTGACACAGCATGAATGACCAGGAACCAGAGGCAGGTCAGCCCAGAGACACAGAAGAAATCCAAATATAACTGGCCAAGATACAGCAAAACAAAACGTCAATGAAATGATTCCTAATGATATTCTAATATACTCATAGAACAGTGCCTAGCCCAGTCATCACAGAAGCATCACCTAGCAACTGATGGGAGCAGATGCATAGGTCCACAGCCAAACACTAGGCAAAGCCAGGGGAACCCCTCAGAAGAGGGAGAGGAAGGAATCTCGAGCCAGAAGGGTCGAGAACACCACAAGAACACCACTCACAGTATCAACTAAGCAGGGCTCATAGGGACTCGCAGAGACTGAAGCCCTGTATAGGTCTAAGCTAGGTCCTCTTCATATACATTATGGTTATGAAGCTTGCTGCTCTTGTGGGACTCCTAGCAGTAAGAGTAGGGAGTCTCTCTGACTCTTTGCCTAAACCTGGGACCCTTTTATTTCTACTTGGTCACCTTGTCCAGCCTTGATATGAAGGTTTGTGGTTAATCTTACTGTAATTTATTATGCCATGTTTTGTTGATATCCTTTTGGGGGGGTGGAGAAGGTGAGGGTAACTGGGAGGAGTGGAAGTAGGGGAAACTGAGGTTGGGATATAATTCATGTGAAAATTAAAATTAAAATAAATATTTTTAGGAAGGAAAAACTATTCATTCTCTGCACTACATGAAACATCAGAATCTTAGAAGAGCAACTTCTACACACCTCAACTAGGAAGTCTGCTCACCTCAACTCCGGCTCCACGTGGGCTCTTACAGCAGTGTTTCTAAGTTATTTGTGGTATTGCTACTAAGATTAACATATGGGAAATGCAATAAAAATAATAAACGTGCCAGTGATCAGTTTACATAGAGAGCATGAAATGAAACCGTCAAAGCTAGTTGTCCCAGGAAGTTCTGGAAGCTGCAAACTAAAACTGAGTGCAGCCTGAGTTCTTACAGTCCAAGTGCAAACCACACACTCCAAGCAGAACGTTGGAAGTGTTTACAAGTGTTTGGTAGGAAGCTGAACTTTGAAAGAGTCTTTGATGAAACTTGGCTGGGCTCTCTCAGGTCTCAGGACTGGCATCTGGAGCTTGTTTAAACTGACTGGGATAAGAGGTTATTTACATTTCAAGTATAGATCTGCTTTTTCAGATTAATTGGAAGCTATATTCAGAGACCTAGCTGAGGACTTCAACCAGGGGCAACACTGTCCTCCAGTTTCAACTATCACAATGCACTACCCATCTAGCACCTGAGGGTAACCCAAGAAGCCACATGCCATGCAAGCAACAGGTCAGAACTGCCCCACCCACCCAAGAAGTATGCTACCTAAAATGCCAGTGATCAAAATAAAATGAGCTGATCCCAAACCAAATAAATAAGAAATGAAGAAAAAAAAATCTGATAATTCACTTTCATGAGGCAGCGAGAACAGTTATATTCACAAAGACACAAAGTAAAATGGGATTACCAGGGAGTGAATTGAAGTAGGGAGTCCCATGAAATAGACAAAGTGGACTGCTAGATTTCAAACCCCTGTGAAAGAGATGAAAAGACTTCATTCTGTATGGCCTGGGATTGCAGAGAACCCTGAGCTGGGTCCTAAATATGATCATGTGTTTGTTTAAAAATTTTTGACCCAATGGAGGAGCTAGAGAAAGTACCCAAGGAGCTAAAGGGAACTGCAACCCTATAGGTGGAACAACAATATGAACTAACCAGTACCCCGGAGCTCTTGTCTCTAGCTGCATATGTATCAAAAGATGGCCTAGTCAGCCATCACTGGAAAGAGAGGCCCATTGGACTTGCAAACTTTATATGCCCCAGTACAGGGGAACACCAGGGCCAAAATGGGGGAGTGGGTGGGTAGGGGATTGGGGGGGTGGGTATGGGGGACTTTTGTGATAGCATTGGAAATGTAAATGAGGAAAATACCTAATAAAATTTTTTTTTAATTTTTGAGTTGTAAAATAGTATCTAAATAAGGTATCTATCATATTTATTCACTGTAAAGCCTGAATCTATTTCTAAACAAGAAATATGTTGTGTTCTGTTCATTAAATCAAAGCCATTTATCCTACCACAAATAAAATTTGAAGAGTTTCATCTGGCCTAACATTCTCAAAATATGATAGTTAACTGCACATGAGTGTTTTAGCTAGGATTTCCATTGCTGTGAAGACACCATGACCAAGGCAACCCTTACAAAAGCAAATATTTAATTGGGGCTGGCTTATAGTTTCAAAGGTTTAGTCCATTATCATCATAGCAGAAAACATGGCAGCGTCCAGGCAGTCTTGGTGCTAGAGAAGGAGGTGATTGCTCTGAAGGCAGCCAGGAGGAGGTTCTCCCAACCCTGGATGGAGCTTGAGCATAGGATCTGAAAGCCCAACCCCACAGTGACACACTTCCTCCAACAGGCTGTTCTTATTCCAACAAAGACACACTCTTAAGAATGTCACTCCCTGGGGACTAAGCATTCAAACACATGGGTCTAAGGGGTCAAACCTATTCAAACCACCACAATGAATGAAGAAAACATTGATTTTTGCACTGATTGGAGTGTGCTGTCAAGTCTTGTATTTATACTCTTACAGAGCGGTGAGAAGAACATGATATGCCTGAGAGAATATGAGCAAGGAGTAAAGAGTGAGGCACCCTGAGGCTAATGAACACCCTGAAGATGAGCAGGATGGAGAGGAGCCTGGAGCTGAGCTCCAAGACCTCACAGAGGGAAGGAAGGCTTTGCTTTTTCTTGCCCACTTGGACTTTGGACTCTGGAGATAGTCTCCACAAGCACAAATTATTTTTCCCTCGTTTGCTGAAAACCCCCCTTTTGTGAATTGCTGAGGTTTTTCAGGAAAGAAACCTGCAAACACTGAAGCAGTAAGTGTGGCTTCTTGGGAAAAAAAAAATGAAGGCACAGCTGCCCATGAGGCGTCTCCACTAAGGCCTACGCTGTGAGATGGGGGCACTCAGGAGGAGCCTGTCCTAATGGTCCAGCCTCTGTCTCTGGGTAAGGAGGGCCATCTTTACAAACTCCCTGTTGTCTGATATGGGTTCTCTAATTCTGAATCTTTTTTAGCATTAGGCCTGACACCTTAGTCATAAGCAATGCTCACATTTTCATTGGATCTATTTTGTTGGTAACTAGCAAGTGGATTTTTTTTTCCTTTCCAAACAAACAATAGCAAAACAGAATTCATTTCTTCAGATGTTTCCCTTCTAATTAGTTCAGGAAAAAGAATGAAGGAAGGAAGGAAGGAAGGAAGGAAGGAAGAGAAAGAAAAGGAAATGAGTTAAATAAAATCTTTCAGTGATGATTTATAAATGGTTGAAGAGACTGAAGCAAGAAAACTTGCTGAGACAAAACCTATCCCATCCCTATTTCCTCTGGGGTGAATTATGAGGGGCAGGGTTTCAGCCAGAACCCCTTACTTCACTTGGGAAATGTAAGCTGTGGCTCATTAGGAGATCACTGGGAATTTGCACCATTTGGACTCTGGCCAGCCCCCAAAAGCTAACTGCTGATAGTGGGAAGACTGGGAAGAGGAACAAATAAAGGGATCCAGTGACACCCCCCACCCCCACTGCCACCCTCATCCCAGCCTGAAGTTTACCTTCAGGCGACTAATCGTAACCTGATGGCTGAATTAGCTTCCCAAACCCTTATATACACTCCAAAACCAACACTCTCTCTATCCATAATCAATGTATATGCTACATATTCCTTTCTGGGGGGAGTTTATTCCATTCATTTGGCACTCCCAAATGTTGGGGATTGGTTCTAATGCTTTGATTTAATCGGGACTCTGCGTGTCCACATGCTGAAGGTCCTTGTCCCCATTTGGTTTTTCATCGATCAATAAAGATGACAACAGCCAATGGTTGGGCAAAGTGAGATGGGGCGGGACTCTTAGATTTGTATGGGCTAGGATGCAGGAGAGAGGAGGGGGGGGGGGGGGAAGAATCACCAGGTTTCAGAGGGAGACAGGTGAGATTTAGAGCTGCAAAAGAAAAATCATCTGAAATGTAGGTGAGAAGGAATGTGGCCCCTGCAAGGACTGCCCAGAAGCGTCTTAGGCAGCAGAGACTAGGGGGCCGCTCAAAAGAAGGGGCAGCAAAGATAGATCATAGATTTAGAGGGTATTGAGTCAGGAGTACCAGATGGAAATCTATGATAGACAGGCAGAGGGTTAGAACTGCCCAGCCTTTGAGCTAGCTAAGGCATTTCGAAAACTAAGCTAATGTGTGGGTGTCTTTCATTTGCAGATCTAAAGAGTTCCTGGGCAGGTGGCAGGAAGCAAGCAACCCACTGGGAGCACAAAGCAGTGTAGCTAAACTCACTGCTGCACTCCCCCATGAATAAATGAAAGACAGCAATAGAAAGGTTTTCTATATGGCTATATGGCTCAAATCTCTGACCATAACATGAAGTCTAGCCCTAACTCTTCCTATTTTAAACGATTGCCCAAGAGATATTATGTCGCACCATTAAATAGAGCTCACCTCAATGCAACTGACGACAGCCTAAAATGGAACTGGATTCACATGGGCTGTGAGAGGCTCACCAAAGGTGACCTTAGGCAAAAATAGGAGGAGCAGTACGGTGAAGCCAGTCAAGATATGCACTTCAGACTTGAGTCTCGCATTTGTGCTTGAGATACAGGGGAATGGACTGAGCCAAATGATTAGGGGAGCCCCTCCTCCCATATCACCGCCCCTGGCACAGGCATTCTCACAAAACAGACAAGAGGCTTAATTAATGCAGAACTCCCCTATCTCAGGGAACTTTCTGTGGGAGCAGTGTTGGACCTAAGGCATCCTGACAGAACCTATGGTGGGAAAGGCAAGCTAGGGAAAGGATTCAATTATCAGCAGAATAGATGTCAGGGTTTTTTTTTTTAAGCTACCCTGTTTCCTCATCCAGGGATGCAAAACAAAGAGGTTCCTCCAATATGACTGAGAACTCTCAGTCATATTGCTGGAGAGGTTGCTAGAGTCCCAGCTTTTGCCCTAAAACTTCTAGTAACACTGGCACTAAGGTTACAGGGTTGAGCTGGAGAAGCTTGGGGTAGGTATGCCAGCCACATCCTGTCACCATGGTGCCAGTGTTACTGGAAGTCTGAGGTCAAAAGCTGGGACTCTAGCAACCTCTCAAAACTAGACTCAACTACCTACTCCAATATGTCTATTGAAGAGACAAGTCATCATGGCTAGCAGAGAAAAGAGCTTGACTCAGTGTGGCCACGCTGGGAAGAGGAGGAATAAAGGGGCCCGGTATTCTGCCCCTCCCCACAAGTCTATAGTTAATAAACTGACATGACATTTAGATTTAAATAGAGGGTCAGGAGTATGCACGGGAATAGTCCTGCACAAGCTCTGGTCATTCTCTCAACTTTCATTTGTCCTACATGGTCCTAATTGTATGCTGGAGCCAGGAAAAACTCCTTCCTGGGAGGCACCTCTTTCCTCTGGCTTTATACCAGGCCTTCAGCCTTTATCTCCCTCCCCCCTCCAGCACTACACCACTAGGGAAATTTTAATTCTTTAGTGTCCACTGTTTCAATATTCTGATAGCCAGGGGAGGGGTGCAAAGGACTCCTTGTAATACCCACCCTCCCCCTTTATATATCAACTAGATACAACATCTGACCTGCGCGGACTGCACGGTTCATTTTGCATTTCTAGGGAGAGAGCTGCTATCACAACCAACCTCACGGTGAGTCAAGATGTCTACAGTCACTCACTAGTGAATGAGAAAAAGAAATAAAAAAGGGAAGGACATGACTTCTCCTAGGTGTGGTGAAAGAGGTTTATATTAGAGAAAAGGAGAATGTAGTCAGAGGCAAAGACATCTGGGAAGAGTCCAGAGTGAACGTGACTAGACTGAGCTGGGACAAATGAGGAGAGGGGAGGTAGAAGAGAGAGAAGAGCCAGACCAAGAGGCCAGAAGGGTAAAGAATAGACAAAAGGGCCTAAAAGGACCAGTGTAGCAAAATAACCAGATTAAAGAAGGGTAGCTGGGGAAAGGGCAGCCCAGCCTCTGGGCTGGAAAAGTTTACAGTAAGTATGCCAGTCATACCCTGTAACAGGTAGGGTCTCAGGGATGCAGGGAGAACCTGGTAGACAATGTCTGCTTTGATAAGTTAGTCACCTCAACCATTGGCCCAGGATTTGAGACCTAATAACAAACACAGAATATCAATTGCGAAGGATAAGGATTGGAAAGGAAATTACTTATTATTGTTGTTATTCTTAAAAACAAAAGTCTTTGTGTCAATGTGCTCAGCATGTATTTTCACTGTCTGTATCTGATAGAATAGCAGGGCTCACAGTGGGAAGAGATAGGGCAAGGTTAAACTTAACAGAGAGTGGTCCCCAGGGCTAGCAGATCTCACCCACAGCAGTAAACTAATGGTGCTCACCTCCCTCACCTGGGTTGTAGAGCACAGGATCCTATTTCTACCCCAACTAGCGATAAATATTACAGTGAGTCTCACAAGGGCCATGCACACGGTGCAATGACACATGAGGACAAAACACTCATACGATAAAAGCAAACAAATTTTTTAATTTGTTTTTAAATTTTTAAAATTTTTATCTACTGATAAAAAAGGAAATGCTATTAGTCTAAGTGAAGCAAATTATTCCATCCATCACCTCACGTAGCTCTCTCCTTTCCCCCATTGGCATGAGCCAGGTTGTTGTTGGTTCTGAACCTTGTTTAAAAATATAGCTCTTGGGGGCTGGCCAGATGGCTCAGTGGGTAAGAGCACTGACTGCTCTTCCAAAGGTCCTGAGTTCAAATCCCAGCAACCACATGGTGGCTCACAAGCACCCATGAGATCTGATTCCCCTTCTGGTGCGTCTGAAGACAACTACAGTGTACTTATGTATAATAATAAATAAATCATATATATATATATATATATATATATATATCTTGTTGACCAACTCTCAAAGGGGCAGTAACTACACAGACTGTATCTTAAGTTAACTCTACTCCCAGTCCCCATCAAGTTGCAGGTCTACGGTTTACTTCATCCATCATCTTGTTTCCCCAGAATGTTCAGTTCCTAAGCAACTGCATTCTTGACATTCATCAGCAGTGCCCCTACCTTTATGATATCAGAACCAGCATGTGTATGCTGACAGTGTGGATAAGTTGCTTTGTTAAAAGGCCAAGACTTTTCTGCACTTCTGTAATATCTGGAATTACTATAAGGAACTTTAGAATTATAATGAATTTTACTTGTAATGAAATGTTCTATAAGACTAGAAAATTTCCTAATCCCTCTTTCATTATAAACTTCTTATAAAATCTGGTACAAGGTACAAATTACTAGAAAGTGTGTGTGCACATGTGTGCGTGAGTGTATGTGCATATGTGTGCATGTGTGCATGTACATATGTGTGTTTGTGTTCACATGTGTGTTCATGTGTGTGCATGTGTGTGAGAGAGAGATCATACATGTACAATCACATGATCACATGTGCAGCAGTACAGTCCTCATCAAAATTAATAATTTGGTTTTACACATATAAAACCCCAAAATTCATGTAGAAGCTTGAGGGATCCTCAACAGCCAAAATAAATGTGAACAGGAAAGTGACTTTGAAGGTATTTCCTGGATTTTAGGAGTTTCTACAAAAGGGAAAAGCCCACAGGGCCTCAACCCTACAAAAGGAATTACCGATTATTGAGGAAAGCGAGTGAGAGAGGTGGACTGGGGTGAGAGAGGTGGACTTCCCCAGGGACAAGCACACCAGTTAGTTGTCCAGTGCCAAATGGTCAGCCCTGAAAACATACATATAAGGAATTATTTGGACTAAATGGATATTTGGAAATATATATTTAATACATATATGCATTCACTAACAATTAGTGAAAAGAGAGGCTTGAACTTGAAGGAGAGACAAGATGGGTGCGTAGGGGGCTAAAGAGACAAAAGGGAAGAGAAAAATGTTGTAATTAAATTATAATATCAAATTTTAAAATGTATAGTAATTTTTAAAAGTATAGTGCTGCCAATAAGACAGATATATAAACCAAGGTAATAAATTGGTAAGACCAAAATAAATCCACAAATATATGATCAGGTTAATTTTTACATAATTCAATACTATTCAATTGGAAATGGATGATATTTCATAGAATATATTTGAGAAAATTAGTATCTACATTCATAAAACTCAAGTTTTATTTTACATCATGAAAGACAAATTTAAAGAATCAAAGACCTAAATCTAAAACCTTTAGATGAAAATCAAGGAAAACTTCATGATCTGAAGTTTCATAATAATTTCTTGGACGTGGCACATATTTATGCATGATTAATTGATTGATTGATTGATTGAGTCACAGGTAGATCTCTGTGAGTTTGAGGACAGCCCAACCTATAGAGCTAGTTCTAGGACAGCCAGGGCAACACAGAGCAACTCTGTCTCTAAAAACAAAACAAAACAAAACAACATCATCATCAACAACAACAACGACAACAAGAATGCAAACCAAACCATAGTGTAAACTGTAAACCGATGTGGATGGCTATCGTCAAAATACAGAGAACAAAACGTGTTGGCAATGTTACGAGCAAATCTAAAGCCTTAGATTTGTCCACTGCTGCTAGGAATGAAATATGGTGGTGTTCCTATGACAGGATAGCAATCCTCAAAGAAATTTATCTACAGGTCTGATGATTGTGGAGTGCCTGCTTAGCATGCCCTGCACACTGAGTTCCATCCCCAGCATTGCGTAAACCAAGTGTGGAGGCTCATGCCTAAGTCCCAGCATTCCTGAGATGGAGACAGGTGGTTCAGAAGTCACTCTTCTGCCACAGTGTGCTCAGGGTCATGCTGGCCTACATAAAACAAACATGTCTCTAACAAACAAAGCAAAACACAAAAATATCATTAGGCAATTGCATTCCTTGGTACATGCTGCAGATATCAGAAGGCAGACCCTTGAATATGTGCAAAACCATGTTTCTGGCAGCCTTTATTCACAGCAGCCAAAAGGGGGAAGCCACCCTAGTGCCCACAGTGACATAGATGTATTGGGGTCCAGAATCTCCTCACAAACCACACAGACGCTGATCTCAGTCAGACAGGGATTTATTTATTTTATTGAGCATACATCCCAGGACTGGTCAACCAGGGCCATGATCCAGACTCAGGAACTGAGCCATGACATTGAGTGAAGATTCTACGGGGTTTTTAAGCCTAAATTTCTCAAACATCTGTGCCAAGTTATTTCACCAATTGGGATTTAGGGATAGGGGATTTCCTCAGGAACGTGTCATTATTGTACACTTATCATGCTCCCATTGGTTGGTGTATTCAGCTGTGGCAGGGGACTTGTCTTGTCTAATACTCATGTTTTAATTTGTCTACTAGGATGGGACTTGTCTAACATTCATGTCTTAATTTGCCAACCAGGATGTCAGTTACCCACATACATGACTCTTCCTGCCAAGTAGGATGTCAGTTCCCAGGAAGGTCTGGGGAACTTAAACTTTACTGGACCACTACTCAGAATGAAAATCTTATTGCAAATAATTTCTTATATTGATGCAGGTGTCTCTCTTATGTTGGGTCTATCCCAGGGGCAGCTTATAAAGGCAAATACCATAAAAGCTTATACACAGGTGCAGGAAGTGCTGTTCAAGTCCAGGCTTATTGTGGGACAATACAAAACAGTTCTACTGACTTCTGTCGTGATTGGCTGACAAGGGCACAGAACATAACAGATTATGTAATCAATCTTGGCATTAGAAAGTTTCCTAGTAACAGCAGAAACATATGAAAAAGTTTCCTTACAATGGCAGGCTAGCTAAGTAACTGTTACCTATGCCTTAACATTTTACCCAGGCCTTAACATTTTATCTGTGCCTCAACATTTTGACAAGGTCCCAACAAAATGAACAATGTTCTGCCAGTGCCAAACAAATACAGAAGTAGATGCTCACAGCTGTCCATTGGTCTGAGCACAGGGTCCCCATTGAAGGAGCTAGAGAAAGGACCCAAGGAGTTGAAGGGGTTTACAGCTCCATAGGATGAACAACAATATGAACTAACCAGTACCCCCAGAGATCTCAGGGACTAAGCCACCAACCAAAGAGTACACATGGTGGGACTCATAGATCCAGCTACATATGTAGCAGAGGATGGCCTAGTCGGTCATCTATGGGAGGAGAGGCCCTTGGTCCTGGGAAGGCTCTATGCCCCAGTCTAGGGGAATGCCAGAGCCAGGAAGAGGGAGTGGGTGTGTTGGTGAGCAGGTGGAGGGGGTTTTTTCCAAAAAAAAGAAAGACCAAGAAATGGGATAAGATTTGAAATGTAAATAAAGAAAATATCTAGTAAAAAAAATTACAGTAGATGCATTCAATGGAAGAAAATTGTGACGTGTCTACATGAATGAATCTTGAAGTTGCTATGCTAAACAAAGTAAGCCATGCACAAAGGTACAATGACTGTGTAATTCCACTCCCACAAGTTCCCTGGAAACACAAAGTTGCTAGGTGATGTCTGGAGGTGTAGAGAGGGGAGGATGGAGAAATATCACTTGGTAGCTGTGGAGTTTTAGGAAATGAAGGAAGCTCTGGAAATGTAGTGATACCAGCTGTACAGTGGAGTAAATATGCTCATTACAACTGGGATCCATGCTTGGAACGTCTAAGTGGTACATTTGTATGTGTATATGCTTTACCACACTGAAACTGTGATTCATTAGATATAGGTGAAGTTCACAAAAATAATTTGTGTGAAAAGAAAGAAGGCAGAGTAACCAACAATCTTTAGGGACAGGTCAGGGAAAGCAGTGAGTGGACAGCAGAAGAGGCCAGGGAAAGCAGTGAGTGGACAGCAGAAGAGACCAAGAACCTGTGTCCCAACCTCATCTTTGCCATTGCCCAACATCTGCCTCCTTTCTCACACTCGAGCCCAGCCCCATGTCTTTTATGTTTGGGAGAACAGCAGAACAGCTAACTCTCAGTTTCTAAGCTAAATCTGAGTGGGACCATTTCAAGTACACGTATGCTATCCGCTGTGAGGACAGAGATGGGGTGTGTGGACCTGGCTGTTCCCACTGGGCTTGTATGGTAAGGACAGGGCACAAGATGAGACGTGACCAGCGAAGGCAGCCGACACTGAGCTGCCACGGCACAGGTGACCATTATGCTTTTGCACACTTTTAGAACGTCTTTTTAAAGATCTTCAGGCTAGAGAGGTAGCTCAGCTGTTCAGAGCACTGGTTGCTCTTCCAAAGAACCTGGGTTCAATCCCCAGCACCCACATGGCGGCTCACAACTGTCTGTCATGGCGGCTCACAACTGTCTGTCATGGCAGCTCACAACTGTCTGTCATGGCGGCTCACAACTGTCTGTCATGGCGGCTCACAACTGTCTGTCATGGCGGCTCACAACTGTCTGTCATGGCGGCTCACAACTGTCTGTCATGGCGGCTCACAACTGTCTGTCATGGCGGCTCACAACTGTCTGTCATGGCGGCTCACAACTGTCTGTCATGGCGGCTCACAACTGTCTGTCATGGCGGCTCACAACTGTCTGTCATGGCGGCTCACAACTGTCTGTCATGGCGGCTCACAACTGCCTGTAGCTCCAGTTCTAGATGGCCTGGCTCCCTCACACGAACATACGTGTAGGCAGAACACCAAAGCACATAAATTTTTTTTAAAAATTAAAATTAAATTAAATCTTAAAAAATATATCTCTTGATGCCACCCACTTCCTCCAAGGTTCTCCCTCCCTCTCAGCTATCTGGTCAACCTACTGATGCCATGAATACAAGTCTCTGTATTAGAAAGGAAGAGTCTGTCCTAAACCCCTTTCACTAAAGTCCCCTACCTCTCTCTGGAACTCCTAATAAATCATTTGTGCCTTAGCCTCGGGCCTTGCCCTTCTTACATGACCCTTATTTGCATTTTCACTGAGCTTTCAGACATTATACTTTATCTTTACCATTAAATGTCTTAGGCAAAGGCCTTTCTTTACTATATTAAATTATACTATATGTATACTATATGTAAAAGGTAGTGTGAGCAAGTAAGTTTTAGAGAATTGTGAGGTTCAACAAACAACTCATAAGGAGAAATTGAGCAATGCAGATAATAAGGGTTAAAACCTTGTAGCCTAAGATTACATTTAGTGTTATTTTAGTTTTGACTAAAAATACCAGCCACTGTGTTATATAAATGCCTTTACCATCGTGTAAGTGGAAGACTTCAAAGAGATTTTTTTTTAAAGTGCATTATTAAACTAACTACGAAAAGGCTTCCACATAAAATAAAAAACTAAAGCAATACAAATTGCACAGAGAAATTGAGTTTAAAAAAATCAAAGCCAGATGGTAAAAGCCGAATTCTAAAGAAAAAGAATGGGTCGCAGATGGTTCAGGAGCAGAACAGGGTAGCAAAACAAAATACAGGACCACAGAGATCAAATCAGTACCTTGCCCAGGATTACAGTGAGACTGGCTGGCCGGAAACACGTTTGTTCTCAATTGCAAGCCAGAAAACTAGGACTCTGATGTAACCCTAACGAAGAGCGTGGGCTCAGGTGCTGGGTTCAAATCTTACTTCTTCCTCTTAAGTTCTATAATGCTGGGAAATAACTCACTAGCCCTAAACTCATCTCTACATGGGGGGAATAATAATACTCGCTCTATCACTGGATAGAGGTAAATATAAAGTATTTAGTGAAGAGCCAGATAACTCAGTAGACATAATAATATCAAGTTAAGCACAGGGTCACATTATTACTGGGATGGCACTGGGGTGGTTTTGATCATCCAACTCCAGTTTTACTCTACATTGCTTCCCCCATACTGAATGTGCTCTTTGCAGGCATGGGGTCATGCTAGATTAGAAGCTGAGGGATTGTGGATAAAGTGCAAGATTAACACATAGTCAGTTGAGCTCCTGGAAGTCAGATGAGGGTGAACCGTGGAGTGTGATGCTGTCAGGATCCGAGCTGCTAAGAATGAACCAGCAGTGCTCTCCACTGCGATCACCTGGTCCATGACGTCATTCTCTCGGTGTCTTGGCCTCTAATACATCATTGTCTTACTCCAG
Source organism: Mus musculus (assembly GCF_000001635.26). Classification (NCBI taxonomy): domain Eukaryota; kingdom Metazoa; phylum Chordata; class Mammalia; order Rodentia; family Muridae; genus Mus; species Mus musculus. Next base: position 78,723,645 of record NC_000075.6, on the reverse strand, counting down.
GTCTCTACTGTTGTGAAAACAATAACCACAATCATGAACAGCTTGAGGAGGGAAGGGTTTATTTCACCACCACTTCCATGTCACTGCCCATCGAGGAGAGAAGTCAAGGCAGGAACCTGGTAGCAGAACTGATGTTGTGGAGGGGTGTTGCTTACTGGCTTAGTCAGCCTGCCTTCTTAGACCACCTAAGACCACCTCCCCAGGATGGCACTGCCCTCAATGGACTGGGCCTTCCCATACCCATCACTAATTAAGAATCACCATAGACTTGCCCACAGACCAATATGGTAGGCAATTGAGGTTCTCTCTCTCTCTCTCTCTCTCTCTCTCTCCCTCTCTCTCTCTCTCTCTGTTGTGTGTTTCTTTCTCTCTCTCAATCTTTCTCAATCTCTCTCCATCTCTTTCAATCTCTCCCTCTCTCTCTCTCTCTCTCTCTCTCTCTCTCTCTCAATCTCTCTCAATCTCTCTGTCAATCTCTCTGTCAATATCTCTGTCAATATCTCTCTCTGTCTGTCTCTCCGTCTTCCCCCCCTCCCCCTCCCCATCCCCCTCGCCCTTTCTCTCCCTCTGGTTTTTGAAACAGGGTTTCTTCTGTGTAATAGCCTTGGCTGTCCTGGAACTCACTTTGCAGACCAGGCTGTCCTCAAACTCAGAAATCTGCCTGCCTCTGCCTCCTGAGTGCTGGGATTAAAGGCATGTGCCACCACACCCAACTGGCTTTCTCTTCCAAAATGACCATTCAGTTCTAAACCTATTTTTGGTTTCTTCTCTTGAAAACAATTGTGTAAGGAAGTAAATTCTTCCCTGGCAGTAAACATAGAGGAATTACTGCTTTGACTCTCTCGTCCAAATAATTAAGAGTTTTGGAAAAATTTTGTCCAGAGGTGGAGGTTTTCTCTGGCATCTGAGGTTAGAAAAAAATACTACCCCTGCTTCCCAGTTCCCTACAGTCCATTGTGGGTGTCTGAGAAAAACCTGTCATTCCTATGGTGGCAACAGCCTAAGGCTCTCTTAGGATAGGAGAGTCTCTCTAGCCCTGACTTAAATTTGTTTGAGAACTTCACATTCAAATTCCTATCAGTATCTTATCAACAAATGCCCTGCTTCCACACTGTGCCACTTCTAAGTATGACTCACTCCTGATGACTTTAGCTACTCTTCATATCCTACAGTGTGACTGGAAAAGGCCAAAACACTGAGAAATCACTAACTTGGGAAAAAGTAGGGGCAATTTGAGCATAAATTTGGATCTTCAGCCTTCCCAGTTATCCAGTGCTTCCCAGCCTTCCTCTGTACCTCAGAGGTCATCTTAACACTCCCCCCCAACACACAACCACACAACATACATGCATACACATTATACACACACTACATGCACACAACACACAGCACACAAAATACCACATACACACCACACTCACACAACATACAGCACATACACTACATATACATACACAACACAGAGCATACAATATACCACACACAACATAATACACCACATATACATCACACACACACAACACACACACATACACAACACACACACATACATAACACACACACACACACACACACACCTGACAGCGCAGGAGTAGGTCCAGAGAAAGGCAAACTGCCTTGCTCATCTCCTGACTTCTGGTTCCCTGAGGACCAAAAGCCTTTTGAAATATACAGGAGTGGATTTCCCTTTTTGGGAGGGATACAACCTCCATCCGAGTACCTTCTGTCTCTCACAGGGAAAATCATCACAAACATTTGCTTGCAGGAAGTGGGGAGGGCTGTGGAGAAGAGGTCCCTTCCATAAAGCATGGAACCCAAGGATGCTCTTTCCTCTCAGATGCCACAGATAACCCTCCAGAGGGAAAGGACTTTTCCTCTCACTTCTACACACAAATTAGTCTGAAATTAACTAATGAGCACGTGTAAGGCTGATGCCCTACAAGGCAGGCAGACCTTGGGAGAGCTGACAGGAACCAATGCCAACAAGCATCTATTCTTATTCTTCTCCTAGCCGTGGTTGCAAAAGGGAAAAGGCAGGGCGGGGGTAAGCACAAGGCAAAAGTAGGTAGGAAAAGACGGCAATAAATATCTGTCAGATGATTAAGCCAGACTCTTTGATTCCATTAGAGGATTAAAATTCCACAAACTCTGGGTCAAACTTTACTTGCCATAACTTATTCCCTAATCAAAACAGGCTAGAAGGATGATAGTGGAATTTGGCAAACACAGCCCTTTCTAGACTATCCAAAGGTTAACGATCATCAGGGTTCTAAACCCCAGGGTTTATTTTTATGAAGTCAAAAGGCACCCCCCACTCTGCCAGGATTTTTTCTCTAAGAATAACAAATTAGTATGCATGAGTTACATGCCAAAGGTAAGAGCTCATCCTAAAACGTGTGTGGGTTTCTGAGGAAGAAAGCTCTTGATAACCAAGATATATGTTTGCACAGAGACTGGTGCAAGGGTTGGAGGGTAATTCAGATCTCATTTTATTTTTAGTTCACAACAGAAAATTGATTTTGAAATTTGTATTGGGGGTGTACTGTCTTCCCTTACCTCTCTCCTCTGCCCTCTAGTGGCAGCATATGTTCATGCAATCAGTAATTCTATTGCTTTTTTTTTTTTTTTTTTTTTTTTTTGGCCTACTATATACTTTTAAATCAATTGAATAAATACATTTTACTGTGTGACAAAGTTCCATGTTTTCACTTTACTTTAAGATGGTGTATTAGCTTAAAGTAACTTTACCAAAACAATGTCATTGGAAAACTCCCAGAGAGACATAATCTAAAGAATATTGTGGCAACCAAAAGGCATGGAAGGAATAGAATATCATTTCTATAGCTTAACTCTAGGATATACATTATCATTGCCATGCTAAGTCCTACATCAATGACAATATCTGCAGTTGGCTAACCTTGGCCAATAATAGGGCAGACTTTGATGTCTCCCATCACACCTGTTGGTATTCTGTAAAATCTGCCATGGAAGAGTGTGACAGAGACATTGTTACTGTGAGTATCCTAAATCTACCATGTGAGAATAATGCCTCACGAATATGTAATGGCACTTGAGCCACTGTACCAATCTAAAACATGCAAAGTAGTTATCATCCTTAAACTGGAAAATCTAAAAGCAGAATTTGCAGCCTCTCATTCTATGCGCATCAATAGTTCAACAAAGCAAAACAGAAAAAAAAAAAGAAGGTCGTTACAAAGAGTGTGTGCCAGCAGGGGGGAAATGCTGGTCCTCTTTAAGACAAGAAAGACAAAAAACAATTATAGCACCATTTTCTATGTCATGGGACACCCAGAAATGTCAAATAAAAATATTGAATTGTATCGAAACAAAGACAACTGATGATATAGTGGCCAGGAAAAAATATATAACTATATTTATATCAATAGACATACAGGATTAAGCATGATTTCAAAAAATATAAAATAAAAAATAAAAGCCAGGCGCATCTGAATAGGATCTGGAATTACACCTGCAATTCTGAAAATTCCCCCATGCCAGCTACAATACTGCCTGTGTGAATAACAAACTCTGAGGGAAAGCTGTGTATCTGAGTCCACATGAGCACAACTCTCTCCATCTTACAGTGAATATGCTTGGACCAGGGAATGGCACTCTTAGGAGGTGTGGCCTTACTGGAGTAGGTGTGGCCTTGTTGGAGGAAATGTGGCACTGTCATCGGGATGGGCAATGAGACCCTCCTACTAACCACATGGCAGCCAGTCTACTCTTTAGCTTCCTTTGGATGAAGATGTAGAACTCTCAACTCTTTCTGTTGCCATGCCTTCCTGGATGCTGCCAAGCTCCCATCTTGATGATACTGGACTGAACCTCTGAACCTGTAAGCCAGCCTCAATTACATGTTCTCCTTCATAAGAGTTTGCCTTGGTCATGGTGGTTGTTCACAGCAGTGAAACCCTAAGACATACAGCTAAAATGCTAGCCCACAGATACTGCCTTCAGAGTATTTTGAAATGCAGTATGCACATAGAGTGCAGTGGAGCACTGTGATCAAGACAGCATCTCACTCACTGGGAACATCCTAGTGGTCCTTCATCTTTTTCAGAACCATAACAAAGTACAGTGAGGTGGTAAACACATAGAATCACTGTTCTGTTCTGAATGTTTTTACCTATTGGTTATCACAGTATTCAGTAGAGAGAACCAGAGGACGGGCAAATGTGGATGGAAGCATCTTCACTGCTATCTTCAGTTTCCTAGGCAGTGGGACCTTGGATCAGACCACATCACTAAATGAAATCAACAGTCAAGTATCAGCCAAAGCAAATTTAAGGAAAAATACATTTGTAAATATCATTGCTTAGAGCCGTGACCGAAACATCCTCCTGCTCGTCATTAACATGTTACCACTCCACACAGCCCTCCAGTTCTTCCTCGGGGAGGCTTTCCGTCACGTCTAACTCACTGCTGTGGCAGAACAAACTTTCTAAGAGCGATACAAAGCAGGAAGAGACCAAGCCATTGGCACAGATTTATTAAGTGTAGAGGAATTTCAATCCATGATCCAGCTGGAATGACATACCTTTAATCCTTCTGACTGGAATACAGACACACCTTCAGTACACACCTTTAATTCCTAACAATGGAGGTAAAGTTGGTTTGTAGAAGGAAGCAGTCATGTTTGAGAGTGACGTTTGAGGGGCAGACAAAGTGACAAATCAGAAAGGTCTGACAGTATGAGTCAGGGCTAGAATATGCCCAACTCTCACGAGAACAGCACAGGGAGATGCTATTTAAGAACATCGCAGGAGGAGTCAGTCAGTTGGGAGTCAACACAGTGAGTGCAGTGCAGTGGAGTTGAGTTTATGCCATCCAGTGCAGGTCAGCAGAGGCAGTGGAACCCAGAGAATAAGAGTGAGCCAGAGATAGAATGAATGGCCAGAGTGAGTTTGAGGCCAAGCCGAACAATTCAATGAGAAACTGAGAGAAGCCAGATTGAGTCAGTCAGCATGGAGAGGAGTTTAAGCCTAACGAGCTGAGCTGTAGCAGCCAGCCAGAGTTCAGAAAGAACTAGAAATGGTGAGCTTATTCAGCAATAAGCCTCTGAGATGACAATTACATCAGGTGAATCGAAGTGCATTTACAGTTAAGCCATGAGGAAGTACCATCCCAGCATTGTCCTTCCCCTGCTCACTCTTAATAAATTGAAAATCAAAGAGAGATACAAGCTAAGGCAGGACCTGAAGAGCTAAAGAAGTACTTTACAAAAGCATTTTAATCCTAGTTGGTGTTTGGTTAATCGGTTGGGTTCTTGGAGAGCTGACGATCAAGGCCTCACTGAGCATGCTAGGCAAGCACTCGACCACTGAGCTATGTCCCCAACCTGAGACCCAGTCTCATGTAGCCCAAGCTGGCCTCATACAGTCTAATGAATGATGCCCTTCAGCTTCTGCTCCTCCTGCACCCACATGAGTCCAGTGGTATCAATACCTGTGTGTACCGTTTTCCCATGTCTGACTCAGTGATAGTCCTCAAACCCAGGGCTCCATGCATACGAGGCAAGCACTACACAAACTGACCTGTACATGTCTGGTCACTGAATTATAGTTTTTAAGTGAGGAAACCTGTTTTATACAAAGATAACTCACATCCCAGTGGCCTTTCAGATCTACTGTTTCCCAGCGCACATCATTAGACCATGAGGATAACTGATTATCGCAGAAGATAAGATACTGCTGGTGAGTACAGGGTTCTTTGGGCAGGAAGGGGAGATCACATCCTTTACCAACACCCTCTCTCTGCTCCTTTGTTCATGTAGCCTTTCCGGCGGGTTGTCTCCATTGGTATTCATGTCCCCACTGGCTTTTAATGGGAAATCTGGTTTCAGTAGCAGGCACAATACGACTGTAGTTCCCATGTAGTGGAAGACAAGGTCCTTCACTTCTGTTCCTGCTAAGATTCAGTGACACAGCCCCTGAGTACTTATCGGGAAGATGTGCTTTATAGTTTCTTAGCAGTAAGAATAGGAATAAGAGATGAAAGGAGAAGGGATGAGAAGGGGAGAGGAGGGAAAGAGAAGGAAGGAAATTGTAAATGAAGGAGAGTCTATGCTTTTGAGGTATGAGTTACGGTAGAGAAATATTGTAGAGTAGGTGAAGAAAAGGAAGAGTATAAAAATCTTGTTCGAGTGAGATACAACCAAAAATAAAAATAATAAAATAAAATAAACTATTAAGTACAAAAGTATAAATAAGTAAACAATAAAAATGAAAGTAAGAAATGAAGTGAAACAGAATATACTTTGCCATTGGCTGGTGTTTTTCCTGGTGGGTCTGAATAAGGTTTCTTCCACCATTCCCTTGATTGGTTTAGACATCCTGCTGTGCAGGCTATAGAAGGCTGATGTTCTCTGTAACTCATTGTGTGCGACTCCACTTTCTGCAGGGGTCCCCTAGTCTGAGTCCCCCAGTACTCCACAGTTATAACGTCACTGCTGCAGGGTGGTGAGTGGGGAATCACACACTGCACTGGACTCTGACAGTGTGTAGAGGTCCCTGTACACCATCCCAACTGGATCACAGCTGTTTTGTGATTGGTTTTCTTCTTCTTCTTCTTCTTCTTCTTCTTCTTCTTCTTCTTCTTCTTCTTCTTCTTCTTCTTCTTCTTCCTCTTCTCCTTCTTCTTCCTCTTCTCCTTCTTCTTCTTCTTCTTCTTCTTCTTCTTCTTCTTCCTCTTCTCCTTCTTCTTCCTCTTCTCCTTTTCTTCTTTTCTTCTTCTTCTTCTTCTTCTTCTTCTTCTTCTTCTTCTTCTTCTTCTTCTTTTTCTTTGTTGACCTGCTCCAAGTTCAGCACACTTCTTGACTTCTCAAGCTGTTACTCACCAAGGCAATGGGCCTGCAGGGGTAGTGGCTGCCCACCTCCATCCATTCTGTACCCAAACCATCATCTGTCACCACAGCCCCAGGACACCTATTCTATTCTATTCTTCTATTATATTCTATATATTATATATAGATATTATATATATAATAGTATCATATATTATATTATATTATATTATATTATATTATATTATATTATAGGACACCTGTGAGCCGGCGGGGAATGTACCTGTCTGGTAGCCACTGCTAACCCCACTGCATTTTGCTTACTTGTCAATCAGTGGTCGCCCCTGCCTGCTTCTGTGCAGAGGATTTCGAGTGTCTCCCCTCAGCTTCTTTCATTTTCCTCCAGCTCTTTCTGTCCTATGAAAAGAGTCTGGTCATTTTATCCTGGCCCTTGTTCACCTGGTCACACAGCTATTTCTAAATAGATGAAAATATTATAAAGCAAACTCTTTAGAGTTGTGTAATTATACATCCATTTGAGAGAGAAAAGTAAAACACAGAATTAAAGAGCAAAATTAAATCACTTCTTAGATTGATTTGTTTTAATCTTTGAATTTTTACATATGTAACCTATTTCAGAGTACTCAACAGGGAACACTGAAAGGGAGAGAAGAGGGGAGAAAAGGAATGAAGAGATGAGGAAAGAATATTTCTTTAAGTGCTTACAAAAAAGAAAAACCAATAAATCCCATACTCCAGAATAAATTTGACTGAGAACACAAGAATCTTCTTAATGACTTACAGCATCACTGGGCGCCATACAGCCCAATACCCAGACCCTGTGGCTGGAAGAGACTGAACAGCAGCCAGGACCAGCACTATAGAACTTCGGGCAGAATTGTGTCCTGACTCTCTGAGGTCTTCAAGCTCAGCTTGTTTCCCGGGGGGATGGGTAGGCTGTGACACAGAGCAATATTCCTCATACTCTCAGTTCAGAGTGTCTCCTGGAATGAGCTCTTCTAGGCCAAGTCACGTGGGCATATGTCAGAGGGCTCTCCAGCTTGCACTCCTGAAGCAGGGTCAGAGTGAGACTGTCGCCATGACAGAAGAGAACACCCCAGCAACCCTTGAAGGCAACTTTCAGTGTAATACAGCAGCATGATACAGGAAATGTTTAAGACAGGAAAATTTCTCTATAAAGAAATTGGGGAGAGTCAAGTCTGGGGCAGGTCATCAGAGCTGCAGCAGAAAAAGACCATTTTACTTTTAAAAACTTACTACCTACATTCTAAGAAAGAGTCAGCGTGCTGATCAGAGAGTCTCACTGAGACAGTGGGATGGGCCTACAGCAGAGTCAGGCCAGATGTGGGAAGGAACAGAGAGCAAAGTACCTCCTGTTGCTGCGATGATAACACCAGGGCAGATGCTGAAGGACTGGATACAGGAGAACCCCCACCCCTCACATCTTTTACAAAACAGGAATAATGGAAAATAACATTTTTATTCTAGCAAAAACAAATGCATCTAATAAACTTTCCTAGAGAAGGAGATATAGAGACATGGCGTCGTCATCCTGGTCATCTTCCACACAAAGATTGGGTGAATTGTTTTACGTGCTTACACAAGCTCTGGCCTGTTACACTCCCCAGGCCCCCCCAGGAAAGGGAAACAATTGATTTTCAGAACCGTCAGAGGCAATCATCAGGTGTAGAAAGAAAACAATCACACTTGACTTTCTGGAAATGCTAGTTTTAGACGGAGTCCTTGAAAAATAAATCATAATCAATGTTGCACAAAGTACAGAAGGACGGAGCAAAAGACGAGAAGGCTCGAAGAACGTCGAAGGGAGTCCGTGGCTCCGTCCGTGTGTGACTTGCAGTTGGTGTCTGGACTGAGGTAACATGAGGACAGCTTCACCTGGGTGTTGTAGCTTCGCACTGCCTGTCTCCCTGTTTAAAGAGGCAGACATCCAGGTTACGTCTCCTCTGCTGAGGAACAGTGACCTTGCTGAGCATAAGTGTATCATGAGGTGGTTAGTCTTCACATGGTTTGTTTTTTCTTTACCAGAAACAAATGCAGTGCTCTAAGGGGGCACACAGATTGTAAACAAACGCCAAGAAACAATGTGTTCAGCCCAAGTCATCCACAAGCTGTTGGCCAGCATTAAAAGGCAGTGAACAGGCGGCAGCTGCACACACTAATCTCTAACTGAAGCGGGGAGAATTTTAAAGCTTGATTAGTTTCATCTTCTCAAGCGCTTACTTGGGGATGATATTTTCTACTCCATTAGGATCCCTGGGAAGAGTGTCTAACACAGGTTTCACTAAGAGACTCAAAAGATGATGGAAAGTCATCTATGCCTGATGTTAGACAGGGGCACACTAGCCAACACTGCTCACACCAGGGACAATTCATAACACACACTGATATTTTTAAACTGCATAAATAGCCTATCACAATATAATAAACTCACCAAAACAAAAACAGCTTTGTTTCAATGTTTTTAAAACACTAAATGCATACTAACTTATAACCGATCAATTTGAGGTACCTTTTATACTATCAATGCTATTTTAAAGACTATATAAGGTGCATATCACATTATAAAAAGTTCACTGAAAAACTAAACATTTCGTTTTATAATTCTAATAAAATTTTATTTTTATTTTTTCCTGTTTTTTTAAAGATTGTTTTCAATATTACAAATGTATTTTCAGATAGTTTAAAAAACATTAGTAGGTTTAATTTTTACTATCTTTCTTAAATTCATTGTAAAATAGTTCCCTCATAAATAAGTTGTTTTCCACAAAGTATGTATTTATATAAACACATATAAATATGTATAATGTATATATTAAATATTTGGTATATGACATATTATATATAATAAAATATGTATACATATACCTTGAATCGTTTCTTGTTTTGTTTTGTTTAGTTTTGTTTTCCAAGACAGGGTTTCTCTGTGTAGCCAAGGCTGTCCTGAAACTCACTCTGTAGACCAGGCTGGCCTCGAACCCAGAAATCCACCTGCCTCTGCCCCCAAGTGCTGGGATTAAAGGAGTGCGCCACCACCACCCAGCAAATCTTTTCATTTCTTAAATGTTTAAAATATTTTGTATGCACCTAAAGACTATGAGTTGTGGGATTTTTGCAACTAGATTAAATAATACTTTGGATAGCAGGGGACTGTCAATAGGTCCCCATAGTATATTCTATCCCTTCACCTTAGGGAAAAGGTCCTACACCTCTCTTTCAAATATCCCACAAAACCTTGGGGGAATCCTCATCAAAAAAAGGACCAAAAAGCAAAGGACCAAAGGGGGTGGGGTTAATCCCAGGAGAGAGAACCGCTGGCACTGCACCTTTGTCTCTATACCTTTGAGTACTCTATCAAGCATTTCCAGAACAGTGAGCTGGCTCGCCTTGTTTCAAATGAAATTACCTGCAATTACCTGATACACAGTTATGTTTGCCCATTTCATGCATTCCAATATCCCTGAAGTACCGTGAGCACTTATGCAGAACAAAGCTTTAATATTAGAAACTCTAGCCACAATTACCCCCTCACTCAGCTTCAGTCTGAGTTCAACTTTTCATAATTAATTTGGTAGTCTGCCAGGGCAGCTGACTCCTTTCGCGGTCTAGATCATTTCTATTTTATAAACTAAGATGTTACCACTCAAATCAAAGATGCTCAAGCTATCATCCCAAGCACTCAGTTTCTCCTGAGAGAGGAAAAAAATGTTATAATGCACAAGTTTTACCAAAACACTCGAGTTCCTGGTGAAGAATTAAACCCCACGCTATTATTCCCCTCCTGTGGGATCCCCCTTCACCTCAGGGGGTCAGACAGACTAGGGGCTTGGAAAGAAACAAAAACTTGGAAACTAAACATAACTAGACACTGTTGTTTTTCTTTTAAGTTTGTAATTATGGCATAAACTGTAAACACACTCATAAACACTATAGGCAGAATATCCCTTTTTAACGTTCCTACCTATACTAAAGGATGCCGCGTGAGCCTTATAAATTGTCAATAGTCTTCATTTACAGACAGCCTGCCACCTGCATCTCCTCCATCCACACGTTTTTCCTTCCAACCAACTGTCCCACAAAACTAACCCTGTGAGATGTCACTTTAAATGAGTAAAATGCCTGCCTTGATTCCCAAAGTCTTAGAAACCCCAGATCCACTTACTTGGTTCATAGTAGTCCATTACAGATACTGAACCATCTCGAATATTTGAAACTTTGTAGTCTCTCACAGTGGGAATATTAACACAAAACTGGGATTCATTTACCTATAAATAAATAAATAAATAAATAAATAAATAAATGATTTGAAGAAGCTGGCACACAGTGTGTTCATAAAAATATCTGGGACATCAATTTTTCTTTCATTTTAGGAAATAAATAGAAACTAATATCTGGGGAGAATTTCTGAATGTCAGGTAATATAGTTAAGAACTCATTATACATTTTTCTTATTTAAATTCCAAAACAACACTGATAGCAGAGGAATGGTTCTTAGTCCCCGTCTACTAAAGGGATGCTTGAGATTCAGAATCATTTAGTAGACAGCTCCTGGGACCACCCAAATCTGTGGCTCGGGCAGTGCATCTCAGTTCTAGCTGTTGCGAATGATTCAGAGAAGCCTAAGTCTACAGACAAGGACCGGTCCATAGAAGCCTTCCAGAGAGACCCCAGGGAAGGAATGCATGCCACAGCTCATGAGGGACTGACACTTGTTTCTATAAATGACCCTGACTTACAACTATGAAAATGTAAACCATCTATCATGGAACTCAATATAGATCTCTCTCTCTCTAGATCTCTCTCTCTCTCTCTCCCTCTCTCTCTCTCTGTGTGTGTGTGTGTGTGTGTGTGTGTCTGTGTGTGTGTGTGTGTGTCTGTGTGTGTGTGTCTGTGTGTATAGTGCATGTATGTGTATGTATATATTATCTGAATACATACACACCACACACACATATACCCAATATTCCATGACACAGCTATGCCACTCTTGAGTATGTACTGAAAGGACTCTAACTCAACCACAACCTACCCATTCATGTTTCTTCCTGCGCTATTCATAACCCCAAAGAAATGGAAGCAGCCTAGATGAGTGAATGAAGAAAATGTGTGCCATACATACACAACGGAAGGTCCGTTTAGCCTGAAAGAAAATTAAATCACAGCATTTGCAGGAAAACAAATGGAACTGGAAAGTGTTGTGTTAAACCAAGTCAGACCCAGAGTGCTCAACAAATACCATGTGCTTTCGCTCAACTGAAGAGCCTAGATTTTAATTTTTACACGTGTTTATGCACAGGACGGGGTGTGAGACACTAAACTAGGAAGGAAAGCATGGAAAGGGTGGGGGCGAAAAGGATCCTAATGTGGTGAAAGGGTAATGGAATATATGTGAAGTGAAAGCAGAAATGGAGGCTACTGGGAGAGAGAAAGTGTGTTAGCTAGAGTGAGCAGGGGCATAGAGGCATTTCTACATACAAATGAAGATGCCATAATCAAACCCTTCGCCTTGTTTGTCCAATTATAAAAATTAATTAAAAAGGAAAAACAATTTAAAAAGAAACTGCTTATCAGGGCAGTAGAGAGGGTTCTGTGAAGTGTCTTATGCAAGCAAGAGGTCCTAAATTCAGATCTCTGGAATTCACATAAGAAAGCCAAGCATGACACCATGTTCCCTCAATCTGGCACTCAGGAGTCGAAGACAGACAAATCCCCAGAGCTCGCTGACTGGCCAGCCTACAGGAACCATAAGCCCCAGGGTCACTGAGCTATCCTCACTCAAAACAAAAAGGTGGAGAGTGATGGAGGAGATAGTCAGTGTCAATTTATGAACTCCACATGCACATGCACACCAAATGTACACACACAAAATTAATCTTCCAAATGACTGTATAATATATATGCAAATATATACATATACTATATATACATAATACTCCAATAAAAAATTACTCAGCTCTTTATAAAAAGACCTTCCTCGGGTTCATCATTAATAGTAACTCTCACATAGTGATATCTTTTTTTAAACTTGTGAGTATATCCATGGTGTGTGTATGTATATGTGGTTTATGTGTATTTGGTGGGGGGTGGTATAGATTCACCCATGCATATGAAAGCCAGAAAAGAGCACCAGACATTCTATTCTATCAGTCTCCACTTTATTCTTATGACGCAGGGTCTCCTGCTAAACCTGGAGCTGGGCTGACCGCCAGGAGGCCCCAGGATCCTCTTGTTTTCGCCCTCCACAATGATGGGGTTACAAGCATGTGTAGTCATGCCCAGTTTTTTGTATGGGTCCTGGGAACTGGAATTCAGGCCATCACACTGTACAGAAAGAGCCCTTACCCACTGAGCCATCTCCTCAGCCCCAGTGAGGTCTTTTAATAGAGAAAAATGTCTGATTGTCATATCAAAATCATTCAAAGACAAAAAAGCTGAAATGATGACCTAATACTTAACAGGCTTCTAAACACCATACACAGAACCATCCCCAATAAAGGCTTATGAAACATCTTACTACTTACAGAATCTAAATAAAGGTTGAGTTTCCCGTTATCATATTCCACTTTCTTCAGGGTCTCACTCAGAGGAATTGAATCTGAAGATGCACTAAAGCCACTGAGAAGGTTCACTTCCATAAGGACCATGCCTGTCCTCTCTGAACCCAAGTGACTGCATCAAAGGAAGACACAAGGAGAAAAAGAAAACCTTTAGGAAAAACTTCAACACATGATCTTTATGTAAAACTTAAGTCTTCCAAATACTGCTCTAAACACTGTTCATGCACAACTAAAATTCACTATAGGAACATTTAGAGCACGTTTTCTTCTAGCTATGGTAGTTTTATAACTTGTGGTGACAAGTGGAACGAGAGCTATCAGTGGACTCTTCAATAGGATGCGGTGCCTGCAATGAGGTAGGCTCGACTTGCAGGCTGTAGCAGGGACAGTGCATAACCATTCAAGGGGTTCTAGGGGCACTTTATACTGGTTCTAAACTAAATATTTCTCAAAACATTGACATTCTTTCAAAAGTTGGCAGTACCAACTTCCGCTGCTTAAACCAACAGATGAAGAGAGGTGTCACTTGGCCTCTCTGTGTAGGTTCCAGTATGAGACACAGAGGTATGATACTCAGCCACTATTTGATAAATGAATCAATCAATCAATCAAAGAGAAAATCAAGGGTGGAATTACTGACTGGCTAGAACTATCTAGTAAGGCCTAAAAGAGATGCATGTAAACATTTTGTTTAATGTCTGACATATAGGTTTGGGATACATATTGTTCCCTCCTATGATAGTAAATAATATCTTTAATAGAGACCAGTTACAAGTTAAATAAAGAATAATGAAAGTCCTGTTTCCTTTCCAGCTGAGAAGGAAGGTGCTGTAGAAATGCAAATAGCACCAACTGCTGGTCAAAATGCTCAAGAAGGGGTGGGGGAGGGGGGAATGGGGCAAACACAAGGGCTGTTTCATCTCAGTCAAACGACAAGATCTAAAGGTACAACAGATAGGAGTAAATAGCCAAGAAAGCTGAGTACCTAGATCAACACCCAGAGATAACCTTCATGAGCACCAGTGGCTTCCAGCCCAACAACAAGCTGAGTTCATCATTTAAATGCCTTGAGATATTTGAAAGGAGCATCCTAGATGCAGAACATTTGAAGGTCGCTTCTTTCTCAACACCAAGCAATGCTGGGGTGAGAAGACAGACTGACCAAGGAAAGCTTATGAAGCCTCTGGATTTAAGAGCTTTCTCGTAGTTGTTCTCAAAATCATGTGCACAAGCATAAGCAACAGCTGGAGAAGACAGCTGCACAGTTCTACTGGGCCATGAGCATTTCTGCAGAAATGAGATTCTCAAGTGCTTCTGGATACAGACCAATTTAAGAACACTTCTGGAAGCTTCAGTTACCAGCACACAATTACCCAAGACCAGAATCTTCTAAAGTGGAGTGTTTTCAGTATCTAAAATAACTATTCATTTTTGCTGGATTTGTATGCTGCTATAAATTTTGGACCAAGAGTTAAAGGTAAATCTGAAACCAAAATGAAATTATTTCAACAAGAAAATAACCGTTTGTAACATTAAATAAGATTCAATATTTTACAGTTTTCCTAAATTAGACTTAAGTTTTATGAGGTTATATTTTTATCATCAACCACACCAGGATTTTGACTAGGTTCACTTGGAGTGGGCCTCAAATACCATCATAAAGTATCTAGTTAGCCCCCAAATACTTGCACCATTATCACATCAGTGGGCACATCTTGCCTGGTGGGTTAGAATTGTAATACACAGGATCGACAGCAGGAGGAGATCACTGGTGAGTGTTCTACCCCCACACCCTACATAGCACCTTCCCTCAGAATGAACACTAGCCAGGAAGGAGAGAGCTTCCAGCTCGTCCACCTCCAATTCTCTATATCCTGTAACCAGAATGTGTGATGTCTTCATCAGTAGGGTCTTACCATCTGGTTCTGATGAACAGCCAAGAGTAATGGCAATAGCCTGCCTACTTTTGGGGTCCTCTGAGACCTCTCCCACCATCAACTCCTAGGAGGGTAATCCACAACTGGCACTGGGAAAGAAACAACTTCCTTGTTTGAAAGTTTATGACTAAATGGCTCAGTTGATCAAAAATGAGCTTTGTAACTGGAGCTCGAGCCATAGAACCCAAGGTGTAAGGGAAGAATCAACTGCAGAAAGTAGTTCTCAGACTTCCTGATACATACCATGCCCCACGCATGCTCTCACTGAGATGTAGCCTAAACCCAGCAAGAATCAACAAACAAGAACATTTTAGGGGCTGGAGAGCTAGCTAGGTGGTTGAGCATGCTGGCTGGCTGTTCTCATGGAGGACCTGGGTTCAATTCTCAGCACATATAAAGTAGAGCACAACCATCTGTAACTCCTGCCCCAGAGGGCCTCATGTTTGCTCAGGGCTTTCTCAGATTCCCTCAATAAAATAAAATAATCTTAAAGAATTTATTTACTTCTATCCGAATTTGTTATAAATACAAAGAAAACTTGTGAACATTTTTGGCCGACCTAAGAAGGGCTTAAACATAGTTACCTGCACTTCTTGTATGAAATCTGTGGAGCACTGATAAAAGAAATCTCTTAATAGGGACTCCTGCAATGGTCCCACTTGATAACCATACAAATTAACCCTTGAAATCTACTTTCTTAAAGGAGCCGTTCACAGATACCTACCTTGTGCACACATTCAGATTCAGGTGACTAATGTCGTCCTCATTATTCACAATGACGTCTAAATCAAAAACTTCTTGATTTTCGGTAGATCTCCGTCTTTTAGAAGAACCTGAACCTTTCACGTTATAGTCAACATTAAGCTGCAATAAAAAAAAAAGTTTCAATTAGCTTAAGTGAAGTTATAGACATCAGAGAGATGATGGCTACCTCTTTATTAAACCACCACAATTTCTATCTACATGAAACTTAGCATATGTGACAAATTAACAGCAGTAAATTGTTTGCAATTGTCTAAATAGTAGGTAATAATTCTTTTGTAATAAAACCAATTAAAGTTATGGTTAAAAATTATTTTTAAATTACTTTAAATTTATGCTTAAATTATTATTTTTTTAAAAATACCAGCCAAAAAAGTAAGTATCCTTATCCAATGCTTTTGTAAATGTTTGTCATTTTATTGAGAAAATTATTAGGTGATACACCAAAGTAATGTCAGAGCACTAGGGATGATATTTGTAGGTAAGAAAAAGAAAGGGGGTAAAAAGGAAAGCTACAGACAACCTTCTTGAAAGCATTGACTAAGGTGTAATTAGTTTACTAATTTCTAAGCTTTGCTATTTTTTTTAAAGCTTTGCTATTTAAATGGAACTTCGGAACTCCCAGTAAGACAGGTCAAATTCAAATACCACCTGTCCAAGTGCTGAAGATTAGTTTTCATCATAAACCATTTTTCAAATATGGTAAAACAAATGAGAGATTTCAGGTCAACAGAGTCCTTTTCAGCACATGCATCTTCTGTACCTAGCTGTGGCATGAACCGTGCCATGGGAACAGCAGAGCAATGTGAGGACCAGTGCCTTTCTCAAAGTCTCCCCAAATCAGAAGCTTAGGAATGTGCTCAAATTCCCCTAGGCTGCCTCATCCCAAATAGAATGGAACTTTTTAAATATTTCCTGCGTCTACTTAGTTTGGAACAGAGTTCATAGAACCTGATATTACTATGTAATACTGAATTTCCCTTTAATTCTACTTGAAACACATACATGACCCGTGCACATCTCAGAAGCAAGCATCTGGTACCCTTACTAGATTTAAGCACTTTAAAATATCTCTTGTTAAGCCTCCTCTCCTCAAATCTCATTTTTCTGTTTTGCCACAGTACAAGTTCATTCACTTGCTCCTTCTGATTAGTTACTCTGGACATTTTCCAAGTCTCTCTTTTTTTCAAACTACAACAATTAATTATTAAGTATAATATGAACTAGGATTGTCCCCAGAGCAATTGAAGAGCAGCTTTCTAACATCCAAAAACTATCTGTTAACTTTAGCATCTGCCTTTCCATGCATGAAGCTGTCCCGCTAGTGTCATCAAGCAAGATGGCTATGCTTGTCACTAGAGCAATGGCTAACATCTATCTATAAGGATAGGGGTTGACAGTGAGCCAGCAGTAAAACTCAATCATCTACTCACACAACTTCAAAAGAATGTATTCATCATCGCTTAGACTTTTCATGCCCCAGTAGGTAAACATTTACTGCAAACCCGAGAGCTCCCTTTGCACTCTTTCCAGAGATCTTATAAAAATATTCACAAAAGGGATCTCGATTCTTATTTCTGGGTGGTTGAGCTTTTTACATTTTTCCCTCTTTCGTGAGAAATGCCTATGAGTCCCTCTCTCTTGTCTTCTGAATTTTGATACAGACATCAACTAGTGACCAATCTGACCAAAAGGTCTGTGTTTCCCAGTGTCCTTCAAACCTCCAACAATAGCCTCCAGCCAGTGCAGTGCTTCCAACAAATGTGGTGATTTAAGAAGACTAAATTTCCAATTTTCTCTAAAAAGTGCTGCATAGTTACTCTTGGATTTATGTTTTGCAACAAGCAGCAGTCTTGGGAATAGGAGTTCCCCGTGGTTCTTCATATAGAACCACATAAATTATTCCCTATTTTTCTTTTATTCTCATTGAAAAAAAAAAACATTTCATTTCACTATAATTATTTTTCCTTGCCTTTTTTTTTAAGATGCTTCCTGTGTCGTGACTATCATGCAAAATAATCTTAGGGAGCCAGATTGAAGGCTCAGCCAATAAAAACGCTTACTGTGCAAACCTGACCAGCTGAACTCTTTTCCTGGAGCCCATAATGAAAGGAGAAAGCAGACCTCCGCACACACACACAGAGGTACGTGTGCACCAACGCCTACATACACATGCACATGTGCACCAAAAATAAATAAATAATCCTTTACAAAAACCTTGAGAACTGTTGGGCAGTTTCCAAAATGTGTTTTCTTCCTCCTTTCCCTATGTGCATCCCAGGGATCAAACTCAGGCTCAGCAACAAACACCTTTATCCCAGGAGGCATCTTGCCAGCCCTCATTAAAAGCCTCACACAAGCTGTCTAAGTTGCTAAGCTTAGCAAAGGATTGTTAACAGAAGTCATACTTCACCACACAAAGAGACAATCACATAGACATACCTGGCAAATAGCAAATCCCGAGCCATGCGCAGAAACATTAACGGTGATGGGATCTAGCGCATGAAGCTGATAAAGGTAAGAGAGAGAAAGTGAGGGAGTCAAATTTGCCACAGACAGATCCTTCCCAGTAGCACGAGTTCTGTGCCGTATCCCACACCAGAAGCAGAGGTAGTCCTGGAGAATGCTGGGAGCTCTGCATGGTCTCAACTATCAAAGGCTCTGCATCAACCGGGTAACCTGGGCGAAGTGTTCTCCAAGCTCCTTCGCCCCAAGCCTTTGGGAAGGCACAATCCGTGCTCCTGACCAGAGTGCTCCCCTGGTGGAGTTGAAGCACGTCTCCCCGACCTCCCTTCATCAGGGCCGACCATGAACACAATCACTATGCCTAGCTCTAGCCTTCTTTTCCTGTGTCATGACTCCTTCTTCACCTATCTGGCAGCATAATCTTTTATTGTATTTTAAAGGAAGAAGGACTGTACGTGTTTCTAACCCCAACATCCTGGAGGCAGGGGCAGAAAAGAATTATGAGGTCGAGGCCATCCTGGACTACATAGTGACTTCTATGCTACCAGAAAAAACATAATAGTGATGATGATGATGATGGTGATGCCAGACAGTGGTGGGACACGCCTTTAATCCCAGCACTCAGGAGGCAGAGACAGATGGATCTCTGTGAGTTCAGGGCCAGTCTGATATACAAAGTGAGTTCCAGGACAGCCAAAGCTACACAGAGAAACCCTGTCTTAAAAAACCAATCAATTACTTAATTAGTTAGTTAACTAACTAATTGATTAACATATAACAATAATCCTACTCCCAGTCCTCGCTGTACTAAGAGAACAGGAAATACAGCTGAAAAGAATAAGTATATGAGCCAGTGGCTCTAAATCCCAGCTCTACCATCCCTCACTTGTCTCCACTGAGAGTTTTCTGTGTCAAACTGTGGACAGCAGGCTTGGCCTGAGGCCTAACTGCGGGAGCACCTCTACTCTAACCTAGCACAATGTCCATGCAACGCTGACTCTCAGTAGATATCACTCCTTCCCACTGGGAAGGTGTCCATATCTTCTCTTCTGCCCATCTTTCTTTCTCTCAAAGGTCCCATCTCCTCCACCCTTCCTTAGTAAAGAAAATCCAACCAAAAGCAGGACAGCCTGTCTCTACCTTTCTATGGAGCTCTGGGAAGAACTCTTTGTTGAAGTGAATTAAACTTGACTCTAAAAAGAAAAACTAAAACAGTATTCCAGAATTAAGAACCATCTACGCAGGTTTTAAACGACCACCCCTGTCTTTACCTCTTCCTGGTGAAGGAGAAAGAGGTTCTGGGAGTCAATTCGGAAGTGTATGGATCTGGGGATGCCGGGCCCTGTGACGGTCAGTTGGATATCTGTATTTTCCTTGTGCACAAGGGCTGAAAATTCAGATAATGCCTTCAGGGCCACAACAGTATCCTGTTGAGGAAAAAAAAAAAAAAAACAACAGCTATGCATTTTTTTTCTTGAAGTATCCAGCAAGATCTCCAAAGAAAACAGTAAAGGCAACATTTGGGAACCTGCTGCACAGTTTTTCACTCTTCTTGGGAGAAGACTGCTTTCTCGGTCCTCTTGCTGGGAGTATGCAAGAGGCTTAACAAACTACTACCACACAGACCTGAGCAACATGCTTACGTCAGTTACCGCAGACACAAAATAGCTAATAAAGATGGAGAACCGATATAATCTTTATGTACTGGATATGAAGCTCAAATGAGAAAAGCACTAAAATTACCACGTTAAGCCCTTCATTTAATGTACGGAACTCGTTATGAAAGGCAGCTATGCTCTTCATAGACATTAGAAATTATCTTTTTTTCAGAGGAAAAAAAATCTATCATGTCTCACCTGAGTGGATACAAAACCTCCCAGGCTGTTTCTTTGCTGGATGAGCCACCTCATAACCGGGATTCCCTCAGACACATGGTGCAGAGTGTGCGCCAGCAGTGCATAAGCAGCGATTTCGATGTCCACGGAGCGCGGCTGCCAGGACCCAGAGAGCGCAGGTCCTGATGACAACCAGAACTGTGTGTCTCCTAAGAAAAAAGGAAACCATACTGAGCAAACGCCAAAAAGCTTATGGTTTATACAAGAAAAACATGTCTGTACACGTTCAAGCTCTATTTGACCAGCAAAAAGCAGATTATATATATATGCCTATATAAGCACACATAAACATGTTACATTTTAAACTGTTACAGTGTATAAATTTTCATCCTTTCTTTGTTGCCTGCATTTGAAAATGTTTTGATTAAAACATTTTCCCAAGGGAAACACCATATGTCTGGAGCAAGACTAAACAGTTATAAATTAAAAGGGGAAACATGCATACACACACACACACTACATACACACACACACACACACACACTTTTTTTTTCCTTCCACAAATAGTTTCAGGCACTTGGGAAAGAATCCTTTTCCAGGAATCTATCAGAAACCAGCTCTCATGGTCTGTCAGACCGCTCCCCTTTTCTGTCCACTCAAAGCTTATGTTATAAATTCAAAATCCAGGCCCCAAGAACAACTGAGCAAGCACGGCCAGGTCAACAACCTTCCCAAGATAACCCTGCTCTAGCCTGCTAGACCCTCCTGCACGAAGGCCTCTGCTTGCTCTCATCCTCAAGACGGTGATGGAAAGTGAGACAAGAATCTCAGTCCGGCCCAGAACAAATTCAGGTGCATGGTAGCGTCTGTGTGGTACATTCACTCTGCAACCCTGACAAGTAACGAGGACTGGACCTAAACTATTAACCTTAGTGTCTGTCTCTACAGTCCGTTCTGAGAATTAGTCTCTCCTCTCTCTCCTCTCTCCCTCTCTCTCTCCTCTCTCCCTCTCTCTCTCTCTCTCTGAGTGTGTGAGTGTTTGAGTGTGTGTGAGTGTGTGTGTATGTCTGACTGTGTGTGTGTGTGTGTGTGTGTGTCTGTGAGTGTTCGTATCTGTGTGTCTGAGTGCATGTGTGAGTGTGTGTGTCTGTATGTCTGTGTATGAGTGTGAGTATGTGTGCCTGTAAGTCTGTGTGTGTGTATATGTGTGTGTGTGTGTGTGTGTGTGTGTGTGTGTGTGTGTATACATATATATATATGAAGGGGTATGTGTGTCTGAGTGTGGGGGGTGTCTGTGACTGTGTGTGAAAGTGTGTGTGTGAATGTGTGTATGTCTGTGTGTGAAAGTGTGTTTGTGTGTTAGTGTGTGTGTATATATCTATGAAAGGGTTGTGTGTCTGTGTGTGTATGTATGTATGTGACTGTGTGTGTGTGTCTGTGAATGTGTGAGTGTGTGTGTTTGTGTGTGTCTGTGAGTGTATTTGTATGTGTGTGTATGTCTGTGAGTGTGTGTGTTTGTGTGTGTCTGTGAGTGTATTTGTATGTGTGTGTATGTCTGTGAGTGTGTGTGAAAGTGTGTGTGTTTGTGTGTGTATATCTATGAAGGGGGTGTGTGTCTGTGTATGTATGTATGTATGTATGTATGTATGTGACTGTGTATGTCTATGAGTGTGTCTGTGTGTTTGTCTGTCTGTGAGTGTTTGAGTGTGTGTGTGGATGTGTGTGTGACTGTATGTGAAAGTGTGTGTGCTTGTGTGTGTGTATATATCTATAAAGGGAATGTGTGTCTGTGTGAGTATGTATGTATGTATGTATGTGACTGTGTGTGTCTATGAGTGTGTGAGTGTTTGTGTGTGTGTGTGTGTGTGTGTGTGTGTGTGTGTGTGTGTGTGTGTATGTGTGTGTGCATGCCCCATGGAAACCAGGAAAGGGCACTGGCTCCCTTAGAGCTGAGGTTATATGCCTTTGTGAGCTGCTTGGGTCCTGAGATCCAGACTCCAGTCCTCATGACAGGGCAGCAAATGTTCTTAACTGCCAAGTCCTCTCTCCAGCCCCACGCTATCTCTTTTCAAATGAACAGAACTTTGAATCGATGGATACTATTTAGATAAGTAATTTTAGTACTTACACACACACCATTTCACCCTAAGACACACTTTGATCTCTGACTACTTTATAAGAACCTTTGGAAGAGTAACATCTGTACTTCACAGGCCAGAAACTCAAAAGAGTAACCAACTCAAAGGGAAATTCAAGGGAGAACCTGTCTAAAAGAAGATGCCAGGTTGGGGAGTTGGGATTTCTGGCCAAGAAGAACTAGCTGTTACTCCAATTCTGGGAAATGCACTGCCCTCTGCTGGCGGCTGTGGGCACTACATGCACATAATACACAGACTGGCAAAACACCCATCTACCTACCCATAGGTAGGTAGATGATAGATAGATAGATAGATAGATAGATAGATAGATAGATAGATAGATAGATAGATAGATAGATAGATAGATAGATAGATAGATAGATTAGATAGATTAGATAGATTAGATAAATTAGATAGATAGATAGATAGATAGATAGATAGATAAGATAGATAGATGATAGATAGATAGATAGATAGATAGATAAGATACATAATACATACATACATACATACATACATACATACATACATACATACATACATACAATGTTCAACTCCTGGGATGACAAGGATCAATTCAATATAGCATAACATGCAGATCACATCAGGTCTTGTACTGATCTGCAATTTTCATCTCATCCAAACGATGCAAATGTTATAAATATCATAATTAACATACAAACGTTTTTCAATCTATTCTATGAAGCCCAACATTCCACAAGCCTCGGCTGTGTCCCAGGCATTACCTTCCTTTTCTGATCGCTGCATCAGCAAGTTCAAAGCCTCCTCTGCTTTAGGGCTCCCGACTGTGGACAGGGCATAGGATATAATTGCTAAGGTATAATTGTCCGAAATTCCTCTGCTGAATTCAAATTCCAAAAACTTGATTGAGTCTTGTACATCGATATTAGGCTTGGAAGAAAAACATGCATACTTTACTACTTCCCCATATGAAAATTAAAAGTTTGTGGAAGCATCCACTCAAAGGATGATTCCAGGCCTGTTAAATATCTGACCTCGGTGTAGACAATGGGAATCAACAATGTCCACTGACATTTAAACATCTCCTATATGTCCTGAAAATAATAGTACTGCTCTGTTGCTGTAACCAAGGAGACACTATTCTTTAAAAAGGAGAAATAAATAAACGCAACTTCTAGAACCTCTTTATCCTGCTGAGTATTATAAATCCAAATGGCAAAAGAAAACTATGGCTTCAGGAATATGCTTCCCGTATGAACCCTAGGAATTGAATCTCTAAGCCCAGAGAAAAGTTTGTCTTGCACAGGCCCAGTACTAAAGTGAGAAAACAGTCAGGTTTAATAAAGAGAATGGCTACTGAGATTGAGAAGTGGGGCCAATAAGCAATATGGCATCAAACAGCCAGAGAGCCCTATGGCAACATTAAGGGAGAAAGAACCTGTAGAGACCATACCCAGTGGATATGGCAAGGCCCCCAGATGAGGGATGAGGCCACTCACCCATCTCAAAAATATTAATACAGAATTGCTCCTGTCAAAAGGAAATGCATGGTCAAAGAGTGAAGCAGAGACTGAAGGAAAGGTCATCTAGAGTCTGCCCCACCTAGGGATCCATCCCATCTGCAGACACCAAACCCAGACACTGTTGCAGATGCCAAGAAGTGCTTGCTGACAGGAGCCTGGTACAGCTGCCCCCTGAGAGGCTGTGCCAGAGCCTGACCAATACAGATATGGATGCTCACTGCCAACCCTCGAACTGAGCACGGGGACCCCAATGGAGGAGTTAGAAGAAGGCCTTTTAGAGATGAAGGGGTTTGCAACAACATAGGAGGAACAACAGTATCAATCAACCAGACACACACACACACACAGACACACACACAGACAGACACACACACACACTCACACACGCACACTCACACACAGACACACACACACTCACACACTCACACACACACACACAGACACACACAGAGTACCCAGGGACTAAACCACCAACCAAAAAGTACATGGAAGGACCCATGGCTCCAGCTGCATACGAAGGAGAGGATTGCCTTATTCATCAATGGGAGGGGAGCTCTGTGGAGGCTCGATATCCCAGCGAAGGGGAATTCTAGGGTGGTGAGGCTGGAGTGGGTGGGGGGTGGGGGAGCACCCTCATAGAAGCAGGGCAGAGGGGTGTGGGAGTGGGGGTTTGTGGAGGGGAAACTGGGAAGGGGGACAACATTTGAAATGTAAGTAAATGAAATAACCAATTTTTTAAAAGATGATTACATCTTTGCATGGGCATCCATCATCATCTACAGCCTTGCCCACTTTCTGCCAAGTTTCAAAGGTGAGAAGTTTTCACTAAATTAACAGACAGTGCAATTATTCCCTACAGGTTTAAAGATCTTAAAAAAAAACTAAGAAAAAAACAATTCCTTCAAAGTGACTAAGGACATAGCTTGGCCGGGCGTCTGCCTCCCCAGAGCAAACCCTGGGCTCAATCCATAGCACTGAAAAAAAAAAATCACTTCAACTTGCTAGGACACATTTCAAAATTCTAAAGTGCTTTCTCCTAGCAATGAAACATTGCTGACCTCTGTCCCAATAACAAGCACAATGCATATATTATTACAAAGCCTTTCAGCGTCCCCTAAGAATGGGTTACTATTTTTCTCTAAATTTTGGAATGTGTGCCCAAATGCAAAGGGCATAGCTATACAAACACAGATTTCACATGCAATGTAAAATTACAAAGTACTTTCCATTTCAAGACACATATTTGACTCAGCAAGATCCACTTTATTTCAATTTGTGAAAAAAAAATACCTGATACTTTTTGTATCCCAGGACAGAAGTCACAATATAGGCCGTAAGTGTTACTGGGCTTTTGGTGCCACCTTGAAGTTCACTGTGAATCACTCTTCCTGGCTCCCAAAATTCACCATTGAATTTCTTATGTGCATTAAGCCAAGTATATGTTCTGTGTAACACATCCTGATCAATATCTATATAGTAATCAGCTTCCAGAAAGCATCTTAAAACAAATGCTGACAGCCTTGGAGAAAAAAGAAGAAAGCACATAAGATACATTTAAGCCCTGAGTTCACACTGAGCACATGAAACACAAAACAGTTCCCCTTCGGAAAATTCACCAGATATAAAACAAAAGGAAAGACAGCGAAGAGACAATATTTAAAAAAAAAAAAAATGTGTCTTAGCTGGTGGACCTGGTTCTTATTTGGGAATGACTAAGAAATTTCAGATCAATTCACAGAACGTCACATTTGAAAATGAATTTAGGAATTATCTGCTGGTTATTTAGAAATAATCTTATGCCCGTATTTTACAGGTTGAGAATCTAGCCTTCCATGATGGTTAAATTACAAAATGGTGCACACCTCTTGACTGCTCCAGGCATGCACCAAAAAAACTTCACCATGCTCAGCTCAAAGCATTAGATAAGCATTTGACGTTCACAAGCAAAGCTCAGTACTTTACCTGAGAGAAAAGGGTAGTTTTCAGTCCTGTAGAACTGTTAATTAAGGGTCAAGCCTCCCTGATCCACATATGAACGTTTATCATCTGCTGCCAATACCTAGAAATGGTGTGTGTCTGTGTGTGTGTGTGTGTGTGTGTGTGTGTGTGTGTGTGTGTGCCTATGTAGAAGCCCAAGGTTAACACTGAATGTCTCCTCGTGTCTTTCCTCATTCTCTCCTACCTTTGTTTTTTGATACAAGGTATCTCACTGAACCCGAAATTTACCAACTGTACCAAACTGGATGGCCAATGAGCTTCAGAGACCTGCTTGTCTCTAAAAACACCACCTAATCCCTCCCATCTCATACGCTCATGACACCATGATCAGTTTTTCACATGGATTCTAGAATCCAAACTCAGTTCTCATGCTTGTGTGACAGGCACTGTACTAAGTGTAGCATCTCCCCAGCCCTAGGAATAATTTTAGAGAGAGAAAGAAAAGGCATTAAAATAATAATAGAGCAGAGCAGAAGGAAGGGGTATGAAGGTGGAGAGAAGAGAGGAGATATATAGATTATATAGAGATAGAGGTACAGGTACAGAGATAGATAGATAGATAGATAGATAGATAGATAGATAGATAGATAGATGGATGGATGGATGGATGGATGGATAGATAGATAGATAGATAGATAGATAGATAGATAGATAGATACATAGATAGATAGATAGATAGATAGATAGATAGATAGATAGATAGATAGATAGATAGATACATAGATAGATACATAGATAGATACATAGATAGGTAGGTAGATAGATAGATGTGTGAGGGGAAAGAAAGGATGAAAGAAAGGTAGGTACAAAAGTGGAAGGCAGGAAGAGAGATTATACAACTGAAACCACTCATAACAAAAATGTATAGTATTTCTCGTACACTTCACAGAACCGTGATACAAAACATTTGTATTTGTGGGGAGAGGGTTAGAGGAGAGACAGGATCTCAGGCTGTGGCCCACGGTGGCCTTGGTCCTCCCGCCTATCCATCCAAAGTGCTGGAGTTTCAAGCTTGAGCCACTGCCCAGCAAGAACAGCAAAGTGCAAAGAATGCCAAGTGGAAAAATAAAGTGGTCTCAGTTACAGATTGGCATCTGGCTTCTGAACAAGACAATGGCCAAAGCAGTATGTCTCCTCAAAGCCCTATGGGAACTTACTCTAACATCCAGGTCTCCTCTATTGCAGGAAGACAGAGAAGACCACCCCAGTCCTTGAAGTCAGCCATAGCAGACAGAACAAGGAGTGGGGGTAACTGTCCCAAATCAACCACAAGGATTGGAGGCACACGCTGTAGGCTTATTCCTTTATCCCAACATTCTTCCTTTTTCAAGAAGTATGGTTGTAGGGAAACCACCCAGACTGTTTTAACAAAGCTCTTGCACTAGTAAATCAGAACTAGCAACACAAATGGCACAGCGGCATTTTTCTCGTCATCTGTACCATCATCTTAAAGAATTTTTGTTGCAGCTTTTCTGACAAAAAAAAAGTTGTATTTTTTTTTCTGTTTCTAAATAGAAAGCACTTGATTTGCAAATGCTTTACAATCATTTTTAGTGACCTCTTTTAAAGGCCTGCTTGGTAAAAATCAGTTACAACATCCACACAGATAGTCTTGTCTGTCCATCCCGTGGCTACTGCAGCCTAATAAACACCTGATCTGTGATGCGGAATTGTTTGATTAGAAGAAAAAAACCCCACTTACCAAGTGCTCCCAGAAGAGTCAATGTCCCCAAAAGCACTGAAGGAGCCATCTTCCCTCTGATAGAGAAGCTCCCTTTGGTAACCTGAAGATACATAAATCCAGGCACAATCAATCCACTTGCTATGGCTTCATGCTGGGGCCGTCGGCAAAGAGGGGAAATAAGAAGCGATACCCAAGACCCTTTGGGTCATCCAGAAGCAAGCAAAGACGAGGCTGAGCTTCGCTGACTTCTAGTGTTCACCAAAGGGTTTCCATGCTTAGCTAAGATTGTCTGTGGTCTAGGGAAGACATTATCATAACTAAAGTTTAAAGCAGAGTACAGAGAGTACAGCTGATTTGTGTCCTTAGGCTGACAACAGAGGGAATATTACAGACAATCTAAGGCAGTGTTTTTTAAATGCCTTGATCATGGACACCTGAGGCAAAAGATAAAACCAACTGGTATTCTTCCACACCAATTCCATACTTCATGTTTACACACACACACACACACACACACACACACACACACACACACACACACACGGTGGTAGTAATGAAGTATTACTATATAAGTAACTTAGGGTACTTTGGAGATGGCTCACCACACAAGCATGCGGACCTGAGTTCAAGCCCCTATCACTACCCCAAAAGGCAATCACCTATAACCCCAGAACTGAAGAGGCAGACTATCTGGAATTTACTGGTCAGTCAATGAGCTCCAGGTTCAGTGATAGACCAGTCTCAAAAACTAATAAGACGGAGATATGACTGAGGGAGACACCTCGTATCAGCCTCTGGGATCCACATACGATTGTGCATACATGTACCCATAAACAGCGTACATACACAAAAATACACACACAAATAAAGTAAGTTGGGGAAGTGTTAATACACCTGCTTTAATGAAAGCAGAGGTTTCTTATACTTGCAAATAAATTATTTCAAACGAAGGGAAGTTGGTTCACATTTGCAAAGCCATACAGAGTTCAACATCCAGTGTTAGAAACCGTGTGGCAAGCCCGTGGGCATCACTGAACAGTCCACCTCTCCTATGAATTCCTGAGCTGCTCTCCCTTGGATTTTCTACTACAAAGCCTGCATCTGAGCATCTGGATTAAGGAATAAGACGGAACATTATGTTTCACGGTGATATTTGAGATTGATAATAAAGGAAATGTATATATATTTATAGTAAAAGCAATTTTTCTTAATTTTAAGAAGAGAACATTAGTTTATAATCTTCATTTTTATGCCTAAAATATTTCTGATAGACAAATTGTAAATCTTTATTTTGTATTCACATTGTACAAAGAACTGTGAGAAGCCCCTTATAAGTAAAAACTTGGGTGACTCTAATAACCCTAAGATGTGATGTCATTATTAACCTTTTCATAAGATAATATAAATTGAGTCAGAGCTGAGATCAAGGCATGAAATCAGAATTTATGGAAATTACCACGCAGGTGGGTATCCTCCAACACTCCCCCCATCCGTGTCAAAAACTAGCCTTAGTCCCCCACTAAGGGCAGCCAGTCCAGAGGAAACAGGGGCTCAACCATTTTCAGTTGTCAAGTGGATCAATAAAACAGATCCCAGACCCCCAGCTCTGCTCCTATGGAAAAGAGAAGGAAAGAAGGGAAGCCAGGGAGAAAAGCTGCTTTGACTCTCTGCAGCAGTCTCTTCTGACACTCCCTTCCTCATCCTACACTGGCCATGCATGCTGGAGAAGCCTTGGCTGCTTGTCCTCCAAGCAACTGCCTACGTCAGGCCTAACCTCCACTCCATTAGCAGGAAAGGACACTGATGATGTGGCTATAATGTTTACTGTTAGTATAAAAATCTTCATTCCACTGTTATTATCTAAGTTGGAGATTTTTCAGCACAATAGATGAGCAAGTCAAAAGCTTGGTTTTCTCCAAAAGTTTACAAATAAATAAGAGTATCATTCACATGGTCACTGTTTTACAAACAGCTCTTTTTGTGTGGCAAATGATAATATAATAATCAGAATTATCAAACATCTCTGAAAATTAAAATACAGAAGTTAGGAAGCTGTTGGGTACCAATCTATAAACTACTGCCTACAGTGGGTCAGATAAGACGCAAATCTTTCTGGGTCATGAGTTTTCTCTGGACTAACCATGAACGTAGTCACAACTTATCAAACTAAAGTTGAAAGCACTGACTACAGAAACAAAAAAAGAACAGCCCAGGGCTGGGGTGCAGCTCAGCAGTAGAGCACTTGCCCAGTGTGTGCCTTGCTCAGGGTCCAGTTCTGAGAGAAGAGAGTATTTTAACAGACAAAAACAGGATTTCAAGACTCAGTCAGAGTCTTGAAACTGCCGATGTTGTCATTTAAACATCTGAAGAAAAGGCTCCTTAAGCAGATTCAATAGATAAAGGCTCCTGCTGCCAAGCCTGAAGACCTGGGTTTGATTCCCACATGAGAAAGAAGAGAACTAAGTCTCAAAAGTTGTCCTCTGACCTCTACACAAATGTGCTCCCATACTTAAGACACCCACATACACAAAATAAAAATAAATAAAATGTAACTTTAAAACAAATCTGAGTATATGAAGAAAACAAGCCACTTAATGTTTCAATTAACAGGCTCAGGATTTCCACTCCTTGTCAAAAATGGTTTCTTTTTACAGTTCTTTCTTTTCTTGACAGCAAACTGTGTTTCACTCAGTGATGTAGCTATTGGTTATAGGACCCCTGGGCCACCAACACTTAAGTAAGAAAATGCGCTGTTCCTAAGTGACATTTAAGTAATCATAATTCACACTAAATCTTCATTAATGACTTAAAAAATAAAAACAACTTCATAATTTACAAGACTTAGAAAAGACAATCTCTGAAGTGAGACTCTGATGTCATCACGTAGAGTGATGTCAGGAAACATGGACCATCTCCTTCAGATGGAAGCTGTTGGGCCAGCCAGAAACACTGATCACACTTCCTGGCTGCTAAGGATGTGCCAAGGCTAGGTAGACTGGTTAGTGTCTACAGGTAATCACTGAACTGTGGAAGAACTTCAGAATTCTCCTGGACCTGACTTCCATTATTAAAAGGATGAACTTGAGAGCCCAGAAATTTGATATTGATCATCATCCAGTCACTCTTCCTGTGCCTCCATTTCCTCACCTAGGATATGGAGATAGTGGTGCAACCCCACCAATGGGTTCTGTGAGAATTAAAGAAACATGCAAAGCTTTTCCATAACATTAGCTGCCCTTTCTATTATCACGCAGTTCGGTATAAACAGTTTTCTGTATAATGAAGGACGCTAAAAGGAGGGTTCGTATCAAAACAGTCTCATTACTTGAGTTTGGCAATTTATGGAAAGTGGGCATGATGGCTACTGGTGTGCCTCTCTGTCATTTAGTCCATTTATCTTTAAAGAAGGAAGGAGAGGAGGAGGGAGAGGGGTTGGGGGAGAGGGAGGAGGGAAGAGGGAGAGGAAGAGGAGAGAAAGAAACCACACACACACACACACGCACACACACACATACACACACACACACACACACACGCACACATACACACACACACACACACACACATACATACGCACGCACACACACGCACACATACACACGCACGCACACGCACGCACACACACACGCACACGCACGCACACGCACGCACACAAACACACACACACGCACACGCACGCACACATACACACACACACACATATACACACTCTAGAAAACATTGAACTATATTTTCCCAGACTGTGCTGAGTAAGCGCTTCCCAGTCATTTCCTATATAAGTCCTTCCCATCTTGATGAGTTTCCTGTATAGTGTGCATCATATAATCCATGCAGGCAAAAGCAAGATGAGACTGTTATTTGGGGCTGGCTTTTGTAGTGTTTTATGAACTCGGAATTTTGCATTTGATTATTAGAAATGGTTCACTAACCTTCAACTTCTCTGGCCATGGACGCTGGAGGCAAGGACTCGGAACACAGTGAACAGTGAGTTCAAATCCCAGGCTAGCCACTAGCTCACCATACATAGCCCTGGGAAAGCTATTTAACTTTCCTGTGTCCTGGCTCCCTTGAGCGAGTAGACAGCTTACAACACGGCCTGCCACATCGGCAGCACTAGACCCACACTAACGTTACTGTGGGCAGGTCGTAGCCATAGCTGAGCAGTTCTTGTAGCTCAGACAGTCACGTCAGATGTGCAAGCATCCACTCCATACGCACTGTCCTACCACAAAGCTAACCTGAACCACCTAAGACTCTATCTGAAGAAAAAATCGTGAACACGTGCTCACAAATGAGCAATGGATAAAATTCATTCATTTTATTTTATAAAAGAGTTTTAAATTAGCAGCAGTTAAGCAACAGTTGGCTACCTGAAGACAAGCGGCCCCGCCCCACTGCCTGACCTTCAGCACACCTGTACCGAGTAGTCCCACAAATCACGCACTAAACACAACCTCCATCTATTCGAAAACATGGCTTAGGGAGACCCTGACCTATAAACAACTGGAAACTTGTTTTCAACCAAAAAAAAAAGTCTATGCGCCTACTGCTTACCTTGCCTCATATATGAAAGGGCCTTTTCTTTTAAATTAACTGTCAGCTGTTTCTGTTTAGTCAGATAATCCAAAATGTAAATATTTGGAGCAAAATATATCATGTTCTGTTCACCACATCCATAAGGCATCCGGATCAGTGAAGATAAGCCATTGATGGAGGAACCAAGGATATCTCCTGCAAGCACAAAACATTTGGTTCAATGAGTGATAATCATTCACTCTTACCTGCTTGGTGGTAGGCAGTCTCAGCTCAGTACAGGTATCTATCATAGAGGCCAGTGGGACAGAGTAGAAACTTAATCAAAATGAGAGCAACACCGTAGATACAGGGTTTCTCTGTGTAACCCTGGCTGTCCAGGAACTCACTCTAGAGACCAGGCTGGCCTTGAACTCAGAAACCCACCTGCTTCTGCCTCCCAAGTGCTGGAATTAAAGGCATGTGCCACCATGCCCGGCAATACCATAGATCTTAACTTGTGGACTGCATGATAAGTCAGGATGCTTCTGCCTAAATAAAGGGTATAAACTAAGTGTTTCTTTAAATTAGAGAGTCAAACAAGTGTCAGAAATTAAATGTCAAGACATTTAATTCTTCAAAGGAGACTCAACATGCATTGGGGAAGACTATGTTTAATTCAAAAGCACTTTAGGTTACTGGAAGGGAAC
Organism: Mus musculus; assembly: GCF_000001635.26. NCBI lineage: Eukaryota > Metazoa > Chordata > Mammalia > Rodentia > Muridae > Mus > Mus musculus. The sequence continues at coordinate 78,690,697 of NC_000075.6, read as the reverse complement.
TAGAAGTAACTGACATTCCTACAGTAACGGCTGCTTTTATCTTGCACAGGAAACTATTCTAGGCAAGGGTTCCCAAGCCTTGCTTACCAGACTCGCTGGTGTAAAGTTTCCAAGCTGCACTTGCCCTGACCATAGTCTAAGAAATTCTAGTTTAGTACGTCTAGAAAAAAACAGACATTTGTGTTTTTAAACATGTTATATAAGATTAAGATTCCCAACAGTGGCCAAGAGGCACAGAGTCCGGAAGCTCTTCTCTAGAAGACACTCTTCCCTCTTGCTGTTACAGAAGGTGTGGCCTTGTATCTGTACATGAGTTTATCTATACATAAGAAGCAACACCATCAGAAATCCAAAGCTTCCAACCAGGTGTATCGATGCATGCTTCTAGTCCCAGCAAAGAAGCTGAGGCACACGGATCTGGATTTCAAGGCCAGCCTAGGCTACATACCAAGACCTTATCTCATAAAACAAAGAGCCAGTGATATAGTTCATGGGTAGAGAACTTGCCTAGTACGCGCAAAGCACTGTGTTTCATCTTGGGAAGAAGGGAGAAAGATTAAAGGAGAGAGGAAGGAGGGGAAGGAAAGAGAGAGGAAGGAAGAAAGGGAGCAAGCTCAGACCCACCCCAGACATACTAAACCAGAGCTTCTTGTTAAGCAAGACAACACACTCACATATGCATTCTGCATGTTGAAAAACACTGATTTAAGTTACAGTAGTTGACACCAACTAAAACCTCCCACAATCTTTTCCCATTGGGGCTAAGTAAGACAATATAGCTATAAATAGATGGAAAAAATATTATCAAATGCAAATCAGCCAGTATGCCACACACTACTCTTACCAATTGCTGTGATCTGAACTCTTTCACTGCCAATGACCGTATCAGGAGGAAAGGAGAATCTCATAGATTGCTGCTTACTTTCTACGTTGCTATCTGTCAGATCCAATAAGACAGATTTCGAATACGACTTTTCTATCCCTTCAGGCTGTAGGGGAAAGAACACAGCACGTCATCTGCTTATCTGTTAACAGGGAATGGTGTGCAGATCTAAAGACAAAGATCTAGTCCGCTGTGGACACAGCTGCTCAGTACATACCTACCTACCGTTTCCTGATTCTGACTCGGAACATGCTAAGCACTTGCTTTCTAGTTAAATTGAGAAAGCATTTTATGGAACTGGAATGGAAATGAAAATGACAGGGGGAGAGGTGAAAAAGAACGCGACAAAGAAAATCCTCAGGGAACAGATTCATCTGGCGTTATCCAAACAAAAGCACCAAAGGCCTTAACTGAAATCACTTTTAACTGGACAGAGATCCAGATCCAAGGCAATGACACCCCAGAAGAAGAGTGGCCATTCATCGTGCTGGGCTATGTTTTTATACACAATGTCCTCTCAAACCAAGAGTCTAGGAAATCTACTTTGAGGAGTTCTAAAATGCCTACTCTCTACCTCATCAACCTATGATCCAGTAGGATCCCAGTGTAACACTATTTGTAGCTATAAGGACTATTTAGCAATACTTGACATTCCTAAATTTGCTTCTGCTCAAATTTAAAAGGGAAAATGACAGTATCTTTATAACACACGTGTGTAACATTTTTACAGACAGATAAGAAAACAACATTACCAGGAGAAGACATTTCAGGATTACTAAAAATTTGACACAGAAACACCATCTCCCATTTGCTTTTTAATTCCGCGTTAAGTTTCAACTATATCCATCTAAACCCCAAATATTTACCTTTACTACAATTGTCTGGGTGACAGCATCAGAGGCAGTGGGTGAGGCAGCCGTCACTGTGATGGGAATCTCTCCCAAGTGCGTGGGCTTGATGGGAAAAACAAGAGTGACCCCATTATCCCTGGGAACTTGAACAGTCTTCCGGTATATGGTGCCATTGGTGTCATTTGAAGTCATTAAAATATCAAAGCTGTCACTTTCCTCAATGAGTATCACAACCTGGGAAAGAAAGAAAAAGTAAAACCCAAAATTTTGTGTTTAAAAAAAAAATTGCTCTCCTGTAAAGTGTCGTCTATCGCTATTATATTACAAGTATGAGACTCAAAACCAGAGAAAAATGGGACAAAGACTCAGGCTTTTTTTTTGGCTTAATTTCCTGTCCTTTCGCTAACTTATCTCACTACACAAAGCCACTGAGTGATGGAACTATACACAGAAAGTCCACTTCAAACCTTAGTTTCAGCATCTCCTGACTTAACTGTGTCATCTTAGGAGACACTGGTGCTATTAGGGAAGCATGAGACAGATTAAAATCCTGTTTGATCTACTGAGGCTCTCAGCAAAAATTATTCAATGAAAACTATGACTACTGCATTCATTCTAAAGCATATGCTATTTACAAACTTATTTTCTGCTCTCCTTAAGTAGAATTCTTCCAGGCTGGAGTGGTGGTTTTGTTTTGTTTTGTTTTGTTTTGTTTTGTTTTGTTTTGTTCTTGAAACATGGTCTTATTGTGCAGGCCTGGCTGAACTAAAACTTGCTATGAAGATCAGACTGGCTTTGAACTCACAGAGAGATATGCTTGCCTCTGCCTCTGCCTCTGCCTCTGCCTCTTCTGCCTCTGCCTCTGCCTTCTCTGCCTCTGCCTCTGCCTCTCTGCCTCTCTGCCTCTCTGCCTCTCTGCCTCTCTGCCTCTCTGCCTCTCTGCCTCTCTGCCTCTGCCTCTGCCTCTCTGCCTCTCTGCCTCTCTGCCTCTGCCTCTGCCTCTCTGCCTCTCTGCCTCTGCCTCTCTGCCTCTCTGCCTCTCTGCCTCTCTGCCTCTCTGCCTCTCTGCCTCTCTGCCTCTCTGCCTCTCTGCCTCTCTGCCTCTCTTCCTCTGCCTCTGCCAAGTTCTGGGGTTAAAGATATACACCACTATGCCCAAAGGTGAGGGAGGGTTTAGAGCAGCAGCTTTCACCCTGTGGGTCACAAATCCTTTGAGAGTCGAATGACCCTTTCACAGGGGTCAACTAAGACCATCTGCACATCGATAATTATGTTACAACTCATAGCAGAGCCACCATTAGACTTATGAAGTCGCAATGAAAATAATTGTGTGGCTGGAGGGTCACCATGACATGAGGAACTGTATCAAGGGCCACAGCATTAGGAAAGTTGAAAACCACTGGTTTAAGAGTCTAACGTTGTAAGCCTAGCTAGCCTGGAACTCATTATGTAGACCAGGCTATACTCAAACTTCCAACAATCCTCCTGACTCTGCCTCCCAAGTGCTGAGATGATAGATGTGTCCCACCACAACCAGCATGGGCCTTACATTTTACAAAGTATTTTCTAATTTATTTTCTCATTTTTTCACAATAATTTGTTCACATAATAGTAATAATGATTCTTTTAAAATAGATTAGGAAACTATGAATCATGTTATTAAGTTATCTGGTAGTGAGAGGCAAACTGGATATTAGGCTTTTTGATTGGATCTTCTGCTCATTATACAGCAACATTCTGGCCACATCAAAAAGCACAGTTAAAAAGTGAAATGCTGGAGCTGGGAGTATAGCTCAGTGGTTGGCTTATGCCTATTCCATCTCCAACACCAAGAAAATAATAAGTAAACATTTTGATTTACTATGCAGATGTACACACTTAAAGAGATTATGGCTTTTCATACAATGAGGTTATCAGCATATGCCTAGGGCTGAAAACTAAGCCATTTGACTAATGCAGCTGTAGGTACATCGCAAGCAGTAGTTAAGTCCTAATCCTTGCATTACAGCAACCTGACTGCCTGACTAGACACAGGAACATGACTCCCACAAAAAAAAAAAAAAAAAAAAAAAAATCCTGAAAACATAATGCTCTGAATAACCGTGGAGACTACAAACCTAACAGAATGGGCGAATTCCTCAGGAAAGGAATCCTAGCTGCAAGCTAGCTCAGATAGAATAAATTCTTACCAACTGCCGTGTTACAGGAAATATTAAAAGGAACCGCAGTTCCCGCACTACACCCAGCTACTCTCTGCCCCAACAGTGGTCTTGCTGCCTCTGTCTCCATTTAGCCCCAGCAGCAACCAATCGCAGTCCTCCCAGCTCCGGTTGGCTTGTCTCAGTGCTGCCCATACCTTCTCAGCCATTTATCTCCAGGGGCTACTTATCACAAATCCCCTTAACTCAGTAAACCAAAACTCTAGAAGCTTATAATCAATTGGTCAGATTCATATATCAATAAATTCTCAATACACAAGATAACCAACCAATAAATTCAGGGTCAATTGATAATGGTCCAAGCTGCCAACCTAGATGAGGCAGGTTACCCCAATTATTCTATCCCTATATGATATTATAGCTACCTGTGACTATTTAAAGCCACACTGAATCTGAACCATGCTGTTCACCCTCCATTTTGCTTCCTCTCCTTCTCCTGTGTTGCTCCCTGTCTCCACAATTATCTCCACCTCCCTCTTCCCTGTCCAATCAAGGGCCTCCTGCTGCACTAATATTTAAATTAAGTGGACAGAGAAAATCCTGCCACACTGCAGTAGGTTCAAAGTGGTAATGAGAAGAAGAAAAACACATTCTAGGTATGGAAGACCAGGAAGAAGACAGGAGGTAGAAGAAAGACCGGCACCTCCCCAAGGCCAAAAGAAAGTTCCCTGGCTAAACAGGAGGATCTGTTCTAGGAAACTAAGAGAATGCACAGATATTCTAATGATATACCCAGACATTAATAAGCAGAAGAAATCACTAACAAAATATATATATACTTTCAATCTCCCATCATCATACAAAATTCGTGGAGGACTATCAGATGTGTGCTTCCTCCCTATGAGTAGTTAGTCATGGAGGCTCCAAAGGACCCCAGAAAATTACTGGTCATTGCCATTGTCTTGGTTGCCTAGACCCTATTGCTGAAGATAACATAAACTTTAGTTATACTACAAAGACAAATAATGCTACAACTGAGCCGGAAGCTTCCTCCATGTTGGCTAGCCCTCCCAGTGCCAAAAGCTGCCATGTAGGCAACTTAGAAATTTACCAATGCTCTTACCCATATGTGGATCTTGCATGTATGTTATACAGTCCCAATCTGTCAGGCAAGAAATGCCCACGGGTACAATAGTGGAGTGAAAGATATGGCAGTAACCACTGCTTTCCAATTCATTCTAAGGCCCACTCTATTTATGTTTGTACCAGTAGACCAGTGCTGTTTTCCAGCTCAGTTAAAGCAATGAACAGAGGTTAATACCAAGGCTTAGCCCATTGACTTACGGCTAGGGATGGCATTCACAGGGTCCAGCCATCCTTGAGAAGCTATTGTACGTTCTAATGACTGAAAGGGAGAGTCATTGCCTTCAGTGGTGTAGGCACTAGAAAGCCATCTATACTTCGGTAAATAGCTCCACACACATGTTCATGTGGGTGGCCCTGGTTAAAGGCAAGCGGGCCACAGTACAAAATTAAGAGAAAAAGGCATAGAAGTGGGAGGAGGAATCTCCTGGGAGAAAAGGAGAGTAGGAGAGGGTAAAGTGAATTCGACTAGACTGTACTATATGTGGGTGTGAAACTGTCAAAGAATAAATTTAATACTTATTAAATTTTAAATTACCAAGTTAAAAGAGTAAAACCAATAAAACACATATAAGCCAAAAAGCAAACAAACAAACAAACAACAACAACAAATGCTTGAAGATCCTGATGCTCAAGTACTATGCATACTATGCCACCAACCAAATCTTGCATTTTGTTCCAAAGTATAAATAACAAAGCTTTGAACACAGTACCTTAATTGTATCTTTCAAATAATTGACGATGGATACTTCCAAAGCAAACTCTTCACCTCTGATAACAGAGTACGGAAGATTCAGGAAAAGGAAAAACGGTTGGAAGGCTTGCAGCTAGAGAGGACACAATGAGGACATGTTTTGATTCAGATTTTTAAAAATGTTTCACATTATTTACAAGAGCAACATTCATAGAACCTTTACAGCCTGGAACTCCTAGAGGTGTCCACATGCCTATCTACCATCACCTAGCAACAGCTTACACTGAGTGAGTGGTGGAAAGCTGTTATTTAACATAGTAATTACTGCACTATGTTAAGCACCTAGGAGTAACCAAGCACTTCATATGTTACTTGTGCAATCATTATACCCCCATAAGGGTGCTGTGTTCCTATTTATTTTTTTAAAATGATGTTCAGAAATTTCTGTAACTACAAGTGAAGGAGCCATAACCCATTCTCTGAGATACCAAAACAAGCTGCCATTCTGTTACACTGTATTGGTTCCATAATGCGCTTCAACAGTTACTGTCCAATCCAACACTTCCTGTTTGAGTCTCACTTGAGGAAATCTCTCAGTGTGGCCAGCTCACAATGCCCCCTCCTGAAATAAAGCCTGATGACTTTAGGCCAGTGGTTTCTAGTAGGCATACCCTGTGCCTCCAACCCATGCCTCTGTAAGCCACATACAGCAAAGCCAACATGAACATGACCCAATACAACATTAAGCATGGGGGTAAGTGGGTTGGTTTTTTGATTTTTTTGAAATTTGATTGCACACTTCTCAACTATGAACTTTGTAGATGACAAGACCACCTCATAATGTAAAGAAGATGGGCGTGTCTGCCAGATTTAAGTAGACATGTGTAGACTGAACCTTTTAGATTGTCACAGTGGCCGAACAGTAGTAGCAGCATTTTGTGGAATCAAGTTCTACAACACTTAGGATTGTCCCAAACCATAAACAACTACTGTCTTGTATTCCTTGTGATTCTTGACTTATTTATTATTTGTGTGTGGTTTATATTTGGGACACAGAAATATGATTTGTTGCAGATTACAGATCTTATAATTTAAAATACCATGTAAGTACTAATAAATATTGACTATTTGCTTAGACGTTTATGTAAATAAATCATCTGTTTAAATGACCTGGGCTTTCACCATAATATCATATACAAACCCAAAGGACTAATATTTCTACAAATTTCACTTACAGATCCTAAGGAGGCAACACAAAACCTCTGTTATTGAGGCTTTCAGGTATAATAGTAGTGATAGCTACTGTATTGAGGCCATTCATGATCCTTATATTCTTATTAGTAACTGGAAACAAAGTATGATGACATTTGAGCATGGACATGAAGGAATGCCTGCTAGGAGACACCTTGAGAAGTTGTGCTCATCTTTAAAATAATCTAGCCATTGTAAGCTTTATAACAAAATAGGGGCTGGAGAAATGAATGGTTAAGAGGTTAAGAACACTTGCTGCTCATATGGAGAACCGAGATTTGATTCTCAGCCTTCACAAGTCAGCTCAAAACTCGAGTTCCAGGGGATCCAACACCCTTTTCTAGCTTCCTTGGGCACCAGGCACATACACAGTGCACATAAATAGATATGGGCAAAACACTCCTATGTATAAAATTTTTAAATGTTACACTTGATATAGCCAAAAGGCTGAATTTTCTCTATTACTATAAGCTTAAAAGTAAGTTATAATACAAATGATACCCGTTTTCTGTTTCCAGGAATGATTAAGTAAGGAAATTCCTGCCATCTATGCAATGAAGTATTAATTGCATAAATAGCATTGCTTATTGACTTAGCATAGTAATGCTTGGGTTACCTAAAATTGATCATAATGTGGAGCTTTGTCCTAGTAAAGATAGTGGCAACTGGTAATAAAATGAAAATTAATTCAACACTGAAATCTTGAAAAATAATAAGCATTATAGCAACGACTTGAATTGGAAATTAGGAAGAAATGCCTACAAATAAGTGACAAGGTAAATTAAGGCTTATAATGTTGAAAAGGATAAATTAAGCAAACTGTGATGCAAATTTTAAATATAGAAAATCTGTAAAATGTTATGTGTTATCTAAATTTGAATGTTTTAGATACATTTATGATGTACTAAACTACTCTTGTGAGGCTATTCTTGGGCCTAGCAAACACAGAAGTGAATGCTCACAGTCAGCTATTGGATGGAACACAGGGCCCCCAACAGAGGAGCTAGAGAAAGTACCCAAGGAGTTGAAGGGGTCTGCTACCCTATAGGTGGAACAACAATATGAACTAACCAGTACCCCCCCAGAGCTTGTGTCTCTAGCTGCATATGTATCTCTAGTCGGCCATCAGTGGAAAGAGAGGACCATTGGTCGTGCAAACTTTATATGCCTCAGTACAGGGGAACGCCAGGGCCAAGAAGTGGGAGGTGGGGGGAGGGCATGGGGGACTTTTGGGATAGCATTGGAAATGTAAATGAAGAAAATACCTAATAAAAAAACAAACAAAAAATTACTGCTTTTAGTAGTATGTGATGCATTTACCTTAGTTAATTACAATTATCTATATATATTTACTTTTGCAAAAATATGCACCATTTACAGAACATTTAATTTTACTCTGGTGTTTCCTTCCATGTATGAAGACATTGAACCCTGACCACAACCTACAGTAAAGGAAGAGAATGTCAGAGCACTGAGCTGACCACTGCTTGGCCCACACCAGGCTCTTACACTCAGAGTTTATAAACATGCATTTTTTAAGCATATTTCTTTCTTTCCTTTTTTTAAGATTTATTTATGTATTTGTTTATTTTATTTATTTTATTTATTCAATGTGTATGAGTACACTGTAGCTGTCTTCAGACACTCCAGAAGAGGGCATTGGATCCCACAGATGGTTGTGAGCCACCATGTGGTTGCTGGAAATTGAATTCAAGACCTCTGAAAGAGTGGTAGTCATTACTGTTAACCGCTGAGCCATCTCTCCAGCCCTAAACATACGTTCTTACAACAAATATATATATATGACTTCATTTTCAAAGGAAAAAGCTTCAACCATGCATGCATTTTCTGATTTGACTAAAAGACTTCTGACTTGGGGGCTGGTGAGATGACTCAGTGGTTAAGAGCACCGACTGCTCTTCCAAAGGTCCTGAGTTCAAATCCCAGCAGCCACATGGTGGCTCACAACTATCCGTAACAAGATCTAACTCCCTTCCGGAGTGTCTGAAGACAGCTACAGTGTACTCACATATAATAAATAAATAAATCTTTAAAAAAAAAAAAAGACTTCTGGCTCAAAGAATGAAATAAAAACCTAGAATTAAAAAGTAAAAAAAAAAAAAAAAAAAAAAAGTTTAAACAGTAATATTTTTAACCTTATGACCAAATCTACCAATTTAATATAACTCAGATTCAACAATTTAACACAGGGCCAGCAAGATGACTCAGTGGGTAAAGGCACTTGCTAGACAAGTCTGGCAATTGGAGTTCAATTCCCATTCCCAGAATTAACATAAACATAATTGGAGAGAATTGACCCCACAAAGTTGCCCTCTGACTTCCATGTGTGTGTGCTTGTGCTGCGGTGCACACACACTAACACAATAATAACAATGAAATAATAATAATAATAATAATAATAATAATAATAATAATAATAATAATAATAATGTATGGCTAGGGAGATGGTTCAACGACTAAGAGCTGCTCTCCCAGAAGACCCAGGTTCAATTCCCAGTACCCCCATGGCAGCTCACAATTGTGTCCAGTTCCAGGGGATCTGACATCCTCGTACAGATGTATGCACAGGTAAAACACCAATGCACATAAAATAAAAATAAATAAACTTATAAATAATAATACCTTACTATTTTTTAAAAGATGTTGCCACAATTGAAAGCAGAAAGGTAATGTCACAGTAAAGCATGATCAATAAAGTAATAGATAGCTGATCATTCTCTGAGCCTCATTTCATTAGATTTCTGAGCCCTTCCCCCAAGTCAATATTCTTTCTACCTCTGCTGGAACGGTTGTTAACCCAAAACCCAGGTCTTCTGAGATGACAAAAGCCGAAGCCACCCAAGAAGTGATGGAGTCAGGTACAGTAACTTCAAATTCTTCATAAATCTTAGATCTGAAGTCAACACAAATACAGAAATTACACAACCAACATTTCACATCATTCCAAATAAGTCAACATAACAAACAATTATTAGAAAATTTTTAATTGTTTACATTTATGTCATTTACATATCTAAGTTTAAAGTCTCTGAGCATCTCAGTTTCTCAAGAAGTAGTTTATAATATCATACTATGCACATTCCAATAAAATCCTTCTCAGTTGACTACTACTATTTTCAGCAATGGTCTTAAGTACTTATTTTCCAGTTTTGCCCCAATACTCCTCTCTCAATTTACAGATAAGTTTGTGGGTGTTTGGTTGGTTGTTTTATCTGTATCCCTATCATGTCTGTTATGGGTTTTCCTCCAATAAAGGCTAGGAGACTTCAAGGAAGTTTAATTCACCCTTCCTTTTTTAAAGCCTGTCACTCTCTCCTTGATGATACTCTGTGGTCACAATGCTCATGTGATTCAATCAAACACTACAATTAGAGGCAATCGACATCATACTAAACCCCAAACTCCTTCATCTACTTAGTTCCTCAACACACAAGATTGATACTTAAAATACATTAGAAAGTAGGAAAATATTATTCAAGATATACACTAAGCAAAGCACAAATGGACAAAGAACTTTCTTTACAGATCATTACCCCATGTAGGCGTCTAGCCAAATCCATGTTTCTGGAAAATTCTTCCTGACATGTACATTGTTAACTGAAGAAGCATCTTCAAAATCAACCAGGTTTGCCTCATTTTCCTCTGCAAAGCGTTCAGAATACTCTTCAGTATCGTCTGCAATAGACATGGACCATGGTGGGGAAAGGAAAGGCACCAGACAGAAAGAATTGCAAGCTTGGCCCCCGGGACCCTCAACCTCACAACAGAATGAAGTTCAGAATTTATCTTGTTCAACTCTGTTTTCTGAAGAATTATCCTAGATAACAGACAAGCCATATGACTTACCAAAACCACACAGACAGTGAACGCAGAACTAAAAATATGTTTTCAGTCTCCTCTGTTCCAATGACCAATAGCTGAAAACTTAGATATTAGTTGCCTACTTTATTTAATTTTAAATTATTAAAATTAAATCACATTTTTAAACCTGCCTGTGTTTTTTTTTTTTTTGTACTGTTCTTTGAATGTTCCTTGGTGCTGGGTGCTATTGGCTTTGTTCAGCCTAGGACATTATACTCAATTAAATTTTGGATTACACATTTAAACAAATGCGTGTGGATATCAAGATATTTGGGTCATATATCTATCTCTTTTTTTTTTTCAATTTTTCTGTAAGTCTAAAATTCTTACAAACTTTGAGCCAGCATAGATAGTACTTAGTACTCAGTAGAGGCAGGCCAATCTCGGACAGTTCAACACCAGCCAATTCCCAGGATGGCCAATGCTATGTAGGGAGACCTTGTCTCAAAAAAAAAATTTTAATATAATGTAAAGAAAATTACATCACAGTGCAATAGGTACCAAAGCTATAAAATGACTACAATAAAATATTTTATAACCTATAGAGAAGATAAAAAATTTTTAATAAACATGAAAGGATGATAATATGTAAGGTCTATTAAACAAAAAATAGTTAAATTTACAAGTAATCTGAATGATGAAAAGAATTTCAGTAGAAAATACTCCTTTTCCAGCCAGTTGTCTGCATTCCGTTTTCTTCGAGTCTTACAACCAAGGGCAAACCATGCACAAGAGAAAACTGGACCACATACAAAACCATCTCCAGAAGACAATACTGAGTATTTGGTTAAAATGGCATCATGGAGAGAAGAAGGGATGGTTGAGTTCAGATTTTGAGTGTGTAAGTCATACTAAAGACTTTGGAAAGCAATCTGGTGGTTTCTCAAAAAATTGGGAATAGTTCTACCTCAGGATCCACTACCACTCCTGGGCATATACCCCCAAAATGTTTCACCATCCCACAAGGACGCTTGCTCAACTACATTCACAGTGGCTTTACTTATAGTAGCCAGAAACTGGAAACAACCTAGATGTCCCTCAACCAAAGAATGGATAAGAAAACGTGGTTCACTTACACAATGGAATACTGTTCAGCTATTAAAAACAATGGCATCATAAAATTGGCAGACAACTAGATCGAACGAGAAAATACCCTGAGTGAGATGATCCAGACCCAGAAAGACAAACACGGTATGTACTCACTTACAATTGGACATTAACCATAAAGTATGGGATATTCATGCTACAATCCACAGACCCAAAGAAGCTAAGTAACAAGCAGACACCAAAAGGAGAAAGTTAAATCTAACTGAGAAGGGGAAATGAATAGATGTCAGGGATGGAGGGAAGAAAGAGATCAGTTGGGGGAGGGGTGGGGATAGGGACAGGAGGGATCAAGTGGGGTGGAGGACAGGAGGAGAGAGACTGAGAGAGACAACAGGGATGGGGGAGCTTCTCTAGGATGAGCCAGAAACCAAGGGCAATGGAATCCCCAGGAATCTACAAGAGCTACCCTAGCTAAGACTCCTAGCAATAAGAGATATGACACCATCTCTTATAACCAGGGGAGACAACCAATGGAGGGATGGGAACACCAATCCAGCCATAAAACCTTCAACCCACAATTTGTCCTGCCTACAAGATGTGCAGGGGTAAAGATGGAGCAGAAATTGGGGGAATGGCTGGCCAGCTTGAGAACCATGCAATAAGAGAAAGTCCACCCCTGCAGACACTATTAATGATACCCTGCTATACTTGTAGACCAGAGGCTAACATATGTGTCATCTGCGAAGCTTCATCCAGCAACTTATAGAAACCAACTACAGAGGACCACAGTCAAAATTAGGGGGAGCATGAGGAATTCTATGGAAGAGGGAGGAGAGAGGATTGAAGGAGCCAGAGGGGGTCAAAGACACCACAAGAAAACCCTCAGAATCAACTAATCTGGGCTCACAGGAGCCACAGAGACTGAACTGCCAAGCAGAGAGCATACTTGGCCTGGACCTAGGCCCTCTGCATATATGTAACAGTTGTACATGGGTCTTCATGTCAAACCCTTATAGAAGAAGCAGGAGTCGTCTCTGGCTATATTGTCTACCTTTCCTCTAACTGGGCTGCCTTGTCTAGCCTCAGTAATAGACGATGTACCTAGTCCTGCTGCAACTTAATATGCCAAGGCTGGTTGATATTCTTGGGAGGCATCCCCTTTTCTGAGGGGAAAGAGAGTAGAGGTGAATGGGGGAAGGAGAAAGGAGAGGGAGAGACCGGGAGGACAGGAGGAAGGGGAAGCTGCAATAGGAATATAACGTTGATTGATTAATGAATTAAAATTCTAAAGCAATAAGCAAAAAAAATTTAAAACACACTTAAGAGACATATCTACTCTGCTTCTGCATGTCCTCTGTGTTCCTCTCGTATGAGTTCCAAGTCAATAGCATACACCAGATCATAGAAGGAAACTCCTCCAAGGTAAGGAAAGATATACATATGCCGATACAAGAAGCACACAGAATACCAAGGAGACAGGACCAGAGAAAAAAATCCTCACAGCGTATCATTGTTAAAACCCTAAGTCTACAAAAGAAAGAAAGATGCTTGTGAGCTGCAGAAGTAAAACCATGAGCCACATATGAAGGAAAATCATCAGAATAGCAGCTGCTTTGACAGCAAAAACTTTGAAAGCCAGAAGAGCCTGGAGCAACGCATCCTGTATCCATGTGATCATCTCAACAGATGGAAAAAAAAATAGTCTGTGACAAAAATCAAACATGATAAAAGTACTAGAGAATGTACAGGGAACATAGCTCAACATTATTTGACAAAGCTGCCAAAAAACATACATTGGTAGAAATAATCTTCAACACATGACGCTGGGGAAACTGAATGTTCACACAAAGAGAATAAATTAGATCCAAATCTACCACCTTGCACCAAGACCACCTTCTCAGTCTCAAGTGAGTCTAGTGTGACAATGCAGCCACAGGCGTGCAGTCATCTCTTCTCCTTGCTGCTGTATCAGCCTTGCTGCTGCTTTGGTGCATAAGAAGGTAAAGCAGAGACTGAAGGAAAGGCTGTCCAGTAATCAGCCCAACCTGGAATCCATCCCATGGTGTATACCAAACCCTGACACTATTACTGATGCCATGTTGTGATTGCAGACAGGAGCATAGCATGGCTGTCCTCTGAGAGGCTCTACCAGCAGCTAACTGAGACAGATGCAGATACTCACAGCCAATCATTGTACTGCTGTCGGGGACCCCTATGAAGAGTTAGGAGAATTGAAGGAGCTGAAGGGGATGACAACACCATAGAGAGACCAACTAACCCTGACCCTTGGGAACTCCCAGAGACTTAAGGCACCAACCAAAGAGCATACATGGGCTGGTCCGAGGCCCCTGGCACTTATGTAGTAGAGGGCTGCCTTGTCTGGCCTCAGTGGGAGAGGATGTGCCTAATTCTGTAGAGACTTGATGCTTGAGGGAGAGGGGATGCACCTTCTCTCTCAGAGGCTTGGAGAGAGGCTACATTTGGGATGTAAATAAATAAAATAATTAATAATAATAATAATAACAACCTCCTAACAAGAGGGAAATCATATCTGGGTAACTGAGAAACCTAGCCAACTACCCAGGCCTAGTGAGGTCATAGATCTTTGAAGAGAACTTAAAACTGCCCCACTTACTAAACCAACATAATCCCTAGTTACATTCTAAGTATTTGTCCTTATATATACAGGTAAGTGTAGTCCTCACCCTCATCAAAGAAGTTTCTCTTTGCAATAGATAGTGTAGAGAAATGGCATGAGGAGAGACTATTCCCAGCTTGCCAGACAACCTAGGGTCTTTGTCACTCTCAGCAGACTGAGACAGAGGAAGCATGCTTTCTCAAGTAGAGAATCCTGGTGTTCTGCCAAGTAAGCTGTAAACCTGAGGAAATGACCTTCATGATCCTTTTCTCATGAAGAAAATGCTTATTTTTCCACTCTTTAATTATAAGAAGCAACGCATCTAAGAGTTGGACTGCTGACAGATTTGTCAGTCTGCAAGGAGGTTTGGGTCACTGAGCCAAGGTAAGATATTGCTAGGTAAAATAGCATCTGGTGTAAACTGGAAACTGTGGGGAAATCTTTATTCTGCCTTTTGTATAAAATATGCTGAAACTTTGAATAAAGTGTGCATTGGCTGGCTGCCGCTGTGCACCCCCTGTGTCCTGTTAATGCGGCTCTACCCTTAGGACCACAACACACTAGATGTTGACAAGAGACTGCTACTGAAAACTACCAATCACAATGCAAAGTTGTAGATCCTTGTCCCAACTGATACATCTACAGTACAACTCTTGCATCTAAGATTCAGGGAGCATTTCAGAAAGGAGACTGTGGAAAGACTGTAAGAGCCAGAGGAACAGGAAGTGAGATTGTGTCTTCTAGGAATGTCAGAAGTTACACCCATATTCTCACCAATGAGACTGTCTAAGCATGAGCTGAACAAGGGCAAGAAGAATGGGGACAGAGGAAAGCCCAAGAGGCCTCAACCCTGCATCTTTAAGAAAGGATGAGAGCAGGAGAAACAGTCCTCCCCAAGGAAGAGCCACCAACTGGTTATCCAATACCAAATGGTCACCTGTAAAACATACATACATGTATGCATATATAATATATAGTATATATATATAACATTATAAAGACTGAGAAGGTTGTATTTATATATCTAGAAATATACACACGTACACACACAATGAAAAAGGAAGCCATGAATTTTAAAACAATCAAGGACAGATCTACAGGAAAGTTTAGAAGGAGGAAAGAGGAAAGAGAGGGGGAATGATAAAATTATAATCTCAAAAAATAATTTTAAAAAAATGAAGAAAAAACTTAAAATTTAAAAAAAAATAGTTAAGAAACAACTCTGCTCTGCCCTGGGGCCCTTCAGTACTCCTGTAGCCTGCTGTGCGTCTCCATCATGGCCCTGGCACAGGCCATCTTCTCCATCTGCCCCCTTAGGCCAAGGTGAAACCCTCATAGCCTCTTACATGCTAGGCACGCACTTAATTTCATCGCTGTCTACTGAATACTGAATCAATGATCTTAACCTGAGGGATAAGCTAAGTGGGAAGTTCGCAACATATCAAGCATGCATGACACATCTTGAGTAATTTAATACACTGTATGAAGGAAGCTGTTCAGTACAGGGTAAATTATGATTTTTACATTTAATTTCCTAATAAGCCTACAAAACACATAATATTATTAAATCTATGAGGAAGGGAGAAACTGGAGGCTTAAAAGCTTGACTAATTTGCCCTGGGTCATACTCTATTGTTTTTATGTGTATGGGCATTTTTGCCTGCACATGTGTCTGTGTGTCATGTACACACAGTTCAGGCAGAGACTAGAAAAGGACATTGGATCCCCTGGAACTGTAGTTACGGATAGTTGTAAGCCAGTGTGGTACTGGGTGGGTGCTGGGAATCTGGACGGGCAGCCAATGCTTTTAAATACTGAACCATAGTACCAGCATAGTGGTGATCAAAAGACAACACAAGTTAGGTGGACCTTGAAATCCCCCAGGGTAACAAACTAAGACTTCGAATCATAGACCTAAAAGGAAGTTGACAATGTTAATGCTAACTGAAAGAGTGACCATTGATGGGTTTGCTCTTCAAAGCATGAGCGGCTCTTATCTCAACATGGTCGAAAAATGACCAAGAGCACCTTGACCTCTGTGTAGCTACTTATTCTGAGACAGAAGAGGAAGATGGATGTCCATCACTTGGGTAGCTGTCCAGGGTCCTATTTGCTACTGAGGTAGAAGGTTTCTCTTGTAGTGAAAACGTGTAGTGAAACTTCTCAGCCAAGGATGCAATTGGTGCAGCCTTCCCTTAGCATCCTGGCTAAAACCTCTAAGCACTCAATTCCTATACACAAAGCAGTGTGATGTTTTAGATAACGTACATATTCCCATACATTCTAAATCACCTCTATACTACTTCTGATATCTAATATCATATAATAATATGGTATGATATATTAACATAATGTTGTATAGTTATTATACTACACAAGAACAAGAGTTAAGTCTATAGATGTTCAGTAAAGAAACAGACAGTGCTGCTGGGAGCATCAGACAAGACTGCACATGTAGAGGGACAACAGAAAAAAAGCTGTGAGTCAGGAGCTGGAGAGATGGCTCAGTGGTTAAGAGCACTGACTGCTCTACCAGAGGTCCTGAGTTCAAATCCCAGCAACCACATGGTGGCTCACAAACATCTGTTGTCACAGCACTGTCTGTTGTCAGTAATGTGGCTGTGTCCTTCACAAATATAACTTTAAAAATGATTTCTTTACTGAACATCTATAGACTTAACTCTTGCATGTTCTGGTGTGCATGAAGATAATGAAGTCATATACATAAAATAAATAAACAAATCTCTTTTTAAAAATACTGTGAGCCGGGCGTGGTGGCACACGCCTTTAATCGCAGCACTCGGGAGACAGAGGCAGGAAGATTTCTGAGTTCGAGGCCAGCCTGGTCTACAAAGTGAGTTCCAGAACAGCCAGGGCTATACAGAGAAACCCTGTCTCCAAAAACAAACAAAAAACAAAAACAAAAAAAAAACACTGTGGTGCATAGTGATGCATAGAGGTGAAACACTCGTACACATAAAGTAAGTCTGAAAACACTTTTTTTAAGTTGTGAGAGAAACTGGATAGAGACATATTTGGAAAGTTGTGTAGGATAGAGACTATAAGGATGAAACCTAAATACACTGATAGTTTTAGTACACAGAGGTGATAATAAGCCATAAGCCACCAAGAAACAAAAGTTAGAGGATGCAAACGCTTCAAATACTTGTTCCTCTTAACTAATTCTAAAATAACAGCACAGTTTGCAACACAAATTAGACCCACAGGATGACCCAATATATCCCTACTATAACCCCTACTTTAATAAAACTATAGAAAGGTATTCATTTCTGAAATGCAGTCAGGAGCCCAGGTATTCATTTCTGAAATGCAGTCAGGAGCCCAGGCACCATTCCCTGCCATCCTCACACAGACTTGCTAAGTTCATAAAATGCAAACATGTTAGCACACAGCAGTCATGTTGACCTAGAAAGCCCCTGTCCCATACAAGTGATATGCAATATGTGAGGTGAACTAGTACAACTAGCTAAACATGTAAAATACAACTAGTTAAGCATGTTCTAAGGCTTTACTTACAGACTTCATCAATGCTATCTCTTATAAGGGTTGCATCTGTCAACACCCAGAGACCACATTCCTAGAAAAGAAAAAGTTAATTAAAAAATGTTAACTAAAATAAAACCAAAATCAAAGTTTAAATGTTCTCTAATCATAGAGAACATAGCATGCATGCATGTATGTGTGGTGTGTGTGTCTGTGTGTCTGTGTGTGTGTGTGTGTGTGTGTGTGTGTGTGTGTGTGTGTGAGTGTATATGTGTGTGTATGTGTGTGTATGTGTGTGTGTGTATGCGTGTGTGTGTATGTGTGTGTATGCATGTGTGTGTGTATATGTGTGTGTATGTGTGTGTGTGTGTGTGTTTAACTCCTCCCTTCTCTCACACAGTCATAAAAACATCCTTTTCAAAGTCAAATATAGTAATATTTTTAAAATGTGTTTAATGGCAATTCCACTAATCTAACAGTGAATGGGTGCATTTTTCCACTGGCTTTTAAAACTGAAAGGACGTATTTCTCCACTCTGGTTAGATTTATGGGACAGTGAATTTCAGTCATACCTCCAATAGAGGTTAGTCTCCATTATATTTCATTATAAAAGGGTTCATAATAGTAAAAGACACTAATATCTTTTCAGACTATACATACCTGAAATACAGCGAAGGAGTTCATGAACATGCCTAGATAATATTCTGTGTTATAAAGTTCCAGTTCATGGACCATCTGCACAGAAGATAAGACACACGGTGAATGGACTCACACCCATCCACCTGCCCGCCACTGGCTTCTTAGAAGAAACGTGGTAAGCAGTCCTCGTGTTCACTCAACTTGAAAATAACACAAATCAAGGAACCGCGAATATACGAATGATTGCTTATCACATTCAACCAACCACAATTACATTTCTTATTTAAAATTACGTTTATTCTGCTCAGTAATACAGAGTTCCTTATAAAGATACACTTAAGAATTTCCTGAGAGGAACCGAAAGTGTTACGGACTCAGGCAATCGACGCATAGAGGTCAGCACTGAAGTTTACTCTTAGCAGAGACAAGCAGGCTAAAGTGAAGAGGGTTAACACACATTTCATAAGAAGCCAGTCACTTAAATTCACAAAGGAATAAATACAAGTTATAAATATTCAGAACACTGCTCAGCTTTGTTGGGAATCAAAGCATCAGAATTACACCTGTAGGAGGTTTTTGGGTTTTTTGGGGAGTTATTTTGGTTTTGTTTTTTTTGAGACAGGGTTTCTCTGTATATCCCTGGCTGTCCTGGAACTCACTTTGTAGACAAGGCTGGCCTCCAACTTAGAAATACGCCTGCCTCTGCTTCTCGAGTGCTGGAATTAAAGGTGTGCCCCACCATGCCTGCCTAGGAGTTTTTTTAATAATGGGATACTTGCATGTATTACTTTAGCAATCCAACTGTTTTTAAGGATACTGCTAGTAAGAATGGGCAAAACAGGCTAAAAGGATTGGTACAGGTTCTTTCTCTTTTCCTCAAAAAGATAAACATGAGATCAGAATTGAACCCAGCAAGTCTACACCTAGATATATACTCATAAGAACTAAAAGCAAAGACTCCAGGGTGGGGGTATTTCTACACCAATGTTCACTGCAGCAGCACTCAGAACAGCCAGAAGGTTAGAGGACGAGACCTAGGAGGCAGAAGTATGACAAAGTCACTTCTAGAACTTAAAATCAGCACAAGAAATCCAGATGTGGTTACACATGCTGATAACCTAAAAGGCTGAGGCAGGAGAACCATGAGTTTGAGAACAGTCTGTGTCATATAATAAGAATCTGCCTCAAATAATAATAATAAAACCAGGTGATGGTGGGGCACACCTTTAATCCCAGCACTCGGGAGACAGAGGCAGGAGGATCTCTGTGAGTTTGAGACCAGCCTGGTCTTCAGAGCTAGTTCAGGGACAACCAACAACACACGCACACACAAACCCTGTCTCAAAAAAACTAATAATAATAATTAATCATTGATAATAAAACAAGTAACCATAGCATGTCCTCAGTGGCCTAGCATAGTACAGTGGCCTAGGTTGAGTTTCTAAGATCACATACACACACACACACACACATACACACAAACACACACACACACACACACACACACACACACATGCACGCACACACCTCATAGGATTCAAAAGTGCTCAGAAAAAAACTGTCATTGAATCCTAGAACTAGTGAAAAATGTAAATAAATATTAAAACGAATTAAAAATTTTAAGTAAGCACAGTAAGTATACATAAAAGATACAAGGAATACATATTACATAATTATATATTAGCAATATATATAATTAAATATACATAAAAGATACAAGGAAGTATTAGTAATATATATATAATTAGTAATAAGAGCAAAAATTAAAACCTGAAAGGCAATAATGGGTATTTAAAATATAATAGATACCAAAAGAAAATACACATGTACCTCTGCCCAACTCACACTGGAAGGCAGCTAATTTCCTTTTTGGTTTTTCGAGACAGGGTTTCTCTGTGTAGCCCTGGCTGTCCTAGAACTCACTTTGTAGACCAGGCTGGTCTCGAACTCAGAAATCCACCTGCCTCTGCCTCCCGAGTGCTGGGATTAAAGGCGTGCGCCACCACGCCTGGCAGCTAATTTCCTTTTAAAGGCTTTTCTGTTATTACCTGTTACTATTCAGAGGGACTAATGAATTTGCTTTAAATCTTTAAGGTAATAAATGCAATAGTTAGCAACCCTTTCACACGAACAAGAGAAAATTAAACTCACGGTTTCCATTGTAATACTGTTGGAGTTTTCCATCAATGTTACACTTTTGTCAACAGCTACAATCCCCACCAGGGAGTCAGACTGTGTCGCAGAGATCCTGAGAGAGACCTTATCAGATGGCTTGACTGTAGGTTTACTCCAAAACAGCTTTACCTAAGAAAAGGAGAGGGCAAAACTAACTTTCCTCCTGATCAGATGGCTCAAAACCCATTGGTGCCATCTCTGCCTTGGCCCGTGGATAGTTCCAAAAACCATACACCATTTTCCCTAAGGAACGGAATTGTTTTTTAATTCAAATTCCCACATGTTTGCAATCCATGAAACATATTCATGTGGTATAAGCACCAATTATCCTTCACCTCTCTACCTTGCTCCCTTCCTTTTTCCATCTTGCAGTTCTCAGTCCTCAGACTAAGCACAGAACAGTCATATCTAAAATCCCTGGAGAAGCCCACGGTCTTAACGAAGAGGCAGAAAGGAAAACCACGGTAGGTCCGAAGCAACCATCTGCCCCCTCTGCTGTCTCCATGGCTCCTTGAACTTCATCTGTCTATGTTCCACAAACCCTGGTCCAACTAATACTTCATAAAGACCACTTCTCTGTCATGAGGGAAAGTTCCAATCCTGCCGAGGACCTCCGAGTCATCTAGCTCAATCCTAAAAGCAAACTGCACCCTGGATTCCACTGCCCAACCAAGACGTTCCCTCTAAGTGACTATTAATATGCCTGGCTACCTCCTGTGTGGCCCCTAACTGATCTTTCACTTTAGTCTTTCTGATCATTATGCAAAGATCAGAGAAAATATCTTTTTGAAAATGAAATTGAAATTTTCTATTTCATTTGTCAAAAAAATATTCTTTGGAAACACCCTTTGCTATACTCTGCTTCTCTGGAGTAGGTAATCTTACACCCTGCTCTTAGCTTCATACCTGGTCCCTAGATGTGTGTCTCCTTATTTAGGCCTCCATAATTCCTTTCTAAAATTCACCCATTTTACATGGTTATTATAAAGTGAATCTTTGACAGACACGAGAAAATATATTGCTACTTCTTTTAAAAAAAAAAACTTTTCATAAGATTAAAAACATAGAAGTTTATATTATACTTAGAGAAAGTTAGAGTTACTCAGGGCTGGGGTGCAGCTCAATACTAGCACATTTACCTAGAATGCACAGGGCCCTAGACTTACTCTCTGTCATACAAAAAAAAAAAAAATTAAAAAACATTTTAAACAAAAGAAAGCATGATTTCAACACTTTAATACTTTTAAAGGTAATATTGAGAGCTATACAAATCTCATTGAAACTGATTCTCTTGTGGATTGCTGTCTTTATGCAGGTGAAAGCAGGCACAAGGTAAGGCTAGAGTCTGTGGTTAGGAAGTGGGAAAAGAAGGCAGGCTGGGAGTTTTAGAGTCCAGAGAGACAGGGAGGGAGATGGAGATGAGGAGACAAGATGGAATCTAGAGGAATAGGAACCAGAACCGTGCAGTCCCGGGAGCCGTAAGTATTAGGGATTTTTCAAACAGATGATTAATAATTAGGGTGCGTTTGCCCCATCTGGGTGTGCAGCTTTTGTTTATATCAATTGAGTTTTAAGTTCTTTGTGTGGGCATTTTGTGGGTTGACAATTTACTGATATAAAGCTGACTGATAAATTACAAGCCTCTAGAGTTTTGATTTTGCCAGGTTACGGGTATTTGTGATCACAGAGGGCAGATGGCTGGGAATGCGAGCAGGATCCCCATCAACACAACCTCGCGATGGGCGGCGCTGGATGAGGATCATCGAGACCCTGCGCTAGTGTGGGTGCCTGATTTTAAATATTTCACACATAGGAGGGTAAAGGAAGCGGTGAGAACAATGGCTCTTTCTGGCATCTTTGAGATGATTACACTGGGTTTCTTGTCAAAGCTGGGGCTGAGGTGGTCTCCTGTGCAGGCTGGTTACTCAGACTAAGTACTTAATATTGGTGCACTGGAGACAAGACTTCACCCAGAGCCCCAAATGCGAGACATCAAAATTACTGAAAGTTTGTCCCTGTTAGCTTCCAGATGATGGAGTAGGCCATCCAAATCCCGGCTCTGCTTCTGTGCACATCTCCAATGGCCCTGCTCTCTACACCTGCCTCATTGCCACACTGAGGTCAACACACGCGTGGTCCATGTCACCGCTGGAATTTCAGGCAGAGCAATTTTGGATCAACTGTTTTTTTTTTTAAATACTGAAATGACTTTGATGAATTTAAGTTAAAGTCTTAAAGCCAGGAATCACAGCTGACAAATAACTGTGGTGCCTAATACAAAAATATACATCCTCTGGATATAGGGAGTAATACAAGTTTCCCAGCAATGTGGATAACTGATTCTTCTGCAAAGAAATATTACATTTCTCAGATGTCACTACAATGAATTTTTAAATATCATCACCTTAATTCTCACCTTATTTTCAAAAACAAGCTGAACGGGGATTTTTAGAATATCATTTATAATTTCCCCATCCTCTGCAATATAATATGCGATTATACAGGCCTTTGGAGCCCAGGAAGCCTCTGGTGTTAAAGAGAAAGTTCTTGAACTTTGTTTGCCTGCAGCCACCAACTGTCCCTTTGATATTACCTGAAAAATAAATAAATAAATAAACAAATAAATAAGAAAGAGAGTAAAATTTTTTGCTAAAGATTGTCATATTTCAACTGAAGTTATATTTATAATAATCTCTAGGATAAGTTCTTAAGTTATCTTCACAACCTCTTTACAGGCAAAAATCTGTGATAAATTTTGAGATGGTTAAATTTCAACAACAACAAAAAAATATGTTGTGATTGTTAAGACCAGTAATGAATCTTTGAAAAAAATGAATGATATTGACAAAAAAAAATCTACGTAAGTTAAAAAAAAGATCGCAGTACAGTTCATGTCACCCTTTACAAATGTTATTTTTAATTCCCGATTTTTATTTCCTTTTTGCACTTCTAATTTTCAGTTGGCACATATCTGTACATGTTTATGGAACCCATTCAAGTTTTCTGTGCATTTATACAATGTATAATGACTAAATTAAAGTAACTGCTCTTTCTAGCCCCTATTGCATTGACTTTTTTTTTAAGTGTCGGCAGTAATTTTTATTATTATTTGTCCTTTGTCAAATTGGGTAATTTCCACCAATAAAACATCATTGAGTATTTTTAACATACAAGTGTGGATATCAAGACCTTTCTTCTGCATCCATTGAGACAAGTGCATTTCTTTATGTTTAATACATTACATTAATATTATGGTATTTTTTTAATGATGTGTCTACATCTGTTTCTGTACTGGGGGGTTATGCATATAAGTACAGGCATCCACAGAGAGCAAAAGCCTCAAACCCCCTGGAGCTGAAGCTATAGGTGGTTGTGAGCTGCCCAACAGGTGCGCTCCACTCTGAACTAGGGTCTTTTGTAAAGCAGTAGTACATACTCTTAGACATTGAGCCATCTCGCCAGCCCAGCACTGAGCTTGGTCTGTGCACTCAGGGTCATTTCTGAGAATGCCCCTATTGCACTGGCCACTTCTTTGTCTTGGAACCTAGCATGAGATGGAAAGAAATACAGAGCTCTAATGGGAGGGCTCAGTTAGCAAAACTACAAGACCAAGGTGGCAGGCTTTAATTTCCTTTCTCATATTTCATAATTCTCACCAAGGGATTCATGTTGTCTATAGACTAGAAATTCACATGTTGTTTTGTTCTTGGTACAAAATTTAATTATGTGTTTTAAATGAAGATATAAATATAGTCGAAGAAAGAAAATTGATTACACAATAAAAAAAAAGAGCAGACTAATCTGTAACGAGCTAGGAAGTCTGATGAAGACATAAGGTAAATATTACTTAAGATGGATCTGTAGCAGATCATACACTTAAACTCCAAGAAATCACTAGCCTGAGAGGCAGCCAGGTGGGTGAAGGTGCTTGCCACACAAGCCTCATGGCCTGAGTTCAACCGTTGGAATCCATGATAAAAGGAGTGAATCGACTCTTGAAAGTTCTTTCTGACCTCCTCATATATGCCATGACACACAAGTGCCTGCATTCATACATACACATTACACATGGGCACACACACACACACACACATAATAGTAAATCAATAAAGAAAACCTTAAAAATCAATTACCATATAGCTTAAGTCCTTGAATTGTCTGTTGCCACTAACCATCAAATCAAAAGGTGACCCCACCTAGAAAAAATATATATTAATTAATATGTACACACCAATTATAAGAACATCAAATCAGGCTGCAATTCTCAGGCAGGTCACAAGCATTACCTTTATATATTCATCTCTGGTTTTAAGCTGGATGTACGTCTTACTAGGAGAGGTGAACATACTGTGGACTGTCACAGAACTTGTACCATCAAGAAAATAAGCCTGTAACAAAAGCAACAACGTGTAAATGTCCAGCTTCAGTAAACTGAGAAGAAATGCTAAGTGCCGAACAACCACAGAAAGCCAGATTCCTTGATTTTTGTGTCCGTGCAGAAACGCATTCACCAGACATTGGTTCCTTGTCATTTTGTGGGTCATACTACACAGAATTTGACAGCTTTAAAATATAAAAGGTGAGGGTGGATCTTTGGCATTGTAGCACAGAAGAAGAAAGCGTAGCCCTCACTTCAGAAACAGAGAAATGCTAATAGAAGATGGAATTAAACGTAAGATGGATCCTCTCCTTCCCAAAGGAAGCTCATACAGAAGCAAGAAACAGCACACCTTGCTTGACCCACCTAAGTGAAGAGTCAAAAACTCAACCAGGACAAGCCTGATGTAGTGTCTCATATCTCTAATGCCAGCACTCAGGAGGCAGAGGCAGGAGGATCTCTGTTTTGAGTTTGAGGCCAGCCTGGTCTATAAAGCAAGTTCCAGCAAGGGACACACCTGTGATCCCAGCACTCATGAAGCAAAGGCAGGAAGATCATGAGTTGAGGGCAGCTGGAACTACACAGTGAGCCCCAGGCCAGGCTGGGGTATGCAGTGAGGCCGGAGCTCATTCCCACCAGTGTTGTTCCCACCGAGTTAGGGCTCTGGCTCTGGCAGTGCTGGTACCAAAACAAAGGTTACAAGAACCATAGACTTTCTCAGGCAGCCCAGGCTAGGAGAGAAAGCTCAGGAAAGGTGATTTCAAGTAACTGAAAACCAACCAAGATGAGGGTGTGGGTCACTTCTCCATCAAAATCTTCACATTGCTATACTTTCTGTGGTCCTTAAGATGAAATTACAGGGAAACATCCAAAGTAGAGCTTAGGCACTGTGGCCAGTGAGTTCTAACACTTCCCCTACATGTGAGGCAGACATGTGCCCAGGCCCCATGGTCTTTGAACTCTAAGGATGTTAGTATCTCTCACAAAGTTACAATAGCAATAACACCACTGCTGTGACATGAAGCCAGATCATACCTTCAGTTGTAGCTCGCCGGAAATGGACATGACTGGGAATTCAATCTTAATGATTCCATTTTGGGGGATAGTATAATTTACGGTCTGGATATAATCCATTTCCTGATCTCTCTGACTCTCAGGGTGGTTATTTTTCCGCTGGGTCACTACTGTGACCAAATCATTTTCTATTTCTTCAGGAGTTAGTTGATTGCCATCAGAGCGGCTGACCTTCACCTAATTGTTAAAACAAAATATTTTAAGACAGATAATAGGAAAAGCAAAAGAGTTAAGCCCAGTTGAATGTAGTCTGTCTATACCGTTCTCATAATGCTGGACTTTTGACAATTATTGGTAGCACCCTAATCCACATCTAGTAAACTCTTCTCCAGGAAGCATCTGGCACCATGATCACTGCCACCTTAGTCATGTGGCTCTCTTGACCAACACAGCTCTTTTGTGGTATATCCCTCCTTTTTGTTCTGTTGTAATTGACAGGAGTGAAGATATTCTAAATACACACTTGTATCCTGCGCTTTGGTTATGAGACTATTGAAATATGGAATGTAAGTCACGGAAGTCTCCAGCTCCCCCAGGAATCTCACGGGAGAAGAAGAGGGTCTGCATCAGCCAGAAGGGAGACTTTTCTCCCAGAGTCCCAGCTTTCTAGATTCCATAGAGGAGGGACAGTGATGGTCTGTTGGTGGCTCTGTGCTTTGCCTCGAGACTGTTTAGAGATCCCTACTGCTAGCCTCTCTTTAAGCCTTCACTTCATGACTCCAACAGTGAGCCTGGAGGGACTGGGTCTCTGGATCCCACTGTGGCCACCCTGAATAAATCTCCATTCTGTTTTTCATCACTAATTTGCCTGCTTTAATCAGCTTACCGAGGACAGGTGGCCAAACATGGCTCACTGGGTCGCTAGCTGTGATGACACTCTGACTCCCTGTCAGTTCCTTGTTTTTTTCCTCCTTCAAAATTTCCAACTCTCAGCTGGACTGGCTTCATAGTTCTTTGTGTTTACACCCCAAGCTCAAAATTCTCATCCCCGCCTTATCCTGGAGCTCCATCTGAGGAACTCTCTACCTGACAGCCAATTACTTCAGAGTCGGCACATTAGTACCAAGCGACCATCAATATGTTTCCTGTTTTCACTAACCACCACAATCCTGACAGACCGGCAATCTCAATTTTCCCACCAACCCCCACTCCCCCACCTCCTAAGTTCATTGAGTACCAAGACCTATATTTCTCTGCCCTTCCTCTCCACCTCCATTGCCACCACCACAGGATGCCTCCTAGGCTCACACCTGGCCACTGCTGCTCTCTTCTCTCAAACCTCCAACAGTCCTCCTCTCTCTCTCTCTCTCTCTCTCTCTCTCTCTCTCTCTGTCTCATACATACACACACACACACTCCACCCCACTTCCACCCCACTTCCACCCCACCTGTGTCCATAGGCTCCAAATCTCACTGCCTAAAGTATAACAGTCAACCCATCTGAGAGACTGTCTGACGCTCAGGATCTCCTAGAGTTTCCGAAGCTTTGCCTCCTGTTAAATCCAGCCAAGTCCTCTGTGGCAAACACACAGGCCCGGTCACTTTTCTGAATGTGCTCTGCTCTTGCCAACCACAGCTCTTTTTGCATTATCTCATCTTGCTCCCTACCTCCCACCAATGTGCTCCAACATTTAAAACACTACAAATCTTGTCACCCATCCATCATTAAGGCTCCCTCTTCCATGGGCACCCCTTAATAACCTCCATCTCCACCCACAAAGCCAGCTCTCCCTTCCTGGGTCTCCCTCAGCTTCATAAACACCACATCCTGCACACTGGCAAAATGCACTCAAGTTGAGAGATGAAGCCTAGATAGGAGCAATGACCAAATGTCCTACATGTGAAAATGTCATGAAAAATCACATCAGCATTTTGAGTGATTCCTAGCTTACTTTTTTCAATTTACTCAAATAATAAGTATTAATTCTGCATTCTCTCTGGAAAATACAGTATATCCTTGATGATATATCTTTGATGAAATTAAATTTTAGTCCTTATAAAAATTAACAATGGGGCCCGGAGAGATGACTCAGCGGATAAAAACACTGGCTGCTTTTCCAGAGGTCCTGAGTTCAATTCCCAGCAACTACATAGTGACTGACAACCATCTGTAATGGGGGTCTGAGGCCCTCTTCTGGTGTGTCTGAAGAGAGCCATGGTGGTGTACTCATATGCATAAAATAAATAAATAAATCTTAAAAAAAAAAACAAAAGAAAAAGAAATGACTTTATAGAAAAATATATTAGACAAAAGTCACTTGGAAGCAATTCTCCGTGTTCTTTTTTTCTTTTTCTTTCCTTCCTTTTTTTTTGTTTGTGCTTGTTTGTTTGTTTGTTTGTTTGTTTTTCAAAACAGGGTTTCTCTGTGTAGTTCTGGCTGTCCTAGAATTTTCTCTATAGACCAGGCTGTTCTGGTCTGATCTCAGAGAGATCCACCTGTCTCTGCTTCCCAAGTGCTAGGATTAAAGGTATGTGCCACCACCACCCAACTACATTCATATTTCTGAAGAGGAAAAGTAAGCCATCTCCTTTTTTACTTAAAGACACAGAACACATGATCTCCTAGTCTGCCTCGTTTCTCCAGGACTCATGCCTAGTAACAAATACACCAACTTACAGTGGCTGTGAAGTTGAGAGATGGTTTCAAGACAGTCGTATAATCAAAAATCTCAATGATGTAATCATGTTGCTTGAAAAACACATTGGTGCTTGCCATTCTTGAGATACCTATATTGGAGATTGCATCATGTAGGCTGTGAAAGTTCCTTTTCACCAGGGGGATGTATCCACCTAAGTTTCTGCTGAAGGGGCTAAAGATATCAGGGCACGTAAGTCTACTCCTGTTACTGATCACAATCCCAAGAGAAAGACAAAAGTTTAGCACACTCTTCTCCCAGAAGAAAGCACAGACCGAAGAGGTTTTGCTTGTTGGGTCAACTGAATCAATCTGCTGAAATAGTAATGCAAGGCTCCAACCAACTAACTCTAACGTTCTTATTAAAAAGAGTAAACTGTCCAGGAAGTGACAAAGGAGAAAAGAAAGAAGAGGAAGTCAGCCAGTCCACTGAAAATGTAGGCCCCCTGTGTTTTTCTCAGGCTAGAAAAATAAAGTTGAAATGGGGGGCGGGGGGACGACGACGAATAGCAACTATTATCATATGAAGTTGAAGTCCAGGTTTCATAGATCGTGAGTTTCACTGTTTTATGAAACATTCCACAAGTTAAAGTCTCCAGCATTAAATAAGCTCCCCAGAAAAGCATCAAATCCCCTCTCCTGAGACTTGCTAGCACAGTGGGCAGGTAACAGACAACACAGAGTTTTACAAACCTGTGAGTGATTCCGTCACAGTAGCTATAATCTCTGCCGGCCCAGGAAAGGACGGGTCCACATTCTCATAACTCCCTTCCGAGACATCCGTTAGCGGTTTCAAATTCATTACCTTTTTCATCTCATAATTATCAAAAGAGAAGTTTGCAAATCCATTTATCTGTTTTGTTCAGAAAAAAAAAATTCATTTTACCTTTCACTTTAGGAATTCAAATTCTAGAAACAAAACTCGTACACAGTCATATTGAAGAGTTCTTTATTCTCTCATCTAATGCTAGAAAGTTCTCGATTTTTCTTACAGACTTATTTTAGCAAGGCTGTATCCAAACTTTACTTTTAGAAATAAATTTAAATTTTCCACACTGTGATCTGAATCATAATTATTTACCACATCTGTATTGCGTTATGTTGGAAATGGGTATAAGTGTTCACTGGGTCCTATAGTCTCCTGCTGTTCCTGTTGCTCGTCCCTTTGTGACTTTTGAGAAGGAGTCTCAGGAAGCACAGGTGGGCTGGTCTCACATCTGCTCCATGGCTGAAGCTGGTCTTGAACCACTTACCCTCCTTCCTCCACGTCCCTGAGGGCTGGAATAATCGGAATAAACCACACCCCACTGGGTCCTATAGTTATTTTTTTTAATTGAGATTGAAATTATCCCTGTTGTAAATTATAAAAGATCTGCAAAAGTTACCTCAAAACTTTTTGTGATATTCTTCTTCTTTCCCCAAAAAGACAAAGGTAAAAATGTAAGTGACAGACTTCCCTTCACTGGCTTCCCGTATGTATACCTGAAAACGATTTTTAAAATATTGTATTATTACATTTTCAACTTGATGGTGTCAGAGGAACACGCTAGAAAAAAATATATATCACTTTCAATAAGCATACATTAGCAATTCAACAGAGAAGAATTACATTAAAAGTGCACCTCTCAAGCAATTTTTTAAAAAAAGCACAAGTCCACCATGTAGCACTGTTATCCCAGCAGTCAGGAGGCTGAGACAGGACAAGTTCAAGGTCGGCTTGAGCTACTTCTCAATGATCTGTCCCAAGAAAACATAAAGCACCAACAAAAGCACAAAGAATGAAGAGCGTTCTTAACAAATAGTGATCCTTCAGATTGGGTCTCTAAATGAAACTCTGAATTAAAGCATCTAAGAGCAGCTCAAATGCTGCCAATCTGAGGCCTCCACCTACTGAGGAGACACCACAGAAGTGTGAACATTAAGGGAAGGCACAGCTTCTCCAACAATGAGCTCTAAAAAAAAAAAAAAAAAACTAGGGAAAACTCTCAGGCTAGAAACCTGGACTGGCCATCGCCTGGATGTCTTCACACCTGTAAAAATGTCTGGATGTTAATGAAGTTATAATCACCATAGGCAACTGTCACACACTGTCCCAGAACTCTCCAGGAGGGATTGTCAGACCTTAGACTATAGAGTACCAAATGCATTTATTTATAGCTACCAAAAAGAAAATTATTTTGTTTTTAAGCAAGGAAACTTTAAAAACTAATTTTTTAAACATCATTTCAAACTAATCTTCTCCTGTCAATCCGGATTCTCTGACACTTCACAGTCCTTTTTTTATGTTTTTTATTAGATATTTTCATTTACATTTCAAATGCTATCCCCAAAGCCCCCTATTCCCTACCCCTGCCCTGCTCCCCTACTCACCCACTCCCTCTGCCTGGCCCTGGCATTCCCCTGTTCTAGGGCATATGATCTTCACAAGACCAAGGGCCTCTCCTCCCATTGATGGCCAACTAGACCATCCTGTGCTACATATGCAACTAGACACAGCTCTGGGGAGTACTGGTTAGTTCATATTATTGTTCCTTCTATAGGGTTGCAGACCCCTTCACCTCCTTGGGTACTTTCTATACCTCCTTCATTAGGGGCATTGTGTTCCACCCAATAGATGTCTGTGAGCATCCACTTCTGTATTTGCCAGACATTGGCATAGACTCACAAGAGAGAGCTATGTCAGGGTCCTGTCAGCAAAATCTTTCTGGCATATGCAATAGTGTCTGGGTTTGGTGGTTGTATATGGGATGTATCCCCAGGTGGGACAGTCTCTGGATGGTCTTTCCTTCCATCTCAATTCTGAACTTTGTAACTCCTTCCATGGGTATTTTGTTCCCCATTCTAAGAAGGAGTGAAGTATTCACACTTTGGTCTTCCTTCTTCTTGAGTTTCATGTGTTTTGCAACTTGTATCTTGGGTAATCTAAGTTTCTGGGCTAATATCTGCTTATCAGTGAGTGCATATCATGTGTGTTCTTTTGTGATTGGGTTACCTCACTCAGGATGATATCCTCCAGATCCATCCATTTGCCTAAGAATTTCATAAATTCATTGTTTTTAATTGCTGAGTAGTACTCCATTGTGTAAATGTAACACATTTTCTGTATCCATTCCTCTGTTGAGGGACATCTGGGTTCTTTCCAGCTTCTGGCTATTATAAATAAGGCTGCTATGAACATAGTGGAGCATGTGTCCTTATTACAAGTTGGAACGTCTTCTGGGTATATGCCCAGAAGAGGATTGCTGGATCTTCTGGTAGTACTATGTCTAATTTTCTGAGGAACCGCAAGACTGATTTCCAGAATGGTCTTAATTTTATTTCCTTAATTATTCCTTCTCATAATGGCGACATTTCTTCACGTAAAGGAAAGGCGATCTTCAGTAAATCATTTTACTGTGAGAAAGTCTTTTTAAAATGGATTCTTTCCATCTCTATTTCAAACGTTGGGCTAACCCGTAAAGCCAGTTTTCCTCTGCAGTTCACAAATTGTAATAGTAAACTGATGTTTCCTGAATCTGTTAATTAGACACAGAAATAACCTCTCCTCTGGTCCAACTCCAAAGCAAATGCAGAATTTTCCAAATTAAGAGAAAGAAGAAAGAAAATCCACCTTCAAATATACCATCCTTCCAAGCAAAAACAGTGAAGTTATTGGGGACCTGGCTAGAAACCATGGCATCAAAATCACTCACCCGAGCCCTCTGCACCTAACAGGGCCTGTGTCTTGTTAACTATTAAATAAAGGCAAAACCAGAATGCCAGGATATTGCATTTTTAAATGGTTGTATCATATGATAGTTTAGAGTGCTTGAAAATAATAACTTAATGTATTCTCAAAGGCATTTTTATTTTAATTTTGGCTTCAACGTGAAGCAGAGGCTACAGAGAGATGACTCAGTAGTTAAGGTTTTTTCCCCATTCTGAACTATTTTCCCGCCCCCTAGAACCCAATGCTTTAGAAATTTGACGATGCATTCTACAAGCTCTTACTCACTAGTCTGTGGGAAATATTTTAGGAATGACAGCTTGAAGTACAGATGTGGACATCTCTCCTATGCTAAATGAAGTATTGCAGACAGTCGATTACTACAGAGTAGAAGTCTTTTTTTAAAGGAAAATTTTGTGCTAGTACTCTTATGTGTTTGTGAAGGGTTTTTTTTTTTCACGCTGTTTTACAACAGTTTAGAGCCATACCAAAAGGCAAATGCAACTTACTTTGCTATGACGGAGCCATTTAACTGTTTAGACTTCAAGGAACAATACAGCGGGGTCTGCACGGTGACTTCGAACTTTGGTAACACTGCAAAAGAAAATCAATCTGTTAAAGGAATCTGTTTCATCAACCTCTGAAGCTGACGCACACAAAAATAAGAGTTGTTCTCACAAGTTGATAGTTGGTAGTTCTTAAATGCGGCTGTATTAGGATCCATGTGTTAACATAAATCAAAAGCCCTTTATATAACTCAATCAGATAGTCTTACTTAGATCAACTTTATACA
This sequence comes from Mus musculus, assembly GCF_000001635.26. Classification (NCBI taxonomy): domain Eukaryota; kingdom Metazoa; phylum Chordata; class Mammalia; order Rodentia; family Muridae; genus Mus; species Mus musculus. The sequence goes on along the minus strand of NC_000075.6, from coordinate 78,657,245 downwards.
ATAACAAAATGGTTTTGTTTGCTTGCTTTAAGTTTGTTTATTTACTCATCCATTTTGCATATGTGTGAGTGCCAGAAAGTATGCATGTGCATTCCCACATGTGCAAGAGGAGCCTGCAGAGGTGAGAATGTGGCGTCCCTGGAATTGCAGTTACAGTTGCAGTGCTTATGAGCCATTACATGGATGCTGGGAACCAAACCCAGGTCCTCTACAAGAGCAGGCAGCATTCTTGACCACTGACCCATCTCAACAGCTCCCACAAAATGTTTTGCAATTAATATTCCTTAAAATAAAATACTCTACCACAATAAAAATGTTTGTGGTTGGGCTGAAAAGATGGCTCAGCGGTTAAGAGCACTGACTGCTCTTCTGAAGGTCCTGAGTTCAAATCCCAGCAACCACATAGTGGCTCACAACCATCTATAATGAGATCTGACACGCTCTTCTGGTGAGTCTGACAACAGCTACAGTGTACTTATATTTAATAATAAATAAATCGCAGGCCCGGAGTGAGAGGAGCAGAAGTGAGCAGAGGTCCTGAATTCAATTCCCTGTAACCACAGATGGCTCACAACCATCTGTACAGTTACAGTGTACTCATATAGGTAAATAAATCTTTTGTAAAAACAGTACAATCTTTTTTAAAAAATGTTTGTGGTCTTAGCTTGAGCCTATAGAAAAGTTTTTTTTTAATGTCAGTGACCAAAGAAATACATGAGACTCCTATAAGGGACCTCACCAACACAATTTATGTAAGATAAATATCAAAAAGGCTCTTAAGTCAGTAAAATACCCCCAGCACCAACACAGTGAAATATGAAAACAACATACAAAAATTTTGATCATGCCAGCCATGGTGGCTCACCACTTTAATCCCAACACTTGAGAAGCAGAGACAGGTGGATTTCTATGAGTTTAAGTCCAGCCTGCTCTACTTAGCAAGTTCCAAGGAGTGGAGAGTACCCAATGAAATCCTTTCTCAAGAAAATGAAAAGTCGCTTCCCTATGATTTCTTTTAGAACATTGACCAAAGGGAATAAAATACGAGCCACATGTTTAATTTTTCATTTCTAGTGATCACATTTTAAAAACTAAACAGGTAAAGTAAATTTTGCAATATTATCCTTAACTTGTCTAAAGTCTTCTTGCTTTAATATTTAGCAAAAATTTAAAATGTATTATAAATGGACTTTCTTTTTCTTGCACTAAGTGTTGGGATGAATTTTACATGTATAACACATCTCTATTGGAACCAGATACATGTCTGTATCTGTACACCTATATAGGGTGAGGGCCTCTGGGTGACACACAAAATTCCAGTTAAGGAGTGGCAGAATGGTATGGCCAGCCTAAGCTAAGAGTGGCTTTTACTCATTTTAACTGGTTGGAACAAACAAAAGGGAAATGTGTGATGATGCCTAAGCTTGCTGCAGGATAGTGGCATTTGCTTATGTGTTGGCTGTGTCTGCTATCATTCTATAGAGACACAGATGAGCAACTGAAACAGATACTATGGCTTACAGTCCCATCACAGGAAAATACTTTGCTGGTCCCTGTTCCAGGCCATGGCATGGATAGGAAAGTACCATGGAAGATAGAGGGGCTGGAATCACAAAGATGTAACAAACTAGATTTCAGAATTCTTTTGCCCAGGTTAAAAGTGATCACAAAGGGCTTTCTAAGTCAAATTAAAGGGCTCATCAAAGACACTAATTGATCAGCTCTTAGAGAGGCCTTATGCTTTTACTCATCTCTGCCTTCTCTCTATCCACCAAGAACAGCCAGCCACTGCTTTCGCCTGTGTACTTATAAATGCAATATGGCGCCTGCACGAAGATGTTCTACCTTAGCTGAACACCGTCTCCACTGTGTCAACCAAATAAAGATTTATGGAAAGTAGCTGATGTCAGATTGATAATTTGGGGGTTTTTTGGTCCGGGGAACTGAATTCAGGTCCTTGCCCATGCTCTCAGCTGAACCACATCCCCAATTCCAATGTTTAGTATTCCAAGAGTCAAAAATAATAATATTTTATAAGTACAGGGGGGACCAGGTGCTTGGGAGGCCAAGGTAAGAAGATAGCCACAAATCTGAGGCAAGCCTGCTCTTGAAAGCAAGTTCCAGATGGCACTACATGAAGAGACCCTCTCTCAAAACAAAACAAAACCAGAAGGCTGAAGAGACAGCTAATTCTTTAAGGGAACCAACTGCCTTTCAAGAGGACCCAGGGTTGATTCCAAAAATCTACATGGCAGCTCACAGCCATCTGTAGCTTTAGGTCCAAGGGGATCCAATGCCCTCTTCTGGCTTTCACAGGCACAGCACACATGTGGTGCACGGACATACATGACAGGTAAAACATTCATACACATAAAATAAAAATAAGTAAATCTCAAAAAAAAAACAGAAAAAGAAAAATTGTCATAAGAAAAGACTGACATTGTGGAATGTTAGATCTTGCCCCCTTTTTGCTTTATAATAATATAATTTCAGAGCATTTGCAAAGGAATGTTTAATCCTAGAAGGAATACTAAACATATCTTTATTGGGATTTTAATTTTAAATAGCATGTCTCTTGAAATTTTCTCATCTCTATATATAGTAATAAATGCAACAGTTTCCCTTCAAAAAATGAATAACTCTTACCATATTCTAGGACCTGAAATGACTGGTAATATTGCTGATCCTATTGGGAAGAGAAGACAAAAATAAATATGAGTTAATCTTACCCTCTTCTCTGCATAAAAGTATTTAAATTTTAATTTTGAATTGAATTTTTGATGATATATAACTCAGCAGTTTAGAGCATGAAATGTTCTTCTTAAGGATCCTGATTCAGTTCCCAGCACCTGCATCACAGCGCACAACTGTCTGTTAATTTCAGTTCCAGAGGACCTAACACCTTTACACAAACATAACTGCAGACAGAGCATCAATATACACAAAATAAATCATTTTTAAAACACATAACTTCCCTAATTACAAGTCATTTAAACAAATCTGATTTTCATCATTTGCAAAACAAAACTTAGGCTGAAGAGTTCATAAACTTATGAAGCCATGACAACACATACCAAACAGAAAATGATTTCAACTGTGTTTTGAATATAACTTTAAAATACAGAAAAAAATGAAATTGTTCGTAATTAAAATGTTTATAAATATCATGACGACAAAGTTATCATGAAACAACATATTCCACCTTCTAATCCCTTGAATTCTTTTCTACTGTAATATTTAAACCAATACATCCTATCCTGATTTAACAGATATTAATTAATCCCTTTTCCAAGACTCACAAGAAAATAGGTTTTCTCATTTGTCATTTTCTAACTTACAATTCTAACTATGTGGATAGCCTTTTGGGGTGCCACCAGGCAGGAATCTGACCTTAGGCCACAACAAAGAAGTAAGCCAAGGCAGGAATGTGACATTAGGGCATGACGAAGAAGTAAGTTCAGGCAGGGACCTGACATTGGCCAAGGACAAGGAAGTAAGAATCTAATTTTAAGGTAGAACAAAGAAGTAGGCTCAGATATCTTTTTTTTTTAATTTTTTAAAATTCTAATGCAAAAGAACTTTATTATCTGCCTTTTTAATTAGGTATTTTCTTCATTTACATTTCAAATGCTATCCCCAAAATCCCCCAGAACCCCCCCCCACTCCCCTACCCACCCACTCCCACTTCTTGGCCCTGGCATTCCCCCGTACTGAAGCATATAAAGTTTGCAAGACCTAGGGGCCTCTCTTTCCAATGATGGCCAACCATACCATCTTCTGATACATATACAGCTAGAGACACTAGCTCTGGAGGTACTGGTTAGTTCATATTGTTGTTCCACCTATAGGGTTGCAGACCCATTTAGCTCCTTGGCTACTTTCTCTAGCTCCTCCATTGGGGGCCCTGTGTTTCATCCAATAGCTGACTGTGAGCATCCACTTCTGTGTTTGCCAGGCACAGGCATAGCCTCAAAAGAGACAGCTATATCAGGGTCCTTTCAGCAGAATCTTGCTGGCGTATGCAATGGTGTCTGCGTTTGGAGGCTGATTATGGGATGGATCACCGGATATGGCAGTCTCTAAATGGTCCATCCTTTCATCTCAGCTCCAAACTTTGTCTCTGTAACTCCTTCCATGGGTGTTTTGTTCCCAATTCTAAGAAGGGGCTAAGTGACCACACTTTGGTCTTCATTCTTCTTGAGTTTCATGTGTTTTGCAAATTGTATCTTGGGTATTCTAAGTTTCTGGGCTAATATCCACTTATCAGTGAGTACATATCATGTGAGTTCTTTTGTGATTGGGTTACCTCACTCAGGATGATATCCTCCAGGTCCATCCATTTGCCTAGGAATTTCATAAATTCATTCTTTTTAATAGCTGAGTAGTACTCCATTGTGTAAATGTACCACATTTTCTGTATCCATTTCTCTGTTGAGGGGCATTTGGGTTCTTTCCAGCTTCTGGCTATTATAAATAAGGCTGCTATGAACATAGTGGAGCATGTGTCCTTATTACCAGTTGGAACATCTTGATCAAACAGTGATCATGGGGCTTTATTGTCTTGCTTGTTCCTTGACTATTGTCTTGCTTGATTCCTCATTGTGCTACTCGCCCTTAATACTTGCATGTAACTAAAATGGTATAAAAGCAGACTGGGAAAAATTAAACCTGCCTTCAGTTTCAGAATTGACTGAGCCCTGCTACAATGTTGTCTAATTGTCTTTTTTCTCTTTAATCTTCTCTCCTTCACTGGAGAACCTGTTGACTGACTGAGCAGGCTTGGTCATAACTACAAATTCTAAACAACAAAAACCTCGGTAAAATGGCCAAGTGATTTCACAAATCTTAAACTTCTATATTTGTCCTAGCAAACAGAGCTGCACCATTAGAACTGTAGCTTTCCTAGAAATAACAACTAATCTAAAGTGTGTATTTTAAGGTTTTTGCTGGTTGGTTGGTTTTTTGTTTTGACTTGGTTTAATTGGGGCGGTGGGATTGGTTGTTTTGTTTCATTTCATTTTTATGTGAGGCAGTCTCACATATAGCTCAAAACGGACTGGATCAGCCTATGTGGTTAAAGCTCAACTAAAACCAATAATAATCCTCCTGTCTCAGCTTCCCATCACCACACATGGTTCTCATTACTTAACCTTGAAAGAAAAGATACTTCAAAATACAAAACAAATCTTTATATGCTGACAAAATAGTTGTCTAGGTCTGGGACGTAAATCAGTAGCAAGCCTTGAGGAGCACATATCAGTATCTGGGTTTAATTGCCAATGCTGAAGAAAAGCTGTTTACAATTTGGTTTAAATATCATCACTTAATGGTTATACTAAATAGGGAATGGAGAGATAGCTCAGTGTTTAAGAGACATTTGCTGCTCTTCCAAAGGACTTAAGATTGGTTTCTGTAACTCCAGGTCCAGATCTGATAGATACCCTCTTCTGGCTTCTCTGGGCACATGCATACCACACACACACACTTTGGATGTTTTAAAGAACATTGTAAATAAATGTGTTACTTAAATGAGCCTTAAGAATTTCCTTATCAATGATCCGTACTCCCTACTTCAAATGTTTGCATGTCATATATGGGAATATTATAAGCTGCATGTATCTGATTCACTAAAGTTGGTTATCTTCAAAAACCAAATCAAGAAGGTAACTGTAGTTTGATTTTCCAGGAAGATATAAAATTAAAATCTGCACCTAAATTAAAACAGCACCAGCATCCCAAAAAGTGCCTCAAGCAATACCATTGTGGTGGATAAAACGAGTTTATTATGGGTTACTTATGGAGTGGTGTATAACTAGAGATAACTGCAGTCTTCAAAAATTGCCACCACTACCACCACCAAGGTCCTATATTATATGACTCTAAGATCACAGTAGAATTGACACACATCTGCTCAGAGTCCTACCTAGTGTTAAAAAGACGTAACTGCAGGCTCAGACAGCAGAGTGCTACCCTGTTTTAAAAAGTAGAGATGACGAGGCATGGTGGTACACGCCTTTAATCCCAGCACTTGGAAGAAAGCAGGTGAATCTCTCAGTTCAAGGACAACCTGACAACAAAGAAGACTACACAGAGAAACTGTGTCTCAACACAACAACAAAAAGTATATACATCACAAGTTTAGACACTGTAAGGCACAGACGAAGCCAGACTCCGGGAATGTCCTATGCTTCTTTGCTTTCTGTCTTATCAGAAATTCTGATGCTCTCAGCCAACATGTCCAACCATATGAAGAGTCTTTAGTTTTGTTGCAATCTGGCACACAGATCAGCTGGATGGTGGCTTGCTAACAAGGGAATCCACTATGAGTAGGATTCAGATGCAGTAATTTACCTACATTTACCTGACTTGCTGATAAATAATTCTTCTTTGAAATAGTTTGGCCTCAGTAGTAAATGCTGAGATCAACACAAATAAGCATAAGGAGGAGGGGAGATGGCTCAGGGTTTAGAGCAGTTGTTCTTCCAGAGGCCCTGGATTCCATTCCCAGCACCAACATGGTGGCTCACATCATCTCTAACTCCAGTTCTAAGGAATCCAATGTTCTCTTCTGACCTCCATGGGCACCAGACATGCACATGATACACATGCCTACATGCTGGCAGGACATTTTATATAATAGATTAGATAGATAGATAGATAGATAGATAGATAGATAGATAGATAGATGATCTTTTAAAGGTTTAAATTTTTAAAAGCATGTGGAATGAGATCATCTCTGTTGAATTAAAGTTCATACACAGCAAACATTAATTAGTACATGAAAAACAACATATGAAGTTCTTTAATGGTAGACGAGTCCTAAGGATCTTTATTGTTGTTTCTATACTGAAGATTCCTAAATTATTATCTCTAGTCCAAATCTCAACAGAGAGACTCAGGCTCAAATCCCCTTGCTGAACATGTCTTTCATTATGTCCTCCCAAACATCCTGGATTGGTGTATCTGGGTGGGGCCTCTTCCCAATAGCCTTCCCCATGCCGTTCAGAATGCCTCTTCTCTCCCACAATATCCTGCTCCCCGTTTAGCATAATCATTTGCTTTGCTCCATCTTCTTTAAGGAACTGTGAAGTCCTTATAGCACAGTAGCTAATTCAGCATGCTGTTGGTATCTATTGAATGAATTCGTCTACAAATGAGTAAACTGGTTGGCTCGCATCCCCAGGTCAGTTGTTCCCATGGTCCCTCAGCTGAATCACTAAGGCTCATCTCTGCAATTTCCAGTCCAGTGCTCTCTGCATTTGTGCATGAGGCCTGGGAACCTGGAGCGTTGTGATTCCTGGTCCACTACTCTCTACATTAGATACATGAAATCTAGGGCCTCTAAGGTCCTCATGACTCCCAACCCAGGTCACTGTGTTACATAAAAGCCACCTCAACTCCTTATTGTAAGGTTGAATCTTGACTATAAACTATTAGGCAATCTTTTTTCCTCCTTTATTTTCACCATAAAATTGGTTTTTTTAAAAAGCATATAAATAAACAAAATATCACAATGGAAACATCATCATATAAAAAGTGTCACTGTGTTTATTCTGACTTACTTGGAAGCATGACAGTTAATAAAAGGGTTTGCCAAGTGACTGAAAATATTTATTAACATTTATATTGCCCTTTCTTTGCTGTGTTTAGAGCCCAAACATCTGTACTCTGATCTGTAGTTATGATGTCTTTCTCTAGGAATTCCAACCTAGATCATGCAGAGTCATCTACAATGGGCTTAACAAATGAGAGATGTCCATTTCCCAGCAGGAGCTACTGAATCAGAATCTCCAAGTGGAAGCATGAAGGACCCATTCATCCATCCATTTCTTTGACCATTCTTTCATCTACTACCGCAAAAAATGAATATCGGGCGCTTGATGGAAGTAGAATGAGAGTATGATCTAGTGAAAAGGCGCTTATCAACTGTATTTACGTGCAGTTACCAACTATAACAAACTGTGTGGGTCAGATCTGCAGAGACGAAGACTGGAGATGAGGTGAAGAAGCAGAATCTGATCAAGCAAGGCCTTGGGTAAACAATGGTGAAACATGAATTTTACTCTGAGAGCAATGAGAAGTGTTTAGAAGGCTTTAAGCTGAAGGATAACAGATCCAGCTACTGTTTAGATTACATTTACTGCTGTGTAGAGAATGGTTTGCCAGTTAGAAACAAGGAAATTTACAGAGGATAACTAATAGACTCTTGAAACTGTGATGGCAACTTTAACAAGGGATGTAGAGAAGAAAAGAAAAAGAAATGGGTCCATCTGACATGTCCATAAGAGTCAATGCCACAGGAGCTCGTGGAGGCTGGACTTGGGTGGTAAGTGAGCGTAAGATGTCAAGGATGATGCCAAGGTTACCAGCTAGCACAACTGCCAGGAGGGTGAAATAGTTCAGCGAAGTGGAAAATGCTGGAAAAGATCCAGATGTGGTGAGAGAAGATCAAAAGGATGGTACCGATCTGGGGCTTGGAGGCCTGGGTCCTCTCAGCGACAAACGAGTCGTTGGCATGGGGATGGAAGTTGAGGCCGTGCCTACAAGTGGACTTGCCTAAAATGAATTATGAAAAGAACTTAAGAGCAAACTGTGTAAAATGCACAAGAAAGCAGGAACCTTCAAGCTGGAATGCCTGGGGAGAGCAGACGGTTGCTTTTCTTTGTGGAACACTGAGTAGACAGAGACAGCAATGCCCACGGGAGAGAAGGTAAAATCAAAAGTTGTGTTTATCATTTGACTCAGTCTCTCCTTTTAACGATTTACGTTCTTCCATTCTTTTTTTTTTTTTTTCTTTTTTTCGAGACAGGGTTTCACTGTGTAGCCCTGGCTGTCCTGGAACTCACTTTGTAGACCAGGCTGGCCTCGAACTCAGAAATCTGCCTGCCTCTGCCTCCCAAGTGCTGGGATTAAAGGTATGCGCCACTACACCTGGCTTTATGTTCTTCCATTCTTGATGTCTAACAGTACAGACTTCCCTATACCTAGCATCTCTTTTCTGTTCCCTCACAAGATTTACAGCATCCCTAACCTCTGACTTCTGCTACATCTTCAACTTAGGTCCCTATTTCTACTGGATCTTTCCATAAAGCCTAATAAGCTAAATGAAATCTTTAAAAAAAAAAAAAAAAAAAGACTAATAGTGCTGGAGAGATGGCTCAGTGCTTAAGAGCGCCATCTGTAACTCCAGTTTCAGGGGCTCCAATGCCCTCTTCTGGCCTCCACGAGCCTTTGTGGTACAAAGGCATGGAGGCAGGCAAAACATCCATACACATAAAACATGGTTTTAATTTTTTTTTAATGAGGGGTTTAATTTTTTTTAATGAGGGGTTGGAAGATGGCTCAGTGGGTGATAGCACGGGATGTTCTTCCAGAAAGCACAAGTTCAGCTCTCAACATCCTCATTCCAACTCACCATCTTCCAACCCCTCTTCTGACCTCTGGGAGCACCAACCTTGTTAAACAGTGTGATCCTCATCGGCCACATCCCTTCATCCGTAAGATGAGGAGACAGATCAAAGCGCTCTGTTGCTTTGTAACTTTTGTTACGTAACAGTGGTGGAAAACTGGCCCATCTATGAATGGATAGAAAATTCACTGAGACCCACAGCTACCCTGTACTGCATGTGAGAGACTACAGGAATGGGAATGAAGACCTAGAAATGTTCCACAGTCAAAGGCACTTGGGCTGGAGAGATACGTCCCCTGAAAGATGCTAGCAGCTGCATAAGCCTGAGAACAGGAGCCCAGCTCTCCCCTACATGCAGGGTGGGTGTGGAGGCACCTAATGCATCTATAACTGAGAAGGGCAGACAGGCGGATCCCAGAAAGGGGGTGGGGGGCTTTAGGTTCAGGGATAGAGTCTGTCTTTAAAAAAAAGAAAAAGAAAAAAAACTAAGATGAAACTCAGTATTTAAATTTAAATCTTTTTCTATTTTATTTAAAAATAAAATAGAAAAAGACTGCTCTTCCAGAGGTCCTGAGTTCAATTCCCAGCAACCACATGGTGGCTCACAACCATCTGTAATGGGATCTGATGCCCTCTTCTGGTGTGTCTGAAGAGGGCCATAATGTTCTCACATACATAAAATAAATCTTTTTAAAAATTTTTAGAAAAAGATGCTCTGACCTCCACACTTGCATCCATATGCATACCACACACATACATACATACATACATACACACACACACACACACCACGCACGCACACTTGTTACTTCAAAATGCTGAAAATGAAAGCAATACATGATGACCAAATGCAATCTCGATTATTCTAGAGCGTCTAAGAGTCAGTGAGTGACTGACTGTCTTACACTGTAAATCAGTAGTTCTCAGCCTCCCTAATGCTGCAGCCTTTTAATACTACAGGGTCTCATGTTGTGGTGACCTGCAAACATAAAATTATTTTTGTTGCTAGTTCATAACTGCAGTTTTCCTTTTATGAACCATAATGTAAATATCTAATATGCAGAATATCTGATATGAGACCCCTGCAAAAAGGTCACCCTATCCTCAGGGGATTTTGCCCCACAGGTTGAGAACCACTGCTTTAAATGAACATGGTAGAATTGGATAAATTCCAGGGAGCGCACAGCGTGTTTCACTAAGCATCCCTTTGCTGACCTGAGGGAACATGTGACTAAAGATGCCACTGCCTGGTTACCTACGGTCACTACACCTCAGACCCCTGATAAAGCCTCCAGTGCTAATGCACGTCCTCCCACTGTGGTGCTTAAAGCATCCCATAGGGGTTTTTTTTCTACAAATAGAATGAAATTTCTAATTCCTCTTCTAAAAATAATTTTTCCCAGTTTATATTGAGAATGGTTACTGACTCAAAAAAAAAAAACTAGTATATATGATGATGGAGCATTCAAATAATGAGTATATCTCATCCATTGTCATGACTCACTGCTAAAACAAAAGTAGGTAATAAAATATAAAAAAGCCCCGAATGCAAAGCAGGAGTCAAGCAAAGACAAAAGCCAGAAGTGAGGTCTCAGCTCACCACTCAAGCATGCCTTTGATTACACTGCCCCCTGGTGGACACCGATTTTGTTAAAGAGGTCTGTTTGGGGGTTTTGTTTTTTGTTTTTTCTGGGTTTTTTGTTGTTGTTGTTGTTGTTGTTGTTTTCTTAGTTGTATGCTTCATATTGACATTTCATGAACAATGAGCACTTGGTGTTTGTCTTTGTCAGAAGGATAATGATACCTTCAAAAGTGTTCCAGGGGGAAACGGCATTTAGACTAAGACATCTAATAACTGCTAACTTAATGCAAGCACTGTTGCCAGCTCCCGGGGCTGGAATACACACACACTCATTATATATTTGTAGATTATCATTGCTGTTCTTTGCTATAGCATGGATGGCCTCAGTCTTAAAGCAATACAGTGACTAGAAAGCTGCCATTGGTTCTGAACTGAACTAAAAGTTGAGCAAGAGGTCTCCTTTCTACAGAAGTATACCTAAGAAGTTAACTTGCTATGCTGTGGTCTTCCTGTCACAAAATGGACATAGTTGTACCCATGTCACAAAATTACCTATGAAGAACAAATGGGAACATATATAAATACTGCACCTGTGCTTTCCTGGGAGTAGACCCTAACCTTCGTAAACATTTTCTACATGACATAATATAAATGTGTTTATTTTCTCATAATGGTATATCAGCCATCATACTGAGAGATCACACTGAGAGACCCTTAAAAACCAACATTTCTCATGGTATCCTGTATCTTCTCCAAATTAATATTATTATCCTCAGGTTTAGATGTTTTGTTTGGTCATTACCACACTAAGCTATAAATCCAGAAAATGAGCAAATCCCTCAGCTACAGATCTCACAGACATTAACTTTAATCCTTACGAATTACTCACTGCCTGTATGAACCTCGTTTGCAACACTGCCTCCAACATTCGTTAAAACCATGTTACACATTCAGTAAGAGCAGCTGAATTATCAAGGCTCAAATTGGTAGATATATAAACATCGGCAAAGGCACCTCTGGCCAGTCAGCAGATGTAAGCGTCTAGTAGGACCCTAGCACCGACTCCTTCCTTTAAGTCGGTTCCCTCACCGTATCCCACAGGCTGCTTCAAGCAAGAGCTATCCCATACATCTCACCCGACACATCATGTCAAGCACCTCTGGTGTTTACATAAAAATTAGATATTACTCACCTGTGTATCATAAAATATAAAGTAATATAGATATTACACACTCCATGACCACCCTATCTCATAGTTGACATTGATTTTTCACTTGTTTTAATTACAGTGACATGAGTTTGCCATCTAGCCATCTCTGAGCACTGGACAGTCGTGCTAAGTGCATCTACACGGTTGGAAACAAATCCCTGGACCTTCACCTTGCAGGACAGAAACTACACCGTCCAAACAACTCCACCTCCTCATCGCTCCACCCCCTGGTCTCTGCCATTCCACTTTGTATTTCACTGGTTTTCTATATCCTAAATATTGCATTTACACGAGAGCACACAGCAGCTGTCCTTTTGAGGCTGATTTCATTCAGAGCAATCTCGAGGCTCACTTGAGTCACAGCACGTGAATGAATGATCTTCCTCTGTAAGGTGAGGACCCCTTTATTTTGAAGTGCAAATGGATGGATTAATTTCTGCCAATAATGAATCACATCTGTGAATATTTTGACTAATATCATAAAGACCGGACAAATGAGCTTATCCATTATACCAGGTATGACCCCTCCACTGGAGCCTGTTGAGAAGCACCCCAAGATTGAGATGTGGAAGACATATCGACCCATCACGCTACTTTCAAATAGGGCAAGCCATGTGTGGTGGCATATGCCTGTGATCCCCGTACCGTGGAGACAGGGGCAGACATATTGAGACCCTATCTTAAAAATAAGTAAATAAGCCAGGCAGTTGTGGTACATGCCTATAATCCCAGCACTTGGAAGGCAGAGACAGGCAGATCCCTGTGAGTTTGAGGCAAGCCTGGTCTACAGAGGGAATTCCAGGACATATACCTAGAGAAACCCTGTCTTGAAAAACATACATACATACATACATACATACGTAACAAAAGTACCAACTAAAAAGATCTAAGAAGTTAAATATCTTAAATAACTCAAACACTGAATTAAATTATTCTTCTGGGTTGTTTCCTTGTAAATATCTTAATAATGGAACTATATAATTCTAAGATGTCATAAGAACCACATTCTATGTGCTTGCAAAGATCTTCTTATCATGTTTGAGTCAAGAATATCTGTGTTGTAGAGAAGAGAGTATTGAGCCATGGGGAGAGGAGACAACTAACACTAAAGACTTTTTTAAGGCCACATAGAAACCTACTACATATAGGAAACTACTACTTTAAGTTTCCTAAAATCAATACATATAATCATATAAAAGGAGTTAAAATCGAGTTGCCCTATAATGGGGGAGGAGGGTAGGGTAGGGAAATGCCTCTCCCAGATTTCAGAAACTAGAAAATAAAAAGCCCAGGGACAGTATGGGGTTCTTTTCAAGTTGTTCGGTGGGGGGGTCCCATAACCCCCAAAATTACAGGCTATTGTCCTTATTCCTAGTTACACTCCAGAACCTGATGGTACGGCCCTATTACAGAAGATACTGCATATTCAAACTACAGGACATGGAGGAATCAAGCTGGTACCAATCTAGAAAGTTAGTGCCTACTGGCTATCTGGGAGGTTCTATAAATACTCCTAGGAGAAGAAAATAATCAACTCTTACTCAATTGTGACCCTGTGTCTACAATAGTGAGGTAATTGGCAAGACATGCCCACTTGGGCAAGGTGCACAAGTGATATTTGATCAGCCAACCACTTTCTACTTGGATTTAAGGCCCACTCCACAAGACAGAACTCATGTCAAGTAACTAGGCAAAAGGTCCATGGCTGTCTAGGTCACAGGCCCTAGAGGAGAACCTATATTATTCTTTCACTAAGTAGACAGAATTAAATTGCCCGCTAAGTTCTTATCTTTCAACCATAGATTCATGCATCTCTCAACCCTTGTTAGTGAAGCTTCTTGTAGATACTAACACAAAGCCCACGGCTTGTCGATATGCAGAAATTAAAAGATTGTGAAGTGACTAGCATCTACATCACACCTTCTCGCCTTCAAGGCTATTGTGTCATCTGAGGATAAAAAGATTCTAAGAGCCAGAGGTAGCAGCCACGACAGAGTTGCTGCACACATAAACTCACGGTGGATGTAAATACATGAGGAATGCCTGCACAAGATCAAGCCAACCAAAATCCCATCACAGATGAGCAAGGAACTTATAAAGTGTAACACTAGCAAGGGAGCTGTTGGCGATTGATGCCGGCTAGGGTTGGCAATTTGTAGTCCTGGGTGCTGTAAGGAAGCAGGCTGAGCAAGCTATGGCGAGAGCAAGCCAGTAAGCAGCACTCCTCCGAGGCCTCTTCATCAGCTCCCGCCTCCAGGTTCCTGCCCTGTTTGAGTTCCTGTCCTGATTTCTTTCAGTGACAGACTATGATGTGGAAATGACATAAGCCATTTCCTCTGCAAAGTGCTTATGATCATGTTGCTTTACCGCAACAATAGAATAACTAACTGAGAAGAAAGTAGTGCGCCCACGGGGAGCTGAGGCAGACACAACAGAGGGCACTGCACTGCTCCTACCCTGCCGGGTCACGGACCTGCGTGTGAGGGAAGCGAATACAAGGGGAACCTTGAGGGACAAGGCCAGAAGAGCAGGGGTCAATGTGACTCTTTAAAGCCTCTGTTTCTTACAACGAGATCAAAGCAGGTTTGTCCAATCCCATTTTAATCCTTATTCTGAAACATCAAATGTGCCAAACGAATAAATTTGTGTTAAGTGCTCAGTCTAAAAAGCATCAATGCACACAATTAATAAATAAATATTTAATCAGCTTTAGAACAAAATGCCAAAATGTCTAAACCTCCAAACACTCTATGATAGAAAAAGATAATGACTGTAATGGAAGCCCTGTTGTAAAATATAGCAAATTAACAATAAGTCACTAAATTGTCTAGATATTCATAGTAATTTATTTCTGTCTATAGAATGGCTTAGGAGAAACTTTACCATATGAACAATTTAAACCATTTTTACATTCTCCCCCAAAGATACATTTATACTTACATTCACTTGAACCTGAATGGACCAGTCACCAAATATTGGATTAGAGGATAGTTGAAAAGTTTTGGAAACGACTCCAAGATCACCTTTCTGAGAAAACCACTGTTGGATCACATTAGACTTCGGATCCTGCAACAGAAACAAGTGTGTGTTAGCTGTGGAAGGCTGCCCAGGGGCACGTGTGTGCTACTTAGGAATGATGCCTGAGAGTACTGTCAGACCCACCACCCCAGACACATCTAGAACTTTCCCCCAAAATATGGCACTAAGATGATGTAATGGTTAAGCACTATTGTCACCTGGATTAGAGTTTAGAATCACCCAGGAGACATAGACCTGGGTGGGTCGGTGAAGGTGCTTCCAGCGAACTTTAGCTAGCAGCCCAGACTGAGTAAAAGGGAAAGGAGAAGAGAAGCCAGGAGACAGGCAGAGCTCATCTCCCTCTGCTTCCTGAACATGGATGTAGTGTGACCAGCTGCCTCACACACCTGCCACCAGGCAAGAGCTGCTCTCACTGCCACCATCCCTTCCATGGTAGACTGCACCCTGAAACCACAAACCAAAACCACCCCTTCCTTAAGATGCTTCTGAAAGGTATGTTGTCATGGCAATGAGAAAAGCAACCCTACAGAAAGTTTTCGGGAAATGACATATCTATGGCACTAAGGAAGACAAATCAAGGTTTCTTCCTTTCCTCTTACTTCGCCTGAAGCCAAGCTGACTCTGATCCACCTTTTCATTCCTGACGCCATAGCTCCCCCTACAGAGGACATACAGCATGCACGCCAGCAAATTCGCATGAGTGGCTTAAAGAAACCGCCACTAAAATACAAAGTAGTGCACACACATGAAAATCAAAATACAGGGGCCTCAAGAAACTAAGCTAGGGTCACCACCTGATCTGACCCTGACACTCAACATACATTTGAAAGGACCTAAGTCAACATACATGCACATCCATGTTTATTCAGAATTAGTCACACTAGCCAAGATGCCAAGCCAGCCTAAAATGGCCACCAACAGAGAATTGGATAAATAAAGAATGGTATATCTGCACAATAAAGAATGAAGGTCTGCAACAGCTGCTGGGTGGAGCCTCTCAGAGGAGGACTGTGGGAGGAGAGGACTGGAAGGGGGAAGTGAGAGGAATGTAAAGTGAATAAATAAAAAAGATTAATTTAATTTTTTAGAAAAAGAATGAAGTTCTGCCATTTGCAGGAAAAGTGGATACAACTGAAGACAGTGTGTTAAGTGAAATAAGCCAGACTCACAAAGGCAAATACCTCATTCATAAATGGAACCTATATTTCAATAGAGGAAGTATCTGTGTGTGTGTGTGTGTGTGTGTGTGTGTGTGTGTGTGTGAGAGAGAGAGAGAGAGAGAGAGAGAGAGAGAGACAGAGAGAGAGAGAGAGAGAAAGAGAGAGAGAGAGAGGAGAGGGGCAGACAGAGACAGAAGACAGAGAGACAGAGAGAGATGAAAGTAGAAATGGACTATGCAAAAGGAGAAAGAACACATAGAAATGAGAGGAAAAGAATGAGCACCACTTGGCCATCATTATATGCAAATATATATTCATGTCGCTTACATATAACATGAAAGCCTCTATTGGAAAGAAAACCAGGTGATAGAGGGTGACTATTAATAAAATACAGTGATGTACATGTATGAAAATCATAAAAGCACAACTTTGTGTGTATTAAAAAGGAGGAAGGAAGGAAGGAAGGAAGGAAGGAAGGAAGGAAGGAAGGAAGGAAGGAAGGAAAGGAGGAAGAGAGAGAGAGAGAAATGAATTCTCACTGTTGAGATAAAATCCTCATTCATTAAAGGCCCACTGGGCTAGGTACTCCAGCTTACCTCTAAACATTATAATTCTCCTTCAGTAAATAAGTCAGACTCAGAAAGACAAATGCTATATTTTCTCTCATATATGGAATCTACATTTTAATATAAAGGGAGTGTGTGTGTGTATGTGTATGTGTGTGTGCATGTGTGTGTATGTGTGTACATGTGTGTGCATATGTGCACATGTATGTATGTGTGCATGTGTGTATGTGTATGTGTACATGTGTGTGCATGTGTATATGTGTGCATGTGTATGTGTGTATGTGTGCATGTGTATATGTGTGCATGTGTATGTGTGTATGTGTGCATGTGTATATGTGTGCATGTGTATGTGTGTATGTGTGCATGTGTATATGTGTGCATGTGTATGTGTGTATGTGTGCATGTGTATGTGTGCATGTGTATGTGTGTATGTGTGCATGTGTGTATGTGTGCATGTGGATGTGTGCGTGCATGTGTGTATGTGTGCATGTGTATGTGTGCATGTGTATATGTGTGCATGTGTGTATGTGTATATGTGTGTATGTGTGTGTATGTGCATGTGTGATATGAAAACAGAAATGGTACTATGCAGGGACAGAAAGAAGAGGTAGAATTGTCCTTTCCCTACTGTTGAGAAAGCTGCCTGTTGGAGGCGTTAGTAAACACTCAGCTGTCATTGACTGGCGTGGCTCCCTATTATAGCAACAACACATGATGGGACTCAAACTTCAAACTCATGTCAACTCTCTGCTCAGCCAAAGTATATCAGAGAACTATTTAGTTAGGGGTCCATGAGGAATGTTCTCATCTCCCCACAACCTCACAGACAAAGTGGCTTCCTACAGTATCCATGCAAAGTATTCATTTCTCACTGTCCCATTCCTGGCAATGCTGTCCAGCCCTTTGTCTACTTTGCCTCCTCTCCAACCTCACAAATCCACCAGACCTGACTCTAACGATGACACTGGTCCCTCCCCCCTCACAAATCCACCAGACCTGACTCTAACGATGACACTGGTCCCTCCCCCCTCACAAATCCACCAGACCCGACTCTAACAAAGCCACTGATCCCTCCTTCCACTCTTGCTTGATGCTCACCCTGTCATCCCGAACAGTTGATCTGAGAACGCACATGGGGTTGAAAAGCTTGACCCAGGCTAACAGTAAAGAGAGTCAGTTATAATCACAGCAGGCCCCTAGGTGACAATGGCTTCCTGGTATCCACAGACTGAGGGCCACACACTTGCAGGATCTCTACTTCTAGGTTCTTCTTCCCAGCATAAACATTCTTTGCAGTTCACCACAGAACTCTACACCGCTGGGCCTCTGCTACAGGGACTGTCCCTCCCTCTCTCATCCACTAGTAAAATAAGCTCAGCTCCCTGCTGCACAGGGAGCTCTTTGTGAATGGCCTCTGGCATGTCTGGGGTTTACTCTTCTTGAGTACGATTCACTGTAAAATGCAGTGAAAATCTTTCTTTACACATTTTATTTTACAAAAATCTGTTTCCAGCTACACTATGAACTCTTGAGACCAAGGATCACACACTTTCTCTTATTCTCTACCCTTTGACTAAACATACTGAGCCCACCCAGTTATTAGAGGCCAGAAAAAAAAAATTATCCTGGAGAAGGAGTATTAGAAAAGGAGACAGCTGTAGGTAAATATGGTTCTGAGAACTGAGTAGTGGCAGCCAGAGACTTCAAATCAGTGATGTAAGGCAGGTCAAGAGTAAGCAGATGAGTGTCTCCTGGGCAAATTCCTGGTTTGTGCACTGTGACCAGCAGTTGGCTCTGTTGTACCTGCCACAGTGTGATGCAAGGGAGAGTTGTGCAGCGAAAGGGCTCAGGAAGAAATACAAATAGCTATAAACACATGCTGTCTTGTGGCTAAGGAAGTAAAATCAATTAAAGGCTGGGGTTCTTCTGTCCAGTAAGCAAAGCTTTAAGAAACACTAATACAGTAATTCTAGGTGTTGCCTACGAGAGAAGGAACACAAAAATGCTGCTGATATGTTATGGTGCTGAGTTTTCTCCTAGATGGTGTCATGGCCCTTTAAGCAAAAGAAGGATAAACTGACACTTCCACATTACAACGTTGTTCTTGGAGCTAGAGGGCCAGAGCACCAGTGTGCAGTCACAGGGCATACCCTGTAAGCCATAAATAGCTGTATCCACACACAGTCACCTGTACTCAAACAGAATATACCCTCCAAGTCAGAAATAGCCATATCCACACAAGGTTATTTGCCTGTAACCAGAGCAAATTTTTGAAGCAGAAGCCAGCTGTGGCAGCTGCCACCGCAATGTCAAAGCCACTTACTTCTACACTGTAATGCTAAACTGGCTATAGGAGAGAATGCAGGGCAAGATAGGGCTTGCTTTCTCCACTGCTGGAAGACCTCTAAAGTCACTGTCCTTCCTGAGGTGAGTTACTAAGACAGAAGAAAAGATGGGCATATAATAGACAATGCTCCTCACAGACACACAGAACACCCCTCAATAATGCCGCCATGATAAATATCTGACCCTAAGGATGATATCTTCGAGTATCGGCATCTCAGCCATTATCGGCAAGTCGGCATGCAGGCTAAATTAGATGTCCTGTCCCAAATCACTATTTTCGGCTGGAGAACAACAAAGCAGACATCCACAGCCTCCTACCTGGCCTCTGCGGTAAGGAGTGTGGCTAGATGTGAGTGCATGTCCTGACCTTACAGCTCAGCATCAAGGGGGATTTATGACCACCCCTGCTCGCTGTTCCTAAGCATTGAACTTCAGTGTGAACAACCTTCCCCAGGCAGGAGCACTACACGTTGGCCAGGCCAGATGGACCCCTTTATATCAGACCTAACAGAGGAAGGTCTCTCTGCATCCTTCCCAGAAGTCAAATGTGGCAAGTATACATTCTCATATATAGTCATATATACTTTGTAAAGTCCAGGCCATCTAACATCCCTAATCCCTAACAAGATCTAATATGAGCTCAATGCTTCAACCCAGCAGCTGTATCTAACATCACCTCTTAACAAGTATCTCTTCACTCCCTATGCTCAGTGCCCTTCGGGCACTCATATGTAGTGACCTCTCTGTTCTTATCTGTCCACCCTTGTATTTCATTCAGGTCTCTGCTCACACCGCTCTTCTCTGGCAACTCTCTGGAAAGTGCTAACCATAAACTCATGCTCTCTGTCCCATCTCTGGTTCTCTGGTTCTCCTGATCACACATTATCACGCACGTGCAATATCTACCCCCTCACGTGTATGTCTGTCTGTCTGTACATTAATCATCTGTCTTTTTGCCACCCATTGAAAACTAAATTCAACATGAACAGGGACTTAATCTGTTCTCAGTGTCTGGATAACAAAAGTCCAGTAAGCAAACTCGTGAGTGGATAGGTCATAGTGATGCAGCCAGGATTAGACATGAACTGGCAGACTCCATTGCCTGAACTCTGAGGTTCCATCACCTCCCTCCAAAGGATCGCCGTGTTGAGAGGTGAAACTCTGTGTCACTGTGTCACGACTATGAGCAGAACCCTCAAGGCAGCCTTAGAGGGATGGCTTGAAGTCCCCCCTTCACGTCAGCCTGCCACTCACCTTAATGAAAATGTCCACGGATGTCCTATAAGGCTTGAGATCTGAGCAGAGTGTGAGCACCCGAAACTTCACTTCCTGCTTCGGCTTGTAGAATGCCTTGTCTGTCTGAATGAGGACAGATATACTCTTGCTCTCAAATGTTAAACGTGTCCTGTTGGAGAATACGATCTCATTCTCTGATTGTCCGTTTATGTGTAGCTCATAAATCTTATCTGCACTGCTCAGAGGTAGCTGGATGGGGAAAGATCAGACATATCAAAGTCTCACCATTTCACCTTTTAAAAAAAAAGTTTCAATTACAAGTTAGAATAAAACAATTAAACCCATAGTATTATCAAAAAGAACTGTAGTGTTGGGAAAAACGTATCCTTTGTAGGTATCAAAGCTGAATACTTTGCTTTATTGCCTTTAAAATCCTGTACTCTGCTCTTCAATTAGATCAGAGAGATTCTGGAATGAGGGACGCTCGCTCCATACCTGTCTCTCTCAGCAGGAGTTACGTCACTTTTTTTTTTAATTTTTCCTTTTCTTTTTTTAATTATTTCATTTATTTACATTTCAAATGTTGCACCACCACCACCACCATTTCCTTTTCTACTGCAGGTTTGTTCTCACAGCTGTTAAGCTTGGAAATCTCATCCCACCCCCTCCCCCACCCCGCCCCCAACCCTTATCCCGTGAGCTTTCCCACGCTTTCACTGTTTGAGGCAATCAGCCTGTGAAACACCAGTGTTTGTTTCCTTGCTATATTCTCTCAAACACTCATCTGTGATGCTTTCTTTTCCTATACCCTGTTCAGCATGCGATTGGTGGCCATGCCGCCATTTTTAATACTATTAATAACAACAGAATACGACCATGTGGTACGAACAGACCACAAACCACATTGAGCAGTTCACATGTTCTCTGTCATTTGACCTCAAGATAATCCCTCAGCCCAATTCCACACCCACCCTTGACTGGATTCTTCTGCTAAAACCATTTCACAAAGAAACTAGGTTTAGAGAGTTAGGGACAGCACTCCAGGCTGCCAGCCCAGGTCTAAACCTAGCACGTGCTATATCACTCTAGAAGAAACATGATGTGGTGATTTTAAATATGTCCAGAAAGTCTCTGATCTATCTCGCTTCAAAAACTAGAGTCTGCACTGGGATACCAAAATAAGGCCTGGAAATAAAGGGAAAACGAGTTGAGAACAGGAAAGGGGTCAGCAGGGATAGGAGGGGACAAGAGAGGGTAATGAAAGGCTAACGATCAAAATAGAGTACATGCAGGTATGAAAAAAAACATGAAATACATTTAAAACAAAAAAAATGAAACACATGTTAACGTTTAACGTGAAAACTAGTATGTGTCGTTTTAAAACGTTAATTTAAAAGTCACCGGGTGTGGTTGGCAGTGCATGGCTTTAATCCAGCACTAAAGAGACAGAAGCGGGGAAATCTCTATACATTCATGGCCAGCCGGAGATACTTGGCTACATAGTGAGACCTCGTCTTTAAAAAGAAACAAAGAAAAGAAAGAAAAGTATTAATGCAGGAATAGGGCCAAACACAATAAAGTGATCTAATGGTCCAGTTAATTGAAGAAAACTCCCTGCAAGGAGTTTCAAGAACATAATAGCCAATCTCTCTAAAGTTAAGGTTGCTCTTAAAAAGTACAGTAAACTCAAGTAAAACTTACAAGTGATGTAATTAAGAGCCAGTAAAAAGGTATGTCATCGTTATAATATATTTCTTTCGTTGTTGTTGTTTTGAGATTTTCGGGGGGCGGGGAGAGTTGGTTTGGTTTTTTGGTTAGTTTTTTTGGTTTTTGGAAACAGGGTTTCTCTATGTAGCCCTGGCTGGCTTGGAACTCAGAGATCTGTCTTCCTCTGCCCTCCCTTCACCCCAAGTGTTAAGATTAAAGATGTACAGCACTACACCCAGCTTGCAATGTATTTCTGAAGCCAATTTTTGGCATTTATTTCTTTATTGAAGCCAAATAATTTAAATGAATACTTACTGCCGGAAGAACGAGAGTCTTGAAATGGCCTAAAAGGACAACAAGAAAGGAAAGGTATTTGTCAAGATTTAACAAGAATTTCTTTCGCTATGGATAGAACCATCAACTTCCTTGGCCAAACCAAAATAGCTTTATTCATTCCCCCAAATAACCAAGAACTTGTAGACCATCCTTATGGAGAAGCTCAAAATTGAAAGGTGATCAACCAGGGATGAAATTCCAGCAAGTTCTACCGGTCCCCAGTTCTATTCTCACCAGAGCTGCTCTTGCCGCTGTTAAGGTTCCAGGGTTTGAGGGAGGCTTCAAAGAGGACCAGAGAATCTGGGGATTGGAGCTCAGGGAGGGGATGTTGTTATTGTTCCATTTCTCTTGGGGGTTGTAGTACAGGAGATTGCACCCAGGGCTACATGGTATCTGGCTTGTGCTCTGCCCTGAGATCTGTCCCCCATGTGGTTCACTCTTCATGCTCTCAGACACTCATGATAAAGGGAGGCATTAGTCATGCCAGGGTGAGCCAGGCCTCAGCAGTGATTCACAAGGGTCAGGCTGGTCCAGACTATTTCTCATGTGCACTTTCTAAAAATAGGACCGATGGTTCAACGCATGCCAATTTTTCATCAAACCCATTTACTTCAAGGAAAAAGAGTTTCGAGTTAAAATTGCCAAAGACCTTATCCAACATTCCCATCACATGTGAAAGTAGACCCTTTATTGAAGAACTATCTATTGAAGGAGCCACAGTGTCTCTCTCAGATGAAGACATATTGAGTCTACCATGTGAGAGCAGGGAAATACAAGATGGCCCAGTACAGAGTAAGAATTAACAACAGGCTCTGAACTCACACCACACACAGGGTTCTGTCATGAATTTGCTCTTCTCCTGCCCTGCCTGTCCTTGGACCTGTTTCTACAGCTCACTAGTTTCATCCATAAAAGGAAAGTGCTGATCATTGTTCCAAACATACACAGTGTTTTGTGGGGAGGCTGTTGTTACCTGTAATATACAGACACACAAGAAGCACTTGAAGGTCATCAGAGTACCAGAAAGCTTAGAGAGGTGTCTACCAGGATGTCAGCTTGTCTCTATAGCAACATTCCCCAGTTGTTTATGAGGAAACATACCATCAGTAAAGCTTGTGACATATATCACCAATATCAATCTACATTTTTAAAGTGGGATATGTATACTTCCTCATTCAAGATATTAAATATCAAGAGCCTGAATTGCTTAATCATGCTCAAAAAAAAAAAAATAGAAGTAGCTGAGTGATGGCTCACACCTGGGAGCATCTGGGAGGCTAAAGTGGGAAGATCATCTTGAGTCTGGGTCTAGCCTGGACTACACCATGCATCCAACACCAGCCTGGGCTGCATATCAAAAACCTGCCTCAAAAATAAAATAAGTGAAAATTAGTATATTTTCTAACTTCACATTATGAAACAATCGTGTATATTCCCAGATGTGTACACATCCATTTTAAACAGCTGTCTTCCAGTGAAGTCAAGGGACAGGAAATAGGTTTGCAGGATCCCCAGGCAATTCCCCATCACTGATTACCAGCCAGCATGGAGCAGCTACTTATAAGCACTCCTGCAAAGAGAGGGAGTCTGACATAATAGGACACTGAACAAAATGTGGAAAACGTGAAGAGAGTTGATTGGATGTTGGAAGACAGAGGCGGGAGCACTTCGAAGGGGTGCCTGGGAAGTTAGCACTGATCTCTAGTGCGGTGGGATAGGAGTCGGTCGGGGGGGGGGGGGAGGGAAGAGCCAGGACAGAGAATGCACAGCAGAGCAGGACACTGTGACCCTACCAAAGCCAGAGCTGGCTGGGCTGAGCCAAGCTGGGAGCCGGTGATTGTAAGATGGGTCTAATCTGACTGTTATCCTTTTTATGTTTCTTATTATCTTATTTAACAGGGGAAAACTTAAATTTATGATGTACAGTATGATGTTTTGACACGTGTATAACCTGTGGGGTGGCTAACTTGAGACGCACCGCCTCACAGATACTCAGAGTTGCTGCTAGAGCAACTACCTCTTACCCTATTGGCAATTCTCAAGTACATAAAAATGTCACTAGGAGTCGGAGCCATGATGAACACTGGTATTTATTCCTCTTGTCTAACTAGCCTTTTTTTTATTCTTTGACCAACATCTCCCATGAAGCCCCTAGCTGGATAACCAGCAGTTTAGTCTCCTTTTCTTAAACTTCAACTTTTCAAAACTACATATAGTGAAATCATACCATGTCCTCAAATTCACCCTCATTGCAAGTGGCAGGGTTGCCTTTCTCAGAGTCAAACAGTATTCCACTGTGAATATATACACTATGTTTCCTTACCCACTTATCTGTTAATGGACACTTAGGTTGTTGCCACCTCAACTCTTATGTGTGGTGCTGCAATAACAGAAGAATGCAGGTGACTCTGACATGCTGATGTCACAGCTGGGTATAAACACGGTTGTACAGGAACACTCTATGTTTACTAAGCGTTCACTTCTCACGGGATGTTTATATTCTGTACTGAACTTAAGTGAAACTGAAAGACCGTATCAGGAACTAGACTTGGTAAAAAAGGAAAACTTTGAAAGATATATAAATTCAACCTCCTTCACAGTTTTTTTTTTTTTTTTTAAGTTGTTGACTGGCTTCTTTGAGAACCAGAAATACACTATCTAACATTCTCTATACACACTTGGAAATGAGGAAGTAGTCCTCCCAGACAAGCATTTAGGAACAGATTAGTATACACAACTCCACAGAGGGGTCAGTTAACCGTGGATGTGGCCAGAGAAAGAATACTCTAAGGGGACATAAAAGGGCAGAGAGATAAAACGTAAAAGACAATTACACAGAATCCATGAATTTGAGACAGAGCAAAGGGGCTCATGGGAAGGGCTGGAGGGAAGAGGGGAAAGAGGAAATGATTATATGCTGTAGGATTATACATATATACATACATACATACATACATACATACATATGTATCTATGTATATAATATGTATATATCAGCATGACCTCATATTTTGTTTTGTTTGGTAGGTTATGATCCATTATTTATTAAGTGTTTAAGTTGTTTGGTCACACTACTTCTTTCATGGTATATTTGTGTCTCCATGTTCATGTGTGTGTGCACAGGGTGTGTCCCTGCATGTTGAGTCTGGACTCGATATGTGTGTGTGTGTGTGTGTGTGTGTGTGTGTGTGTGTGTGTGTGTGTATGCATGATGAATGAAAGCGAAGAAAAGCTGCAGTCAGATAGTATTAATGAAACCTTGAGGCTCTGGGACTCTGTGACTGATCAGGCAGGAATCGTGAGCCTTGGGCGTGCAAGCCAATGGAGACCAGTGAGAAACGGTCACCACTTTATGTTGACCTACTAAACTTTGGGATGGCTTGTTCCCAGCAATAGATAATTGGGAAATCTTGGAAACAAACAAAATTAGCTGGCAAAGCTCACCCCAGCATGGTGGAGTACACCAGCATCCGAGTACTTGGAGGGCTGAGGCAGGAGGATCACAAGTTTGAGGCCAGCCTGAGCTCAAAAATAACAAATACAAAAACAAATCTCAAACAAGCATACAGGGATGACAAAAGAAAAAACTCCAGCAAACTTCTGAAGCTAGGCCATCCCACATAGCAGGCACCAGAAGCTAGGCCATCCCACACAGCGGGCACCAGACACATGTGACACCTGTAAAAGGCACCTGATTCCTTAGACCAAAACAGAGCAAAATATTCAGCAATGGTTTTTATAAGGATTTTGTGTAGTCACTGTATCTGTAATCCCGCTCAAAGTGTACTATCAAAATTAATTTATATATTTCATTTTACTTTTTTGTAATACTGTCACTAGAGAATGATCTATTATCTACATTGTTGAATTATATTTCTGTTTTACAGTGGTGTCCTGGAGGATGGAGCTCTGACATTATTTAGAAACAATAAAACAGCCAACAAGATCTGACAAAACACCTTTTTTTAAAATTTTTTATGAATCAAAGCAATACATATATTTCTATGGACCTACACTCCAACTATCTTCACAAAACTGAAATCAAGGAAACTGTCTGCCTCTGAGTTTCTTCTATAGTTTGCGCCAATTCTAACAGCGGCGATACCACGGGTCTCGCCGTTTCAGCTCGGTTTAGTGTAGAAGTTTCTGTTCCAAGTAGGAGCTTCGTGGACAGAGAGACATTCTGAGCGAATGTTCCAATAATTCTTTTATCCTTATTTTACAAATGGAATCTGGAACCCTGGATCACCCAAGACTCTCAACAGGCAGCCTGCCTCTTGGATTAGACCAGCTGTGGACGGTCTCAGTATCCTCTCTTGCAGCGCTGGCTATTGTCAATTTGTGAATGTCCCTAATTCCTTTACACATAGAGGTTTTAAATCTCATCTTGGATTCCTTGTTTTCCTCATCTGTGTGGATCCTGGTACCTAAACAGGCCATCCCCAGGAGGGGGCAACCCTGCGCAAGTCTGATCTCTAGCTAATGAGGATCAGAGAGCTGGGACACACCCTACAGTTTAGATGAAAGAGCCTTTCTCCTTGCAGTGGATGTGGGTGATACAAAACAACAGGCACCACGATGTCCCACACCATAATCAAGTATAAAAGGCTGAAGTGCCGAGAATCGTGCCCCAGCAAACCAGCTGGTTCCTGAGAGGTACCTAGTTTTCATCGCTTCTGGATAAATCTACAGGGTTAGCTATTTTGTCAGCCCGGGGGATGGCAGAAACCCTGTGCTTCCTTTTTGACCCTGATTTCACACACACGGGCTGCCTCCCACGGACATCAGATTTACAAAGTCTGAGGAGAGATAGAAATGTGAGTACTGATCGCTACCCACGTGACATCAGGCAAGGAGAAAGAGGAAATCCGTTGGGAGCCTGCGATAAATGAATCTCTTACCCTGACTAAACTGGAGAGCAAGCATGCTGGCCATTCCAAACAGGCTCACTAGAAATCTCATTTCACATTAACGCTCGATTTGTTTTGTCTTGCTTTGTTTTGTTTGTTTTGGGTGTAGCTTTTAGTCAGCTCAGAACTTTGAAGGGTTTCTCAGGAGATCAAAGCTGGAGGAGTTGCGTGCCTGGGTCCCACTACAGACCTATGATGACATCCGTCACAGAACCAGGAAAGATGCAGAACCAAGAAAGATGCAGAGACAGGAGGGAGCCTACAGGAGCAGAGATGTCTCAGCCTTCCTAACTCCCGCTGGATCCTGCATCTCAGATCGTGTGTAGATTGAACAGTTGAGGCCTGCCACTAATCTCTTGAATCCTTATTAAAAGGTCAACTTTAAATGTGTAACATTGCTTATTGCTATTGCTGCTGTCGTCTCTGTAAATTTAAAAGTATATCTTAGAATGTCCTAGGCACTCATTAAGTCCTAGTACAGGACTTATTTGAAAGTCTAAAGATTTTACAATAACTTGGGTCACCAAGTCATAAAAGTGTGGGGTAGAGGGTGGGGAGGGAAGCAGTATAGAAGACAAATAATAACCCCTTTCCCTGCTGTTGCTAGGGTGAGAGCTAAGCAGATAATATTTGCAAACCTTTGGGAACATTTTTTTTTGGCCAGGATCCACTCAGACATGGGAAATGGCTGTCTCCTGAAAGGTGGCTCCCACTCTCTCAATCACTGAGGATGCACGCCCCTTTGTAAAGTTCTTACAGCCCAGCCCGTTGTTCCAGGCAACTGTGGCCTCCGATCACTTCTCAGAGCCTTCAGGACTGCTGCCTCTGCCCCTCAGCAGGCAGTAACTCAAAAGAAGCCTTGTTTGTAGACTTCACACTTGGCACAGGTGGGAAAACTGGTCTTTTGATTTACAAATAGAGTCAAGGCTGGTTTTAGGTTGTGTAATGAGCATACAGAGGAACGAACCTCTCCTCAATATTTAAAACACACATCTGCTGCCTCACCTGACATCTGTCCTCACCAAGTAGCCCTGGAGAATCGGTGACCAGAAAGACTAGAGGACATTTGGTAATAAAACTAGGTCCAAATATCTCTCTATTAAAAAAAAAAAAAATTTTCCACTGTGATCTGCCCAACTTAATATTTGAGGCTGAGGCTTAATATCTTTGGCAGTTCTTTGCTATGCAGTCATGTGCAAAATTAAACTTATGTTAAACTTCTTACCTCTTTACCAGTTTATTAAATATCCTCTCATTATGCAGAAAAGTATTTTATCTCCCAATGAACTACAAAAAGATGAGCACTTTCCACCACAAATCTGTGGGACATAGAACTTTAAAGTACAGTGTTTCTCTTTGACAGTTTAATGTAGTTTTGGCAACAAAAACAAAGCAAATAAACAAATTGAGTCAATACAGAATGTGTAAGTATTTTATACTCTCTTTTAAACCCTCCTTTGGACTCTTAGACACTCTTGGTTATTTTTCCTCTCCTGTTTCCCCTTGCTTATAAATATTTCAGTAACTACGACATTCATACATGTTCCATGTATATAACCCAGTGAGATAAGATCAAACAGAAACCCACTAAAGTAAGATAAATTTAAACTAAGGTTCAATACAAATGGAAGCAAGAGTCAGGCAGGTTCCTGACTTACAGAGTACTTACTGAGGCAAGCAGGCCATCCACAGCCTGCAGACCAGACTTGGCCCACACTTTTGTATAAGTTCATGAACTAAAAATGGTTTTTCATTTTTAAACAGATGGGTCAGAGAGAACAATCTTTCACTGTTAGTCAACGGCGTACAGACTTTCAAGTTGCTCACCCGTTTCTCTATGGCTGCTTTAAAGCTATAAGGCAGTGTTCAGTAACAGCAATAAAGACAGAAGTCTACAGCAAAGCCTACATTTACCTTTTGGGGTTTTTTTGTTTGTTTTGTTTTGTTTTGTTTTGTTTTGTTTTTCAAGACAGGGTTTCTCTGTATAGCCCTGGCTGTCCTGGAACTCACTCTGTAGACCAGGCTGGCCTCGAACTCAGAAATCCACCTGCCTCTGCCTCCCAAGTGCTGGGATTAAAGGTGTACGCCACCATGCCCAGCTGGCTTTTGTGTATATGTGTGTGGTTTTACCCTTTTTAATAGAAGGCTGTCATCCCCCTGTGGCATGGTGCACTGTAGGGAGACTCCCTCCTCCTTCCTTAAGGAACAAGGTTGAATGTCCATGAATGCCAACATCAGAGAGAGGACATGTTTGTGCTCAGAAAGAGGTGGGAGCCTCCATATCTAACCCCAGAAAATGCAAAGAGAAAGACAGCTACCTAACTGTGAAATATTACTATATGTCAGGTATTGTGGTCAATGCTCTAAAGCAATGTATTAACAACAAAAAGAAAATACTTGAGTGAAATTAAATTCAATAACATATCTTACTTGACCCAGTATGTTCAAAATACTATTGTCAAACATATTTATTTAAAGTTATGAGTTTAATCCTTTTGGGTAGAAATATTCAAAATCTAGTATGTACTTTATAGTCATGGCTTATCTCAAGCCATATAAGTCCCATTCCACATATTCAAAAACTATTTGTGAGGTTGGCCATGGTGTCTTTAATACCAATACTCAAGAGATAGAAATATGT